>NC_045641.1:35648848-35951878 GCF_009829145.1 Chiroxiphia lanceolata
GAAAAAAAATATCTTCTTCCTCAAGTAGCTTTCACAGGCCTTTCCTTAGGGATTTATTCACATTATTCTGTGACTTTGTAGAATCTGTTATCTGTAACATCATTGTTTATTCTCCTCTTCAGAGCAAAAAGCCCTTAGTCTTGGATCTCTTCCATGAAAGTATTAACTGCACAGATCTATATTCAGGTTCTTTCTTTCAGTTTGTCGATATTCTTGTAATTTGACATGGAGATAGCAAGTGCCTTTTCTCTTGGTCTTTATGAAGAATACCCTTTGAAATAGGATAGCTTTTTTTTTCCCTGAGGAACTTTTGCTTTATTTATAAGTTTGTTTTCTTCATACATTTTATTCAAAGTTTGAAATTTCTTTTTCTGTCTCCAGAGGGTTATAGAGGAGAATCAAGAACACTATCATGTGATTCAGAAATTCATTATACTGGGAGATGTGGATGGTGAGCTTTTCTCTAAGTGATTTTTAATTGTCAACTGACTACATTATTTTGAGTGACCTTTCCAGAAACTTTAATGTGAATGGATTAGAAGCACGCAGTAGGCAAACTCCGCCTTAAAGCTGAGCTCTAAAACAGTAGGGACTTTGTGTAGTTTGACTTTCTGCAGTTTGACATATAAGGTAGTTTTCAAAGAAGTCATGAAATCATGTAAATGTGTTAGGATATATGCAAGACTTTTCCTGAGAAATGATAAAATACATACAGTAGGGATTTAAGCCAAGTCTTTCCAAAATTATTGCTGTTCTGTTTTGTTGGACTTTTGAGGCTAAATTGCATTTATTGAATAAATGCGTAATTTTGAAATATTTTTTTGGGTTTTCCCCCGTGATACGGCTAATACAGACATTTCCTTGGTGTCTGTAGGTTTGATGGAAGAATTCAGCAGGTGGCTTTCCAAAGACAGAAGTGTGCTCCCAGGACACCTCCTTCGTTTCATGACGCATCTTATTCTGTTTTTCCGCACTCTGGGTATGCAGACTAAGGTAAGTTCTCTTGTATTTGATTTGTTGTCATAGCAGTAGCTAGTCTTTGAAGTAGAAGTGCTTGTGTGCAAATGACAAAACAACATAGAGGGATGGTAAATTACTTCCAGGCCGATGAGGAGCTGTATGCTTAAATAGTGTATTTGTTGATCTTGGAGCCCAAATACAACAGCCAAAATGAGAAAAGAGCATCCTCCTCTCCTCCAGTTCAACTTAAAAATTGTTTTTTGAGGATGGTGGATTTTACTCATAAGCCCTTCATTGAGAAGGTCCTGACTCAGACTTCAGTGTTAGGCTTCTTCATAGCAGCCAAAATGTTTTGAATATAACCTGTTCTTATAGACAGTTGTTGGAACTGTATGCGTTGCTGCTGTAAGCTTATATATGTTTTTGTTTGAGGTAGTTAGTACTAGCTGAAACTTTCATATTATCTCAAAATATGAACTAAGTATGGCTTACTAGCTACCTAGCCTATTTATGCTAAATATGCAGATGGGTCACATATCTGTAATTACTCTTTTCTGAGGAAATCACAAGTAATTACAAGCTCTCCTTTTCTACTATTTTAAAATTTAGAAGCCCTTATGTAACAAATAGGTTTCTGAATGTAACATCTTTTGACAAATGGCAAATGTGTCTTTTCATTAGATGATTTAAACACAGCTCTGAGTTATGATGTTTATTCATGCCTCCAATCATTGTTTTATTCCCATGTTGAAATTTATTTTGAAATCAGTTAACATTTAGCTAAATAAGAGGAATGTGCGTGTATGTATGTATGTATGTATATGTACTAATTTTTTAGCCAGACATAAAATTTGACAGAGTAGGTCTTAGGCTAAAGTGTAGTACAACTAGCCATTAGCATATGTTTAACAGAGGGGACAAAAAAGGGGCAATTTCCTACATGACTTCCCTTGTGAGATTGTGAATAACTGTTGATTCTACCTCCAGAATTTTGAGTAGGTGAATTTACTGGACAGCTCAATCAACCCTCAGTAGACTTCAGGGAGAAGAGGCAGATGTGCAGACTTTTGCAATGTTCATTATTTGTTGTTTGTATACATTTCATATCAGTATATGCTTAGATGAAGGTCTTTAATTTACATATATAAAAATAAAATTATAATTCTTGACAGCAACAAACACTTGAGTCTTGGCTAAAGCTGTTCCAGGTGCTCAGACTATACTTTGGTTGTTTAGTATAGGCTATTATTTAGTATAGTATAGTATGAGCAAGGTGATATTTATACCCTATTACATTATAATTTTCTATAATAAAACAGTGCCTGTAGTACACTGCAATAGTAATCTGTATGCCTGACATTTTGTTTATTAATTTAAAAAATATAGTAAAATGGAAAGAAATAAAAAATATTTAAAAAGTAACATCCCAATTAGACTAAAGACTGTATTATCGAGTTGCTGAAAAAGAAAATCCTTGAAACACTAAATCTTTGAATTAGAAGATCTATTTCTTTTTAATTACTCTCCAAGAGAAACAGTTCTTCCAGTTGAACCTGTTTGTGTAGATGACTGAAGCAGGAATAAGGAAATAACCTTGTTCTGTTTTAATAGTGTTAGCCTGTAAAGTATCTTTTACTTTATTTTCCACATTATCTGATTTAAAATTGAATTTATATTTGTTTGCAATAAGGAGGAAGTTTCTGTTGAAGTCCTAAAGACCTACATTGAGGTAAGCTTTCAGAAATACAGTTTGCTTTCTCTAATGTAATTTAGACATAAAGGAGGAAGAAAAGGAAACTTAAGGTTACAGGATGAAAAGAGATATGATGCAGCTAATGCTCTCTTCTGGAGAGATACATGGAAGCTTGCCTAATACACAGAGTTTCTGTCAGCAGTTCTTAAATAAGAGACCATTTTATTGATCCTTGTTTAGAAGCTGAGTGGAATTTTCCTATATCAGGATAAAATAATCAGAAGTTTGTTATACACTTACGTTTTTACCTAATACATGTTTTTACTTAAGTGTAAACACACGCGTTTACACAGAGGAATATAGTATGTTTATATATTATATATATATGTATATAGTAATGGATATCTTCTATATATTTGCTTCATATATATTTGCTTCTTGTTCTGTATATTTGCTTTTTATTCTGCAGCGGATGGTATCTGAGAAGCACACAGACTTAATAGCATTTTATGTGAGCCACCTGCCCCCAGAGCTCGCCGTTGCTCAGTATGCTTTATTCCTTGAAGATGTTACTGAAAGTGATCAACGCCACCACTGCCTTGAGTTGGCAAAAGATGCAGGTGAGAGATCCTGAAATTCCTATTATCATTTTATATCCTAGGTTCTTTTGTGTTTTTGCTCCAAGACCTAGCTACAAATATGATACTTTTTCCTTTCTGTGTCTCTCTATTTTTCAATTAAATAAAATTAATTTACTGATCACTTCTTCAAGGTATATAATGTGTTTTAACTATAGGTATATAATGTGTTTTAACTAAGTTGGAATTGAAGTTATTTTCTGAATTAAACTAAATATCACTGGCTGCTGGATTATGTCCAAACACAGCAAGAACTAAATGCCAGCTGCCTGTTTCAAATACAGGTTCTGAAGGTTGATGTGATCGTATTATTTCAGAGAACTATTTATAAAAATATATACCTGTTTGTGGATTTAGGAAGGTTATGAGTATCTCAATTCTTCTGTTCTATTTATAGTGCATTTTCTTAGCCGTGGTGGGTTGTTTGCATTAATGGTGATCTTCCTACCAGGCCTATACGTCAAACCGAAAGGGACTACAACAAAGCAGCATACTGTCCATTGCTTGACAATTCCTCTGTGCCACTCAAAATTCACAAAGAAATAGATTTACTGGAGATTTCAGTGTCATAACTTCTCTTCAATCATTTTTCAGTCATTTTCCTTTAAACTGGGCTAAGGCTTACAAAAATAAAACATCCTGCTTAAGCATCTGTAAAAGAGCTATTCTGAGCTTTTTCTGGTACATTCCTGTCAAATCATGGTCTTGCTGTCAGAACTGTAGGAATCAGTGGTCTTAGCAAATATATCTATATGCTGGTCCTCAGCACAGACTGAAAAACTTGTTAGTTGTCTTGTTATTTTTCTCATATTTTATATTCTCTCATATCAAATATCATTCTTGTAAAATATCTGCAATAAATTACACAGCTTAAAGGCTTAAAATTTTTTCTGACAATATGTGTGTGAACAGACTGATAAGAATTACCAGTAGTAAGGAATAAGATCAGCAGTTGGGAGTCTGAAATTCATTTTTTGTCAAGTTTGAGTTCATGGTAGTTCTTACACAGTTCTTTCTTAACCCAGGTCTGGATGTTGCAACCATAACAAAAACTGTTGTTGAAAACATCCGCAAGAAGGATGCTGGTGAATTCAGTCACCATGACCAAATGCTAGATACAGGCACAACAGAGGTGAGTACACTTTGCAGAGCAGATATTCCAGTTTGCAATCAACTGTGGAGTCTTCGAAGATGTATGATCCATATGTCTTTCAACAATGGTGAAAATTGCCTTGAAAAAGCCTGTTGGGGAAATGTCCTTTCCATGTGACCGAGTGAGGATATTGCACAAATCCGTAACTTCTGTTTCTGCTACTCCTTGATCCTTGTGTGTGTGTTGGTCAGCAGCCATGTCTGTGTGCAGACATCAAGTGAAGATAAAGCCCATGAAATGACTGCAGCAAACTACCTCATAGTTGAGAGTAGGATGTTCTTGTAGCTTCTATGAATTACGAGGATTAATACTGTGGATCTCAGATGTGCCTTGTAACATGCTCAAGTGATATTTCTAGATACAGCAGATGCTGCCTTTACTGACAGTTTCCTTTCACCGCTATTGAGCGTTGGCTGGATCCAACTCAGTACTTTAGGGACAGTGAGGTACTGTTAATAGCCTGTATTCAAAGTGCTGCTTAGAAAGCAACTGATTGTTTGCAAATTTTTGGCAATTTTTTTGCTGTTCAGTACAAAGTTTAAGCTGTCTAAGACAAAAAGGTAGTTTATCTAACACAGGAGGTGCAAGCTGATGGCACCTCTGAAGACTATAGCAAGGGCTTCATAAACCATATTTGTACAGTGTATTCATATTAAAGTTTGATGAAAATGCATTGTAATCCATAAAAAATTTTGAGAGATGATGCTCAGTATCTTGGGAACACTTGTAAATTAATTTTTTTATTATTCCATATTGCAGATATTGTTTTCTAAGCTTTTGAATGGAGCAATCCTTCTTACCATGTTGTAATGCTTTCCAAACTTGTGTATTTCATTGACCAGATTTAATGTGTGTAACATCAACTGTATTTTTGAGATGGTAGTGAATCTCTATGTTGGTTTTTACAGGCAGATCAGCTGAAAATAGATGTGATTGACTGGCTCGTATTTGATCCTGCACAGAGGGCAGAAGCACTTAAGCAAAGCAATGCAATCATGAGGAAGTTCTTGGGTACTAAGCTTCACAAATATTGTAGACTTTTTAAATGTTGGTTTTGTTCTCTGGCTCTTGGCACTACATTTGACATAATTTTGAATCTAGTCTATTAAAAGCATGGCTTTGCCAGCTTATGAAAATAAGGCATGGAAATTGCAAAGCTGTTGATACCCAGTTCACATTCTCATAGCATCCAAGAAACATGAAGCTGCAAAAGATGTGTTTGTGAAGATTCCCCAAGATTCTATAGCAGAAATATATAACCAGTGGGAAGAACAGGGAATGGATACTCCACTTCCAGCTGAAGATGACAATGCTATACGGGAACATTTATGTATTCGTGCGTATTTGGTGAGTTTCAAATATACAGTATTCCAAGTTATTACTTAGAAATAATGGTGGGTTTACCTTGGTGGTTAAAGACTAGCTTTGTCCATTTAATTTAACTTCTGATTTTTGGATGCATTATAGCTGTGCATGTAATGACATTCTGGTTATTATATGAGACAAAAATGTCCAAACACTGTTTCCAATGCAATCCAGGAAGCCCATGAAACCTTTAACGAATGGTTTAAACACATGAACTCAGCTCCACAGAAGCCATCTTTGTTACCACAAGCAAGTTTCACTGAAAAAGTGGCCCATGAACATAAAGAAAAGAAGTATGAGGTAAGTAGAAGTGCAAGTTATTTACTGCAAACTTTTATGGTTTTGCTTAGGAGGCAGTCTTAGTTCAGTGAAACAGAGTAGAAGACTGCTATGTCATATTGCTTAAGAACTCTATTATAAATGATTCTATTTTTAGGTTGAAGGGAGTAGTATAAGACAATAGAATAATAATGGCACTGCACAATAAATTCTGCTTTTTTAATATGACTTAGCTTTACATAAGATATTGTAATGTAGTTGTAAATATTCATTATAATCTGTTGATTGTCAGTGTTATTAATAAATCTGAGCACTTGATTTTGCTATTAACTCTTTATTCTTGTATTTATCACCTTTTGTTTTCTAAAAGATGCAGCAGTTTTGTTTTGCCAAAAGTTCTTTTGCGTGCCTGACCAGTATGAATATACTGTGTTCAGTTAATACAAATGTTTGTTTTATAAGCATGGCAGAATAAGTTGTTTAAAATTATGTGCCTCGAGAGGCTTTGCTTCTGAACAATTTGTCTGACTCTGGACAGGGAATTAAGCAAGGATGGAAATAGCTGTTAGCAGCAGGTTTTAAGTTTTAGCCACTGGCTGAAGATTCTAATTTGAATTGGAGTTGCATGCTGGTGAAGAGTCTGTTTTAAAATAGCCTTGGAAATCATCTTGTTCTGCAGTAGTTTATTTTTTGTTTCTTTGCCAGATGGATTATGGCATTTGGAAAGGCCTCTTGGATGCTCTTACAGCTGATGTTAAGGAGAAAATGTATAATGTGTTGCTGTTTGTTGATGGAGGATGGATGGTTGATGTTAGAGAGGTAAAATAAATTTTTATATCACAACACAGACCACAAAGCACAGATTGTACCCAGTTGTACCCTTGTCACCTTTAGTTTGATGTGTTCCTGTTTAATTTGCTCTGGCCTTGCTGTGACCAGTTACAGCTTGCTTCCCCTTCAGTTACCATACAAATCGTATCTGACAGTCCAGTCTAGGCTGGTTAGTCCAGTTTTCTGCCTCTGATGCTACTAATTATGTGGTTATGCTGAGTTGCCTTTTAAAAGTAGATTTTCATAATACTAATATGCTGTATTACTCTGGTTAGGATGCCGAGGACGACCCTGAACGAACACAGCAGATGATTTTGCTGCGTAAGCTATGCCTGCCAATGATGTGCTTCTTACTGCACACAGTGCTGCACAGCACAGGGCAGTACCAGGAGTGCCTGCGCCTGGCGGACATGGTCGCCTCTGAGCGGCACAAGCTTTACACGGTGAGTTAGTGAGGGCTGCAGGCAGCTCAGCTTTCATTTAAAGGCTCCGTGGGTTGGCTGTGTAAGAAGCTTCTATATAGAGAGGAAGATGCCATATGTTCCTTAACATCCTAAGTTTCTTTATCGCTTCCTATCAACGGCAAGTAGTAAAGGGTTTCCTTGTATTCTGACTTAAGGAATCGAAGAGTTAACTTTGAAACGCTGAAGATGATGGCCAGTGTTTTGACAAGCAGTTCTTCTGAATACTGCAGTTACTAATTTTGGGATGGGAGTTTAAAGGTTGGACTCCATGATCTTAAAGGTCTTTACCAACCTAAACAAATCTGTGATTCTAAGTTGAGCTGCAGAATTGTAATTGATTTTACAATAACATTTCATTTCAGAAATGTATAAGCAGGTTTGCACTTGTTTACCCCTAACCTTCTTTTCCTCCTAAAGCCTGGAAAAAACCTCAAAATGAGACAGAGCTATCTTGAGCCTACCTTCAGGTTTTGGATGCTGCTACTAGCTTCCTGTGCCTTACTAAAGGTCATTCGGAAGTGCCTGATGCTCACACTATCTTGAATAGAAAGAAATAAAAGGGAAAAAATAGTAACTTAATTAACCACCATTGCTTTAATATCAGCTATATTCATGGCAAATAAATATAACTATTATGTTTGGGGTTTTATTATTTATTCTTAGGTATTTTCAAAAGAAGAACTCAGAAAGCTTCTGCAGAAGCTGAGGGAATCTTCTCTGATACTTCTGGACCAGGATCTTGATCCTTTGGGATATGAAATTCAGTCATAGGTTTTCATGTAGATACCTACAAAAACTTCTGAGCATGGACATTCTGGTTACATTAAAAAACAAACCAACAAAACCATTACTTGGACAAATTGTTCTGATTTTTTGGGGGAAACCTCCAACTCTCAGATTTCAATGTAAACTTGAAAAATTCTGACCAACTTCAGAGATTTGTTAAACAACCTTTTTCATAATTTTTTTCCTAATAAAAGTGCTTCAAAAAGAGAAAATGTTTGTTTGTTCTAATCTGAAATGTCATTATATAAATATGGTGATTGTATGAACCTCTTTGCTATGTGCCAAAAAGAGCTGCCCATAGACTGGAAACATTACTTGGCAGGAAAAGAATGTGCATGGGTACAGTGAGGAGAAAAGTGAGACTGCAGGAATGCGTACATGGAAAGTAGGGGAGAAGAAAGCAAACACCTGGGGCTGCAGGAAGGGAACACCAAAAAACAAAAAGTGAGGGGCTACGTCCAGCCCTTCAGAAGAGAAGGAAGCCTTGCTTCAGAGCTTGTGCTGTTCTACTGTACATCATGGAATTGCTAAAATGCTGCTGAACCAAAGCAAGGATGATCATATATGTTGAAACTCCTGAGATTTTGTAGTTTATTTAGAAAGCTTGTTCTGACCATGTTTATTTGTGTAAACAAACATTTAGCTGCCTTTCCCTTAACGCGAGAGTGCAGAGGACACGACTGTAGTGGAGTCAGGCAAGGGCTCTGGCTCCTTCACCCAGTCGGTGTCTTCTGACACCTGACAAAGAACTTCGTTTGTGCTGTACCTGTCTACCTGCACTTTCGTGTGTGTATTGCCGGAAATACCCAGTCCGGTTGTGGAGAGGTACCTTGGAGGGACGGAGCGTTTCTGCCCATCGCTGGGCTGTTGGGCAGAGCTGGGGGTACTGGGGGAGGGACGTACAGACAGACGAATAGACGGACACACACCCGCACACGCTCCCGCTGCGTTCCGGGGACGCTGCGGGCGCTGGTCCCGCGCAGGGCGGGCGGAGCCGCGCGGGGAGGGCGGGGCCACCGGAAGGCGCGAGCCCACGTGTCCCGCGGGGCGGGGGCGGCGGGCCCGGCCGGTTCGCTGACGGCCGCCGGGCAGCCTCAGCCATGGGTTGGCTGCCGGCGCAGGGCCGGCTGGCGGCGGGGCTGCTGGTGAACCTGGCCGCCTCCATCTGCATCGTCTTCCTGAACAAGTGGCTGTACGTGCGGCTGGGCTTCCCCAACCTCAGCCTCACCCTAGTCCACTTCGCCATTACCTGGCTCGGCCTCTACCTGTGCCAGGCGCTCGGCGCCTTCTCCCCCAAGAGCCTCCAGCCCGCACAGGTGCTGCCGCTGGCCCTCAGCTTCTGCGGCTTCGTCGTCTTCACCAACCTCTCCCTGCAGAGCAACACCATCGGCACCTACCAGCTGGCCAAGGCCATGACCACGCCGGTCATCGTGGTCATCCAGAGCGTGGCTTACGGCAAGACCTTCCCCCTGCGGATCAAGCTGACCCTGGTGAGGAGGCGGCGGGGCTGAGGGGAGCGGGGAGGGGCGACGCCGAGGGCAACAACCCCGCCTAAAACCCCCCTCTCCACCTCCGCAGGTCCCCATCACGCTGGGCGTCTTCCTCAACTCCTACTACGACGTGAAGTTCAACGTCCTGGGGATAGCATTCGCCACCTTGGGCGTCCTGGTGACCTCCCTCTACCAAGTGGTGGGTATTGGCGGGGGGGGAAGCGCTGTGGTGGTTGCTCTTCACGATACGACCCCTTGTTTTGATCGCCTTTCAGTAGCATCCAGCCTTCCAAGAAACCCTCCGTGCTCCGTTTTTTGTTTTTAAAAAACCCACCAAATTTTGATAATCCATCATAACCCCTGGTAAATTGACGAATTGATCGTCCTTGCTGCTAAAAATTGGGGTCATCTTTAACGTGAGTGTATTTTCAAGGGGTGAAAAGCGGTAAAACTCCTTTTTTTCTAGAGAGAACTGATGTTCTTGCTGAAGTAAGTGCCTTGCATTTGAGCCTTTCCCTAGAAAGGACGTTTTTCAGTCCTTCAGTTAATCCCGTGGTTTATCCTTGAGCTATTTACTTTTTGTCAGCATCCTTTTTCAATTTCGACTATACACAATCTCAGGTGTTTTTGTAGAGGGTGCATTAATACATATGCACGATATACACACAATACAACCTTTCTGGATGATTATGGTTGAAAAAATAGATATGTCCAAGGACTATCTTAGCCCTTTCTGCTTTAACATTTACTAATATCTCAACCAGCTCATTACTGGCCACGACTGTAAAAGTCTCCCAAATGAGCATCCTCTGTCATGTTGATGTGATAGTCATCCATTTAAGTGTGAATTTCTTTGCAACAGGTATACTGTACCTCCTAAAGAAGCGAGGCTCTTTGATCTGTAGTGTGTAAGATGATAAGTAATGGTCTGGTCTCTTGTCCTGTTTTGGGGCAGGAGGAGGAGAGACATGCTATATAACTTTAAGTGATGGTGTGTGTACTGGAGAAATGATAGTACTTGGGTGAAATTATTCTGTAATGTTAAAAAAAAAACTTAGCAAATTCATATGCTGGAATTCACGTTACCAGTTAATGTGATTTATGAAGTATTAAACATCATTCTTAAGCATGATATAAAGTCGCATCTTTTTGGCTGTAACATCTATCTTCATAGCCATAGATAAATAATACTTCTTAAAGCATAATAATACTTCTTAGAGTCAATTATAATCAATATTGAAATGAAATCCATTAAATTTGGAATAAACTGGCAAAAGGAAGACAAACGTTTACTGATTTTGTTAGCTTGTATGTGGAAGAAAATAAGCAGAAAGGTGCACAAGCAGATCTCTGCCATGGCAAAGGTACTCAGCTCCATCACAGACAGGATCTGGAATTTGTGTTGAATATAAAAGGGAGCCGGCATTTTCTTTCTAGTTCTGCTACTTTTTTGTTCTTCCTCAGGTGCAATACTTCACCCCCAGGCAATGGGAAAAGGCAGGTTTAGGCACTCAGGACTTTTTCACTGTCCCTGCATACTATTTTCTCCTCTCGTGGCTTTTGTGCTTGCAAGAGACAAACACACAGGGCCCCCAGTTAGGCGAAGGTAATGCTCAACAATCTGTTTATGTAATATTGTCCACGTGAGATTCCCTCTGTGTTAGTAGCCAATTTGCTTTTGCTCAGGTTTTCAACTTGTGGGGTTTTTTTCCTCATGTTTAACGGTTTTCTCTTTTGGTTTTAGTGGGTAGGCGCTAAGCAGCACGAGTTGCAGGTAAACTCTATGCAGTTGCTGTACTATCAGGCACCAATGTCCTCAGCTATGTTGTTGTTCATCATACCCTTCTTTGAGCCAGTCTTCGGAGAAGGGGGAATATTTGGGCCCTGGACGCTTTCTGCTGTGGTAAGGCTTTTATTGACTTCATTTAAATAATTATCACTGATGTAGTAAAACTTGATAGTAAGATATATTTCTGTGTGAAACAGATTTTTGTACAGCCATTGGCTATGGTGAGATGAGAGGGGCGTGTGCAGGAGAAAAGCCCTTTGTTGAGTCTGCCCCACTTCCTCTGAGAGGAGCGAGTCTGTCAGTTTATTTATGTCCTTAGTTCTTGTTTCTGTTTAGAGGCATCTGAAGCTTCCCCTAATGTATTAAATTAAAAATAATGTAAGTGCTCTAGTTCCAGCTCTTACTGTCCACTCAGAGAAAGAGAGAAGCATGCTCGCTTTTGACACTCTCAACTCTTCTTCTGCGGAAGGATGTCAATATTGGTTGTTCACTAGAATTAATAGTTTATTTTCACCAAGAAGACTGTAATTTCTCTCTGTATCCTGTCCAAAAAAGAGGCAGTGGCATATTCTTACCAATGCTGATCATGCTCCTCAGTGGTGGGTCACTTCTTGTAGCATTGCAGCTTATGAATGGGTTAGCAAGTATTCACAATAATAAAATCAGATATTTTCCTTAAATAGTTTTCATTGTGACCATAAATAAGACTTTGTCTCAAAGGTAAAGAATGCAGCCTCAGTGTGCATGAGCAGCCAGATTTTCCAAATCACTCTTAAATGTTCACCAAGGGTAAAGGAGAAAAGGGCTTGTAGGTCTCTCAGTGTATATTTATGGAGATCATACCCTGAGCTGCTTATACACATCACCAGTGTCTGTACTGATTTGAAGCCGTTTCTATTTTTGTTCTTCGTATGTTTTTCTTGCCTGATACTTTGCATTTGAAAGTAAATGAAACTAAATAAATAACCTGGGATGTATCTACAAAAGCAGGTCAGATTACTGACTGTGTCCATTAATCCACAGATAATGGTACTGCTGTCTGGAATAATAGCCTTTATGGTAAACTTGTCCATTTACTGGATCATTGGAAATACGTCACCAGTCACGTATCCTTTGTAACATTAGTCATTTCTCCTGTTTCCAGATGAATTGTGTTGAAATTCATTTGGGCTGATTTATTGTGGCAAAATTGTTTGTAACCTGCCTGCTTTATCTTAAATGATGAAGCTGGAAAAGCATGTTCATGTTTTAGTGTATTTTGTTTCTTAGTTCGGGATTTGTATAGGTAATGGCGGTTCCCTCGCTGACCTTCATACCTGCAAAGAATATTAATCCACACTTCGGCTACTTTGAGGAAGTGTTGGCATGCGAATCAGTTTGAAGTGTACGATGGGTGGAAAGCCTTTAGGTGGAGGTTAATATTCACAGGCTGCAGAGATGCAAGAAAATTGCATGAGTTGAAGTCAGCACCGTTGTGTGCTTTGGGTGTAACTAATGAAATTTCCAAGTGTTTCTTTTTACAAAAAATAATACTGGTATTTGCTGTTATCCTTAATGGATGTCTAGGTATAACATGTTTGGACATTTCAAGTTCTGCATCACCCTCTTGGGAGGGTGCCTCTTATTTAAGGATCCACTATCTGTTAACCAAGGCCTTGGGATTCTGTGCACATTGTTCGGCATTTTAGCCTACACACATTTCAAGCTTAGTGAGCAGGAAAGCAGTAAGAGTAAATTGGTCCAGCGTCCATAAAGCAAGAGTTTCTGAATACTGTTGTGAAGGAAAACAAGTATTTAAATATGCATTGATTCTAGAATGCACGAAATTGCCTCAGTCATTTAGATCTATGGTTTTAGTTTAACTACCAGGATTGTTATTCTGTAACTAAACCAAAAGAACTGAATTATGTAGAATGCTGGGGTTTTGCCATCTCAGTCCATCCTATCATTTTCATTAAATTAAAACAGTAACTTAAAAGAGAAAAAGGCATACTTCAAATTGCTGTGGAAATTGTACTGAAGTAATTATATTTTTTGCATACCAAATGAGATCATGATGGCTACCGTTATAATACAGAAAGAGAGAAAGAAAAGGAATCCTGTCTCTGTGATCATGCCATTATTGCTGCCATGAAGAAAAACTTGGAGGCACTTTTATGCAGATGTTCTGGTATTTAGTAATGCTTCCTCCTTTTTGTCTGTTAAACAATGAGGAGAAAAACAAACTTTGTCCAGTTGTTTTAAAAAAGGCCACCAGAGTCATTCCTATTTCTTGTGTGCTTTCTTATCTATGTTTGGCTTCAACACAGGGATAGATTTTTGGCTGAAGAAAGTAGATAAAATTACAGGTGGAAGGAGACTAGAGGTGAGAGTGGAAAACTTGAAGCCATAGGCCAAGCTATAGAAAAATAGGAAATCAGATCTAAACAGTTCATCTTAATTTTTTCTTTTAGTCTATCAGGACATTCATGAAGTAATTAATGTTTTGGAAGATTTTGTTACTGCATTATAATTTTCTCTGTGCCAAAACCAAGACTTTACATGAGATCTTGTAAATACTTGTGATCCTAATAAAATCTCTGGTTTTGTGGTAATAACCAATTATTTTGCAGCCCTTGCACCCAGACACCCATGCTAAAAAATATTTTGGAGAAATCTTCAGAAAGGTCATTGTCTTTAATGGGCGTGAAGATTGCCCATTTCTCTGTCCTGCCTTCAGCCCCACCTCCTTCACTCCCATATCCTTCGCCAAGAGTTACCTTGGGTAGGATCTGCAGGTTTGTCTGCTGCCAGTGTTTTAGGGGAGAGGCACAGGAGGGCTGTCTGGGCAGTGCTGGTTAAGGCAGCGTTTCCTCAACAGACAGTCCTGGGAAATGTATCACAGTGACTGAAGAGCGCGAGGTGGGACCTACTTCTGCTCTAATTCAGAAATGCTTTGAAAATTATTTTATGACTGTATCAGGCACTGATTTTGACAATGTGGATGGAAGAACCTGAGTGCTGTTCTAGTTAAAAAAAGGAAAGATAAAATAACTGCTTTCAGTAAATCTGGTGAGAACATATGTTTGCTAGATTTGCAGGGTTAGAATGTAATTGCAGTATCTTAATCCTTACTTGTTGGAGTTTGTTTTATCTTCATCTACCTCTAGGAGATTTAAAGAGGGGAATTATGTGAACAAAACCAAGTATTTAAGTTTTGCAGCCACCAGCAGAAATAATATTTAGTTCCTCTAAGTTTTATACAATAGAGATCAGAAGTCTTTATGTAGGAAATAATTCAGCTTTTCTCAAACTTGTAAATTATTTATTCTGTTCTTGATTGAAGAAAAAGCTATTTCTCTGTGTAACCTAAGTTTACACCATAATACTCTATATCATTTCAGAGTTAGAAATACCTGAATAATTTTACATCTTTACCAACTGTTTCTTGGACATTGTACTGGTCCAAGGATAATTTTTTTATACATTTTTATAGATTTGTATAATTAGTTTAAAACTACAGCCTGGACTACTGAAAGATGTATTCAGGCAGTCAAGCTCTGGATGCATATCCTTCAGTATGTACACTGAGAAAGCTATTTGCATTAATTTGTGCTGTGCACAAGTTCTTCTGAGATGTAGACAGACTGCCAAAACACAGAAAACAACTGAATTAGATGCCTGTTTGACAAATATTTGAGATCAGACTGATGTAAAATGGTAGAATGAACAAAACAGCCGTGCCTGGAAATACAAAAGACTCCTTAAGAAGAGGAGCAGATCTGCAAGAGAAAATTAACAGTATCATTAAAAAAGTACATTATAAATAGAATCTGTTGTTGGAATGTGGGGGGGTGGGGCTTAAGTGACGTGATTTTTTTCATACCTTCAAGATCTCTCCTTTGAGATTTACCTGTTGTATCTAATAAATAAAGTATCTTGAACTTTGTCATATGGTTCAAAATATTAAATCCAGGAGGCTTGTGTAATTGTGAGATAAATGGATCTTTGTATGTATTGTTTCTTTGGATATATGTAGGGTGGGAATAAATTTTGATCAGTTTACTGATACCTGCTTATTGCAGGAGAAAGGAGTTGTTCTTGTCTTTTTTCATCTTCAAATTGCATACACTTTGGAGGTCTAGGTGTCTATAAGACAAAATGGTGCCACATGGATTTCTGTCTGTATGAATATTTCATGAAGTTTGAATGGTTTGCACTCGTGGCACAAATGAGGAAAATTTTAAATCCTGAGGTAAAAAATGGAATCTTATAAAAATCACTGATACTTACACAGTGGGAAACTTCCTTATTCTAGTTTTTACTACATCAATTGAATGTGTTTTCCTGTTAATTATATGTATTACAATCAGTTTTGACTTTCCTGAAAGAGAAATCAGAGGCTTGTAATCTTTAGCAATATGTAGTCATCACCCTGTGTATGCTGTTATAATTGGAGCCATACCATACAAACCCCCTTGTTTGCTTTCTGATTTTCATTTTTCATATTCTACATGTCACTAAACTGTGGTAGCAGGATGGGCCTTGCTCCTTTGCCATCCAGTGCTTTGCTGCTTATATTATCATTCTTTATTTTAAAAAGCTACGACTGATGATGTTCCAGTGGAAATGGTGGTGTAGATACCAAGGTGGCATTTAAAACTGAGAGCATATGTAGATGATTCTGTTTAAAATCTGAGCAACTGGTGGTAAGTTATCTTTGCTAGCCTTGTCCCCAAAAACTCTTTAAAACAACATACACAAGGTTTTCCCATTTTTCCCAAAGGATACTCAGTTCAAAGCTTTATGTTACCTTTAACTTTGGTAACTCAGCACGTGTTTGACAGATTTTTCATCTGGTTTTGTATGACTTGCTAAGTTCTTGCAGGTTCTGTGTCCGTGCAGAGCACTGTGCCAGGGGAGTTTTCCTGTTGATGCGTGAACGAACAGTCACTCTCTCAGGCTTGAGTCTGAAGTAAAGTGGTTTGCTGCTGTTACATGTATGAAAAGGAGATTTGTCTTGCAGGAAGTCTACCTTTGAGACAGAACTGCAATTCAGCAGGACTGTATCCTCTGTCTCATTTCATGAAATGAATGCCCAGTGATGGCCTAGGGCTAAAGCAACATTAAAGCCTTGTTTGGACTACGCAGAGTTTTTTATTAAACTCTTTTTAAAATATTAGTCATAGTGAATGCTGGTCAAATAGTAAGGTAAAAGTCTCATTTTTATAATGTTTTATTACATAAGAGTTTCAGAAGAGTGTTCTATAACATTTTGGAGTACAGCTAACCCATGTCTAGTTTGTCAAATCATCTGCAAAATCTGTCAAAAGATCATGATGGCTTTTGTAATTGGCTGTATATATTTATACAGTTGGGCTGCTTAGGAGGGCCTGCTCTTGAGCAATATTGTGCTACTGAACACTGGCACACTGCTAAGGTATTTAGCAGTGACTTAAAAGCTGGCCTGAAATTCACCAACCTACTTTGGAAAGTAATAAGAAGGCTCACTCTGATAGGTGAGAGAGCTTTCTATCTTCCTGGATTTTATGTTCCTGCTTTTAATAACAAACAGACTGCAGGTTAAGGGAATTTGGAGAGCAGATCTTAGTGTCCCTCAACTCATCTTTCATATTAAGATTTTTCTCCTAAGATGTCGGTTTTGCTCCCAGTTATGTCTTAACTAGTTTTTAAAAGAAGAGTCTGGATTAAAGACTTGTAGGTGTTTGCTTGTGTTATTGCAGTTTTTTCCTCTTAAAATTTTATTTTAGCCTTCAAAACCCAACTTCCCCATTTAATAAGAAAAAAATAAAATAATTTTTAATAAAGACAACTATATAGAGTGAAGATATGTTTTGTTTTGCAAAAGAATTTTACTCTTCTAACTTTAAAGATGCAGCTCTTTGTTTTTCTACTATTACAATCAGGCAGATGCAAAGAAGCACCATCTTTCTGCTCCGTACAAATTCCCTCTATTTCTGTGTGTGCTCTCTCTCTGATCGCAGTCTCAGATTTCCATTTGACAGCGCAGTTGCTGCAAAGGTGATTGGGATGTCAGCTGCATAGGGTTAAGAACATGAAGGAAAAAAATCTATCAGCAGGAGCTGATATAATCTTGGATAAACAGAAATCCTGTTCTAAGACACAGAGACATCTTACCAAATAAATCTGTGTTTATAAATAAATCTGGGGACAGGTGTGTGTTTGTGTCCAGGCAGGTATTGCAAAAGAATGCAAAGCTGAGTTGTTTGAATTCTTGTTGTGCTGTAGTAGTTGACACATTTAGTATAAAATAGATTTTAATAATATAAAAATTGAAAATATAAATGCCATGCAAAAAAAAATAGCTGGATTCAGACAGTCTTTGCCAGGCTTGTCCCACAGCTATGGTTAACCTTCCTGAGAGAAGGGAGCTATTGTTCCGCCTCCCCTGGCCCAGTGATGCTGAGCTTAGTAAAGGAGGGCTTGTGTTCCTGAAAGCTGGTTTGCTTTTCTTCAGCTGTATCAGTTGGTCCAATGAAAACATATCATCTCTCCCTATGGAGCTTGTCTGGCTAAAGTTACTGTTCCTGCTTTCATCTGACTGACTTGGATCGTTCTCCTGTCTTCCTGGAGTAAGAAGACCTGAGAGTTCTAATGGACCTAATGATTCTATTCTATAACCCTGGGGAGTACAATGTACTCCATCGCCTCGTGTAACGGTCAGCCCTGCTGTGAGGGATCCAGTCCAGCCCAAAGGGGCATAGTTACAACCTGCAGCACAGCAAGGACTAAAGAAAGGGGAAATGGGATCCCTTTTTGTTGTTTTAGTTGCAAGGCAGTTTCTAATACTTTCCCATTTTAGTTTTTGTCATTTTCTTTAGTTTAGTGCATAAGAAATCCCCCTTTCCTGTTTCAGTCTGCCCTTTATAATTAGGGAATTCTAGAATTGAGACAGAAATTGTATTAGTGCTTATATAAATATATTGACCTAACCCAGTGTTGCTGGTTTTTACCTAGGGAGCCTTGCCTGCCTTCCACTCCAGAAAAAAATTAATTGCTTAAAATACAGGAATCGGGTTAACGTGAATTAAGAGGTAATTTGCCAGCTCAGGAGTTGCGTTTGCCTTCGCAGCTGCACTAGCTCAGTACCTAGCAGGCACAATATGCTGCCTTTATAATGGAAAGGCAGGAACAGACATGGGCAGATTAAACATAATATAATGGAAGTAAATTATGTATTTAGAAGCAAGTACTGGGAGCAACCCAAAGGTTGCTTAAGGATTGACATTGCAAAGATAATTTTCTGATCTGTTTGTGGCTTCACTGGAACATTAATACAAGCCATACATTTGAAGACACATGATTATATTTAAGGAGCTCCAAGAAGTCTAGCACGGCTGTGTGGGTAACTAGCACATACAGGATGCATATGCAGGCTAGTAGTGTGTCGGAAAAGAGCAGGATTATTTTTAGAACCACAGGCAGCTGTGTCTCAACCAGGAAGTGTAGGGAGTAGATCTCTGGTTGAAACACAGCATAAGAATGTAATTTTTAATGACCTTGGCACAGAAAACTGCTGCATTTTTTTACTTTATTACAAAGCAGAAGCTGAAAAGCAAACCTGTTTAAATGAGATGTGGTGTTGTGATTGGGTGAAGCACATGGAGTAATCATGGATATTGGGACCATAGAATAGAGGTAGTTGTGATTAAAGAAAAAAGTGAGACAATGAGTTAAGAAACAACTGAGAAGAGTATACAGCACACAGACCTTATATTTTAAAACTTCCCTAGATGTATAAGTTTAGACGCTTAACTGCACGATAAGGCAGCTGAATATAGCAGGGCCAGATTTGTCAGTGTGAACTTCTTCCCTTCCAATAGTACCTAATAGAGAATGGCATTGGCTCAGCATTTCCAGAAATGAAGCTGCATAGTTGACAAGTTTGACTTTTTTTTTTCTTCAACTAAATTTGGTATGCTATTCAGCAAAGAAACAGTCCTTGTTCTGCTTCCTTACTCTACCCAGAATGTTTTTGATTCTCCTTACTTTCTGGGGAAAAAGAAAACATTTGCGCACTTTTATTTTCTGTTACAGAACTAATGAGTGACTGAAGGGGTTTTGTTTTACAATACACCAAAGTTGCATATTAAATACTTTGATTAAGATCATGTAATTTATCTACATGTGTGCATCTTGATTCCACTCAGGTTTCTGTCTTCGAGCTGAGTGGAAAAAGCCTCTCCAGCTCCTATTATATTAACTGTTGTGAAATTGAGTGCTTTTCTCCAAGGAGTTGAAAGCAATGTTAGGGTCTTCTGGGATCCAAAATGGTTTACTTATTAAATGCATTTCTTGTGCTGGTTAGTCAAAAACTGTATTCCTGCTTGTTAATCTAGTTGAGAGAAGAAACTGATAGTGGTGGTCATACACCCTTGAGGCAATTATGATACATTTCTGAAAACACATGATCTCACTTTTCTGAGTGGTAAAGTGGTTCTTCTGATCAGGACTGACAATAACCAGTGCAGTTTGCATCTGACTTTGTTGTATAGGTAGAAAAAAGACAGGGATAGAGATGTAGTAGGTTTGTTTCCCAAACAAAGCCCAAGCAAAGGTTTCCCGAAAAGGCTGTTTGAATTCATGGATAGCTATGTCTCTATCGGAGGGGACACACATGTAAACCTTTATTCTGTACCCCTAAACCTACAATCTCAGTGAGGTCCAGCTGACAGCAGTGTGAATGGACACATGCGAGGCTAGCACTGAGCTGGGATTACTGAGCACCCCCACCAAGCTGGTTTTCTAGAACTACATGCAATGTTACAGAACCAGCTGTACTTGGATGTCATTCAAACCTCATCTTGGATGCCAAAGACAGAAATTAAAATTCAGAAACTTTGGGAAACTAGCAGATTTAGTGAAAGACATGCTCTTAGCACACATTATATGAGATGACAGTGTCAATGGAATGTCACGTTCCTGCCTCTGATCTGTCTGAACTGTGAGTGTCATATGACCCTCTGCTAGACAGAATAGCCACGACTGTCTATAGAGCAAGTCGATGCCTTCCTGTTGACGAAAACAGGCAAGTTTTCGTGCTGAGACAACGGAGAATAGTGACATCGCACGGCTAGGAACGGGACTGAGGGAAGCAGAGCGGGGCGGGAGGCGCCTCTTTCAATAGTCCCCATGTGACGTCCACACACACCCAGCGTCAGAAGGCAGGTTTTGAAGAAGAAGGTTTCACACAAACGAAATGGTGAGAAAGCACCTCAGACATAAGCCTTCAAGGAGTTTCTCAAGCACTCCACAACATATTTATGTGCCTATAAGTGGTCTTGAATTCTCTGTGAGACTGGCTTGCTCTGAGCTGCAGCAGCTTCTTTCCTGCCTCTGCAGCCTCCTGTGGACTAGCAACTCTATTTCCCTTGTCCCCTGTTTTAAGGGAAGATCTTTGGAAAGTATATTGTGTGTTTGTCCTATTTTTCAGTGTGCTGTATTTAGCTGAACCAGTCTGTGCTACATCAGGTGGTTTTGCTTCTATGAAGAAGCTTTACTCATTTGATAACCTATAGTAATTCACTCATTGGGATATTATTTTTAAAGGCTGGTTAATTTTCTAACCAGTTAGTTGTTCCTAAGCAAGCCAGGATTTAAATATCTTGTAGTTGAGTATTCTCAGTGTTTTTATTGAGTGTAAAAGTAAGATATGCAAGTCCCCCATGTTTGGAGTTTCCTTTTAAAAATAGATGTAAATCAGTGCAGGCAAAGATGTCTAAGGAAGTTATTTTGTGATGTGATGTCCTTATTGTCTAACGGGATTTCACATTTGCAGGCTAGGAATGATTGAAATTAATCAAACCTCTGCAAAGGCTTTGCTACAAAAATGTCTTGGCAGGATGGGATTTTAGTAGAAGCCAGAGGGACGGAGCTCTAGAGATGAATTGCTAGCATTGAAAACTGGAACCCAAACCTAGTAAAAATGGAAAGTTGATATGCATACATAAAACACAGATAAAACTATAAAGTTTCCTTAGTTCACTGCAGTCATCATTTTGGTCTTGCATAAAATAATTGTATGGCTGCATGGACCTGAAAGACTCTTGGTCTGTGTGCACGTTTCCAGTATGTATGACAATACTGCTCCCCAGCTATTTGAGACTTCTGCTTTTCCAGAGACAGTTGTCCTTTCCTGTCTGTGTCACCAAAGAGGAATGCACGCCCATGCTGTGGTGTCCCTTGGATACAGTCCTTGGAGTAACAGTTTAACGTGCCAGACTGAGAAGTGAGATGTGGGTTGATTTTTTTTCTTTTGTGATCCCTCCAACTTGTGTTGCAAAGGCAGTAACTTTTGCTAAGAAACTCCTATCAACAGCAGAAGGGAGTGATGTTTTGAGCTGGAGCAACTTGCTAGAGGTGCTTGATATCTGCACAAGTGCAATGCAAAATACACAGATGACACATGCTTTCTACAGATTTCAAGACCTACATTTCCAAATCAGCTTTCACAGAAGAGAATGTGTTCAGCTTGAAGTACAGTGCAATAAAACCACAACGGCCTGCAAATTACCATCAGAAGTGTCTTCATCAGTACAATCAACACAACTCCTCTTGCAAACCTTTCAGCTCCTTTGCAACACAGGAAAAGCTGGGTTGGGCCAGCTAAACTAATTATCAGTGCTAACATGCACTCTTTACTTCTCCCTAAGTAACACCTGAGGGATACCTCTGGGAATTTGGACCCAGTTCTATCTCAGGAGATACTGCAGGGGCTTATCAACCCAGGTGACTGATACCAAAGGTAACATTCAAGGTGTGGTTAGATGATAAGAAAAAGACTACTGAATGGCTCTCTGCCTTCAGGAGTTATTTCCCCATTGCCATCTCCAATTCTCTGCTTCCAGCTGTGTGTTCCTGCTGCTTTTTTGTTACATCTCACGTGTTCATGATAAAGCAAGCTGACATACTAACAGCAAATACAAGTAAATATCCTGCTCTTGAATCAGCTAAATCTGTGGTCAAAGGAGCCAAAGCCAGTTCAAAGAAATACTTGGTTGGGAATGCACAGCTCCTGTCAAGGCCATTGTTTCAATAGGGCATTAGATGGGCTCAGTACATTCTTTACATGAGAGATTTGATGAGCTCACCTGCATCACCAAACCATGCAAGGTGGCTGAGGCAATCCGGCACCACAGTTCTTCCAAAAAAGGTCTGTGTCACCATCAGCTTGCAGCCATCAGTGAGGAGACAAGGAGGAGAACTGAATACCTCTCTTGCAGTGATGTGCTCTAAAATCAACCAAATACAAGCTTCACTTTCAGTAATGCTGAAGCAGATCCCACACATTTTCCCTCCCTACCTGTCTGCTGCCATTCCGGTGATGTCCTGGGCCAGCTGCTATGTAGCTACTCAAGACTACCTCAGGGAACTGATCTGCAGAAAAAAATGCCTTATTTCTCAGGTGTGCCAGATAACTTTATCCACTTTTTACCATAGATGCACAATTGTCTGTGCCAGTATATCAGAACAGGCAGCAAGAGGATTGAAGAGGTGGATGGGATCTCTCTGAAGTAACATGCCAACAACCAAAGAAATGCATGCTGAGTCTTCATTATCTTGCCATTAAACACAACCATTTTAGTGAGGCTGTGCAGCTAAGTAAGCCCCACAGCTGGTAGGTTTCTTAGAGCAGTGCAGGTAATGTGGCTGATTAAGGATCAGGGAGAGGGTAAGACAGGCCCAAGTCTTACCTATATCCCAACTCTACCTATATCCCATCTGGTAAGAAAGAGGAAATTAACTCATTCAATGCAGTGGCATCCCCTTCATTGAATGAGTTAAAGATCAGGATTGGCAATTGTTTACCAAAAACGATGGTCTGTATTCTACCAGACCCTCTTCAGTAAATATGGGGGAAAACAAGTGGTTTTTTAAAACTGTGTTTTGGCATGTAAAGACAGAAGATGCCTCACTGCAGTGCATATCTAGGTATGTTTGTGTGAGGCTTGTTTTGCTTATGTGAGGAAATTGCAGCCTGTCTCCTGACAGCCAAGTCATAATGCAGCATTATCTTACAGTCCCACAACAGTGGATTTGGGATTTTTCCCTTGTGAGTAGCACTGCATGGTGTGTTTCTCTCAAGGTGTTCTACCATCCTGTGTTCCCTCTGGCCTTGGCTCATACCTGAACAACATGTTGTTAAGATAAATAAGGTGGGTCAGAAGTCAAAGCCCAGTGCCTGCATATCTCTCCAGGTACACAAACAAATGCAGAAGAAATTTCCAAGAGAGATGCACAGACTCAAAGCTACCACAGCTAAAAAATTCTTTTGAAACAACCGGGGTGATCTAAGCTAAGATGCTAAGATGGATCCTCCAAAACCAGATGAATCAAGGAATACCAAAAAGTCCAGGCACTTGCTTTTTCTGGAGGCAAGAGATGATTGAGCTATTAATACTGCAATGGAACCAAACAAAGCACAGAACAGTATTTTGCATGGGTTTGTCATCTGCAGTCAGAGCTTAGTTTGTGTCTTGCTTTTCCAGTGTCATCGATGCGTTTGTGCAAGTTTTATGCATTAATTCCGAGAGCCTTTCTCTGTGTGCTGTAGATGGAAACCCCCTTTTCCGCACCAGATGGCGCAACCACCAGCGAACCTCCCCTGACAAACCTCCTGCCGAGGCCAGCAGGGGTCTGAGTCCCAAGGCTCGGAAACTGCAGTGATGTCTGTCAGATCAGCTAATGGAATCAGGGCATGTGGCAGAAAAACAAGCTTAGTGGCACACACAGCCTTCAAAAATTCCTACAGCATTTGGCTTAATACTTCCTCTCTTCAAATATTGCCTTCCTGATAAAGACTGTGAATGTTATCCTGATCTGTATTGCCCGCCAGTACTTAGAAAGAGGTTTCAATTTGTAGAGCAGCTGGGGTGGGGGATTTCCCTTAATGTTCCCGTTTCATATTTAATAAAAAAAAAAAATAATTATTCTGGTAACAAAACCAAGCCATGGACTTGGACAACAACTACCTGTTACTTCTTCAAGTCTCTCCAATTCAGCTGGCTCCATCAGAGTCCTCAGGCTAAAACATGTCACATACTGGAGAACCACTAACAGCTCACTTTCAGGTGAAAACTATGAAGAACTAAAACTCTACAATTAAAAATAAAAGCAGAGTGGGAAATTTATTAATATTAGAACACTTTAAAAAAAATGCTATATACTTCTTTATTGATCTAATTCTACAAACATTTTCACATGTAATTACCAAAAATCAGGACATATAAGAGTATTTTCAGAATAGTTTGCAGGCTCTTTGTATAAAACTACTTTTTATATGTCTAGAGAGTGTGTATATATATACATATATATTAAAATATACTGTGGAAATATTAACAACATCTGAAAAGCAGAAATGACATGGAAGAGAGAAGAAAACAAGGAATATGCAAGCACTGTGAAAAAAACACTGTAGGGGGCAAAGGGGAGAAATTCAGAGGTGAATATAAAAAAGAAGCTCAAGACAATGCTGGTCATCCCAACCAGTGTCTGGCACCTGAACTGCAGGATGCTAAAATTCCACTTTTTTAGTGTTTCTTATTGCAGTTGTGAGAATGGCAAACGTGTGAGAGCTTTTTCCTTGACTCAGGGGAAAACATGACCTTTTCCCTTGATTTCTGTGCCTGTCATGTTCCAGGGCCTTAGCACCCAGCTTGGCACAAGCAGACTAACCATCACTTCTGTTGCAGCAGAACTGCATGCTGTATCTCTGTGGGTCACAAAACTCCTCCCAAGAATAGCCAGTTCTACGCCAACGTCCCTCTTGTACATTGTGCTGATGTTAATATTCGCTCACTCCACAGAGAGAACTGTTTCTGTTTTAGTGTCTCTAATGTGTTCCTTACTTACATGACGTTTCATGTTTGTGTTTAAACAAGCACTAATTTACAGGCAGGCAACTGGGCACTGTAAGAAACTTCTCTTGCTTGGCAACAAGTAGTTGCATGTCAACCGTTGGGTGCAGAGGTGACATATGATCAAGATCCACCTGAATCAAGGGAGGGTATATGGATAAAAGAAAAGAGACAGTGAGGGTCTTCAGCAGGATGACTTAGCAAGGTATATCAGTTTATTTCAGGAAGTATATGCATCCATGCCTGATTTTAGGGAGAGATTTAATCTCAAGGAGACCCTTCACAGCAAACCCACTTCCCTCAAGTGGGCTTCAGAATATACACCCAAGTTTGATAACTTAGCCCTGTTTGTGATGGCAATGAACTCTTGGAGGGAAACTACTCAAATCAACCTTGATGGTTTCAAGTCCAGGCTACCCCAGACACTAGTAATGCCTCTAATAAATGTTCCAAACTATTTGTCTAGCTACTAGCATTGTTGTCTAACTGCATGTTCTGCTAAAGTTGTATGCTAAAAGTTTTACTGACAAAGCTATGCTCTCAAACAGAAAAGAGCCAGCAGAAAGGTGACTTATAATTCGTCAGTAAAATCAATTGTATTAGCAAAAGGAGAGTGCTGAGGCTCTTCTGAGGAATGGATGGTTCATTCTGTGTCAAGTAAAATCATACACCAGTCACTAAGGCTGCATCAACCAAACTTTACATTGTGGAGCAGGCAACAAGAAGGTGTGCAAAGGAGGATGTTGTAGAGACTTCGCGATCCAAACTAAAGCATATATTCCTTGTATAACAGGCAGCTAGAAAGCAACTATGGAAATGTGGGGGAGATGTGGGCAAATGGGCTAGCAAGGGTGGGACAATTCTGGGAGATACATGATCAGGTACACAGAATGGGACTGAATTAAGAAGCTGTTTGTGCAATAAAATGCCCTTCTGGGTTTTGTTGTTAGAAACAAACAGTTCAAGTAACAGCCAGACAGTTAAAATAATTTTTTGTCTTCCCTTGCTTTAACCCAGACTGCAGCCTGACTTGAATAGTACCTCAGGCCTGACCTCATCATCAGCTGCAGTTCTGTCCATACATGGCACCCCAAACAGACTGGATTTGAACTGCATGCTATGTTTGCTCTCAGCTTCTCCTCGATTTAGGTTGTCCCTGAATACATTTCAGTTTCAGACTGAAAGATACCTCAATCTTTCACCTGAATCCTGTTAGCCTGTGCACACCCCACACACCCTTCTGGGCCACTCCCTTAAACGGAAATGTGTTTTGTGCTGGACTGAACAGCACATTTGTATGACAAATGAGCACTGGATTAAAAGAACAATTCTAAACTGAACTGGCGTCATCCTAGTCTGGCTAAATAAGGCAGATGAGCATGGTTATACTGAGTCTTTTTCTGATCTAGTTACATGCAATCAAGTACTAGGGAAGGAGCTACAGTTTAGTAAAGCAGGAGTTGGTCACAATCTAGTGACATATTTCACCCCTGCCTAACAAGAAAAGCATGCTTTTTCATTTAGTGATATGCCTAACAAAACCTATTTGAGAGTTAGAAGTCTTTTCCTGAGATTTTTCCCTTTCAGTTCTTCAGAATCATTCCATAAGCTTCTTTAAAAGTGAGGACTAAACAGAAAACTAGAGGGGGGGAAAAACACCTAAACTTTTCATTCTGTTTTAGATAATGAGCAGAAATTCAAAATAATTGGTTTATGTTCTTGCTAGTTGGCCTCCCTTCAGAAGGCTATTGTTTTGTTTAATTGTGCTTGTGGCTGACTGAGCTGCTACTAAATAGGAATCAGATTTGGGCAGGCTACCAGTGTCTCCCAGGTGGATGAAGGAATAAGTACGGCAACTAAACAAAGGCAGAAGAGCTGCTGTCTTCTGATGTGGGATTGTTCTAGCTCCAGATGGTTTTGAAGCAGCTGTAGTTAACATTCTCAAGAGTAGACACACCTGAACTGAGTGCCTGTTGGAGGGGGGTAAGAAAGAGCTCATGAGCAGCTGCTAGAAAAACATTTTGTTTCAGACCATCTTTTCCAGTCCACCTGAAGTAATTTTACATTTTTCAAAATAAAAGGTTGCTCTGAAGTTATGGAAACGTAGGAAACTGCCGATCTCATATGCAAAGCTCCCACATGGTACACGGTGTGATTCTTGGGGCTGTTCTGTGCAGGGATAGGAGTTGGACATTGATGATCCTTTTGGGTCCCTTCCAACTCAGAATATTCTGTGATTCTTTGATGAAACACTGCAGGTAGTTGAGCACACAGGTGAAGCTGCAGAACGCCTGCTGTGCCACCCAGTCTGAAGAGTCACTGGGGTTGTTGGGAAGGGCAGTGCAGCCATGGGCAGCTCAAATACACGGCTCCTGCACACCAGAAAAACACAAGTTGAACAGCAAAGTAGAGCTTGGTGTTCCCTGTTAAACAGCTGCAATAGCATCACATGTGGTCTTTGATTTCCCACTGCTGCTGTGAGCTTTGCTCTTGATTCCTGTCATTACTCTCTCTTCAGATTTGCCCCCAGGAAGGCTGCATTCCCTTTTGATTTAGTAGATTTTGGGTAGCATTTATAGTAAGAAGTTTCTGGTACTGACAGACCTCTCCACTGGGATAGGTATTAGCTTATAAGTTCCCAGCATTGAATTTGTGATTACTGTCCTGAGGATTTCTTATCAATGTGCTTTTTCTTACACAACAAAGCAGAAAGCAAACAACAAAATTCTCTCTCCTGTATTTGTACAGAATTGTATTGGCCCACTGTCTGGCACACGGGGTCACAGCTGCAGCAGGCAGGCCTGGCAGAAAGTCCCATTAAGCTACACGTGCCCCAGCTGTGTTTCAGCATCCTTGTTCCTATGTCCTTTCATGTTGACGTGTCTGACAATCTGTGGCACATAACTGATCACAGCTTTATGTCATACTAATAAAGATTGTGTCTAAGGCTTCAGAAAGGATACATCAGCACAGTGTAAGGCCCCAGAGGCTCGCTTAAAATTTTTTTTTTTTTTAATTTTTTTGTGTGTATGTGTCTGGGAGCAGTTCATAGACAGCACATGAGATTAACCTATCTGATAGCCAAGGAGCAGCAAACTGCTTGGAGATGAGACCTGACAAACCCTGGCCATGTATGCCTCTGATCAGCATCTGGCAAGGACCATTTTGTGTATGTGCTGGATGCTTAAGAGACAGCTGCCAGTAAAGGGTAAGTAGGACATGTTGGGGGGGAAAAAAAAAGAATCACAGTGAGGAACAAGAATCTGAAATCGAATATTTAACAGTCCATCCACTCACTTGAACTGGGCACCCCTGCAGCACAGAGACCCTTCTTGGGTGGGTCTTTCCTCTGGCATATGACCCTATAGGTAGACCAGATCCATCTCAGAAAGTAATTTAGCTTGCAAGCATTTAACAGTGAAATGTCTACAGTTAGAATCTGAATTTATATTAAAAAGGGTGTCATGTTAGTTAACCACAATTTAAAGTGATTATCTCCAGTTAAGGCAGCTGGGCTACATCTGCTCCAGATATTTTCTGTGGCATTGTAAGTAAAATACACAGGTGGGCCTTGCTGTAGTGATTTCTCCTTTTCTTTTTACAACTTCAAATATTGAGGAAGTCAACTCTCATAACTATACAAGCTTATTACTCGCCCTTCAAGTACTTGTCCTGAATTATCAAGCACAAGAAAATAATTATGCATGTTGATGACACAGCATGTGCTGTATGAGTAGCAAACAGAAGTCTTGCAGCACTGCATGTCAGAAAATATCCCCCTCTCTTCCCAAGCAAGCACAGACAGCATATTTTAACTACCTGCAGCCTCCCCTTACTTGAGATTAGTCTGTTGGAGAAAAGAGAGAATATTGTCCTTGAAGACTGATAAAAATTCTAGGCAGAAATTGTTGGATTTTCTTATCGTTAGCAGTTAATGAATCAGTAAGGGAAGTTATTATTTAAATAATTCCAATTTAATCTGAAAGTCATTGGTCACAAGATGCCCACTGGTAGAGAAGTGGAAAAAGAAAGTCATAGATACCAGTTTGATAAGTTTTGGACTGTAGAAAATTTATTTCCAATTTTAAAAAGTTCCTTAATTTTCCACACAGCCTTAGCAAAATTGCAATGTGCTGAAGACAAGGAACAATAATGTGATAGCTATGTAAACACTCTGGATTTGTTTTGCTTCCGTTCAGTAAAATGCATTTTGCATAAGAATTAAATAGTTCTCATGCCACATGAGAACAAGATTGAGCATTGGTAATACAGCTGTTCAGTATTATATCAATTCAATGTATCCATTTGATTCCATCCTCTTGTATTTTTGTGTAGACAGAATTTTCTCCTACTGATGAAGTTAGCTAGCTAAGGATCTCAGGAATTGGGATGCTGGGTGGAAAGAAGATATCTGACTTTGCCTGATGAAGGACATTCCACTTCAGATAGATTTCTGTTTGCCTTGAAATCCCAGTACTAACAGGAGGTGAGCATGCTTTGCAAAATTCTGGCAGCTTCTCAGCTGTCCCTCACCAGACCTTGAGCTTTATGCTCTAGAACGATAACAAAGTCATCTTGAAAATCCATCATCACACAAATATCTAGATTTAAACCGTTGCTGGAATTTTTACAAGGTGCTACGGTTGCTGAGAATCTGTATTTGGCCAGCAGACAAGTCCAGGCAGTTATCCACTACTTGTTTGGACAAGTTAGTTGTCATGGAAAACTAGCATTACGCTCCCTCTGCTCTACCGTATCTTTAAACACCATCTACAGCTCTTATGTTCTCTAACAAATCTTTTCACTCTTCAAAAATAATTTTGAAATTTCACTATGGACAAAGAAAAAAACTGAGAATTAGAAACGGTAGTCAGACTAAAAACTAACCAGTTCTGCTTGAAGTGTAGCAACTACTGAGTCCCTATGAAAGTAACATACTTCCAAATACCCTACATTTAAAAAATAAACAAAATTATAGAATGAGAGATGACAAGAATATAGGACAACAGCATCCAATTCTCTTTGTATGTAAAGTTTTCTCCTCATTTCATCTCTTAAATATCAGTGACAAAACAACTTAGAAGACACAAACGACCACTGCAAATCAAAACTGTATCCAAAGGCGTAGTTACCTATTGGCCAGGCAACCAACACTTGTACTACTGTGTCCCTGAATTTACGCGGAGTGAACGCAGGAGTGTTTGCCTTTGCTGCCCTGGGAACAAAGCGGCCGCAGCGCAGTCGCTGCCAGGCCCGAGCGCGGTTGTCCCTCCGCGCGGGCGCCGCCCGTCAGGGGGCGCTGGGACACCCGCGGGCCGCGAGGCCAACATGGCGGCGTGGGGCGCGCACGGCGCGGCGGGGCCGCGGTAGAGGCTGCGGGCAGGATCCTGCGGGGTCCTGGCGCTCCGCCCGCCGCGGGCCGGGCTGCGGAGCGGGCGCGGCTGGCGGTGCGTGGGGATCGATCGCGGCTCGCTCGGGGGCCGGGGGGGGCCGGGGGCTCTCGCTTGTCGCTCGTGCGGCCTCGGCGCTGGGGGAGGGGCTGCGGCGGGGGGCGCCGGGCCGGGCGGGCGAGGGGCGCGGGGCCGGCGCTGTTTCCCCGCACCGCTGTCCCTGTGCCCTGCCGCCCCCCCCCGCGTTCGGCGGCCGCGGTGACTCAGCGCCGGGCCCGTCCCGCCCGTTCGCCCCCCGCGGTGACTCGGCGACGGCGCTCCGGGTCATGCTCAGGCATGTCGGGCCGGGCCGGGCCGGCGCGGAGCTAAGCCCTGACTTGCCTCCTGCTGGCAGCGCTATATAAGGCCCGGCCCAGACCGACTCGACCCAGACACCGCCGCTGGAGCCCAGCGCGGGCTGTACGGGCCACCGAGGTGAGTGGGCTCCGCCGGCGTGGCGGCTGCCGCCAGCCCGGGTTGTGTCGCTGTGTGCCACGTTCTGAGCTGGTTCTCCCCTCAATTGCAGGCAAATGTGCAATACCAAGATGTCCTCCCTTACGGATGCCTCCGCTGTCACCGGTTCGGAGCAAGAGGCGCTGGTCAGTAGCTCTGTTGGACGCGCGAGTTTTATCATGCTTTTTACAGAGTTTTAGCAGCTAATTTAGAAGGACCACTTTTTGCAGCAAGCGTTGGTTGCAGAAAAACCAGGAAATCCGGCTTTGAAGGTGATGTCTGTGATGCTGTAATTGTGAAGCAAATGTTATTCATGGTTTAGAGTTGAGGGTGATGGTTTAGGTCTAGACTCTGTTTCCTGGAGATCTACGATGGGTTTTGCTTTCTTTTAATAAAAAGGGTCTTATCATCCGATTTGATCGTGGTAAGTATTTCATGGTGGGAGTTGTTAACAGATCATAACTGAAGAGTTGTGGAAGATCTCCGTTGTGCAAACTGTACTATTTGTGAAATAATCTGAAGGTTTTCTGCTTTCTCCTCTATTGGAATTCATAAGCAAGTTGTAAGAAGAGTCTTCATTTGTTTTCATGGCTTTACATGTCCAGGGTTTCCATGATACAGTGGCAGTTCTGCTGCCCTGATTTTGTGCATAAGTTTTCCTGAGAATGGAAGGCTGTTATACCTGAAAGACGAGTTAAAAACAGCACATGTGCAATGATGTTTGGACGGGGCTGCCGTGTGTAGAAGGGTAAAGCTTAAAAGGGTAGACTTACAGTAGAATTTCAAAAAAGCAAAATAGCAGAACAGCAAAAAACGTTGATTTTTTTTTTTGTTTGTTTGTTCGTTTCTTCCTTTTTTTTGTTAAGTCATCATATTGTGATGCTACTGTCCGCTGTCATATCTGGGAGGCCAAAGAATTCATACTTGTAGAAGTCAGGAAGAGAAGGTTGGGGAGTAGAAATGGGCTTAGTTGTGGATTCAGAGATCTGAAACTGTCTTCCTATGCTTAGCTGTCAGTAGTGCTTTAATAAGTTTCTGTTTGCTTCCTTTATGAAACTGTAATATGTTCCGCATGTTCTAAATAATTCCGCCCTTAGCAGGGGGGAAATAGACATCTAATGTTGTCCATAAGATTGATTATTGTTTTTATTATGTGTAATTCTTGCAACTAATCTCTTGTTAATGCACTAACACTTAACGTTGGTTTTAGCAGATCTTTAAAATGAAATGCAGGAAGTTCCCCTCTTCCGCCCTTCTCTTAAGCATTTATTCCTTGTCTTGTGATATTTTGTTCACACTTCCCTATATTTTCTTTTTTTTACATTCAGTATTTTTTTTTGTATATTTTATTTTATGGACTATATCAGGATAGCTAAATATTAGCCTGTTTCTAGAATGGTTATGCCATTATTAAAGGGGCAACCCTGCAATATACTGCACTGGTTCCACAGTGGTTCCACAGGCCCGCACTTTGAAGTTATGGCAGCCCCTGCATCTGGTTCTCATGTGCTGCACTGGTGCTGGCACAGCTGTGTGGAACAGTGCAGTGAACCGGATCAGGACACTGCTCTGGCCAGAAGGAAAAAAAAAAAAGGTGTATGTATGGGGAAGTGATTTTTTTGTTGTTGTCGTTGAACTTTTCCATCCTCTACCTCAGAAATTGTCACAGCCTGGCTGCAGATAAAACTGCTGGCACAGTGGATGGGTGGGAGGCCATTGTGGAGGTAGACATGAGTCAAGTATGATGGGGAGGACAGGGTGTGCTTGTCCCAGCTACGAAAGGTCTTCACAGATAAAGCAGCCCAGTTGGCAAATGTAAAACCAAAACCCCAGAAACTGTCGCAGAAAGAGCTGGACCAGTGTTTTGCTTTATGACTTGTACTCTAGACCTGACAGTCATGAAGGTGCTTTGCCTTCCTCCCTCCCCTTTGGGAGTCATTATAATGGTTAAAGAAGTGAAGCTGAATTCCCCAGGACCCAGCCCTGTACTTGGAACTAATAAACAAATCCAGTAGCTCAAATTAAGGAATCTCTGCTTACCAAGGTGTTGAGGTTTAAGCGCAGCCAGCAACTCAGTAGCACGGAGCTGCTTGCTCCCCACCCCCCTGTGGTAGGATGGGGGAGAGAATCAGAAGAAAAGGTAAAACCTGTGGGTTGAGATATGAACAGCTTAATAATTGAAATAAAGTATATTAATAATAAAGAAAAGGGAGAGTAGTAAAATCAGAGAAAAACAAGTGAAGCACAATACAGTTGCTTATCACCTGCTTACTGATGCCCAGCCAATTCCCAAGCATCAATCGGTCCCTCCCTCCCAACTCACCCCAGGACATTTTGTGGTATGTTCAGGTCAGCTGAACATACTTTGGCCGGTTCAGGTCAGCTCTCCTGGCCATGCTCCCACACAGTTTCTTGTGCGCCTTCTCACTAGTAGAGCACGGGACACTGAAAAATCCCTGATTTAGTGTAGCTACTTAGCAACTACAGAAACATCAGTGTGTAGTCAACATTATTCTCCTGCTAAATCAAAAAACACAGCACTGTACCAGCTACTAGGAGGAAAACTATCCCAGCTGAAACTAGGAGACAACAAAAGATGGGTTTGAGCTAAGATGTACGTTTGAGTTAAGGTGTATGAAAAGTTTAGTATAATTTTGTTCATGTTATTTGCTTTTTAAGTTTTAACTTTGCAAAGTGAAAAATTTGATTGTGGATTTGTTTTCACATAGTTGCGTGTTTGCGTGTCAGATTAATACAGAAGGAGGAACGTAACCTGTGTAAGTTATGTTTTTTTGGTGGATAATTGGTGCTGTTTTTCTACTTGCCCACACAGGTTAAACCAAAGCCACTATTGTTGAAGTTGTTAAAGTTAGCTGGTGCAAAAAAGGATACTTTTACTATGAAGGAGGTGAGAACTTTTAATCACTAAAGGTAGTCTACAGTGAGTACAGATTCATTGTTTTGTTTTGGGTGACTGGGGGGCAGTATAGTTCATAGTTTATCTAGAAATTATTGAGACAAGATGTTGTGTTTATTCTCCTGCTGTAAGTAGTTTTTTAGCTAGTTTCTCAAAAATGTGAACAAAAATTTCTGGTGATTAGAATAGCAGTGTTCTTGGGGAATGATAGATGAAAATTTGTCAGCTCAAAGGGAGTTCTAGGCATTCAGAGCTTGAAGAGCAAATTTCAGTGTATTTAATGTGCTTGTTCTCTTAATCTTGAAACAACCACCTGGATTTTTAATGTCTGCGTATTTCATTTATTTTACAGGTAATATTCTATATTGGACAATATATTATGTCTAAACAATTATATGATGAAAAACAGCAGCATATTGTACACTGTGCAAATGATCTCCTGGGGGATTTATTTGGAGTAACAAGCTTTTCAGTAAAAGAACACAGGTAAAATGAGATTCTTTTCTGAGAGTCTGGTTGGGAAATAATGAAGAACACGATGCGTATGGCCTTTTTAAACTCTTTGCGTCTTTGAAGGTGGTAAGCTCTCTTCTATGATTCCATGTAGCTAACTTGCAACGATTCTTTCTTTATTCCCATTTAAGGAGACTATATTCGATGATTTCCAGAAATCTGATAGCAATCAATCAACAAGGTAAGCTAGTTTAGGAGGCCATTTTGTTTTGAGAAACAGCAGTAGGGAAAATATATAATGCATCTTGCAGGTAGTGATCAGATAAAGGTGATCTGTCCATTATTAGATATTTGGCTTTACCCACTGCTGTCCAGAGCAGTCATAAATAGTGACTCAAAGCAAACACTGTTTCTTCTGGGGGAGAAAAAAATTCTGAGCAACATTTGGGTAATTTTGTTGACTAGAACCAGAACAAACACAATCAGAGCTGAACAAAAAGAGTACTAAATTGAAAACTTGGTCATTTGCTTGTATTTGTTACAGCTAAAGCCCTCAACAACATAAAAAGTTTTAATACGAAAAACTAGCTTCTTGAACTTGTGCCAGCAATAAAGTCAGGGCAGATGCTGTTCATTTTTTCTGTTAAAGTTCTGTTTTAATTTTCAAAACTGAATGTGGAATGTATTTAGAACTGGTCATCCCCAGCTACACTTGAGTCTTGTTTTAAAAGGTCTGTATACTTTAAAAGAGTAGCTTTGTGGTAACTGTGCACAGACACTCCTTGAATGGAGAATTGTTATATACAGTCATCTGTCCTGCAGTATAAAAATGCTCAATATAGCTGTAATTTTTGCCTCATACAGAGTGTGAACCAGAAGTTAAACAATGGAAGCCATTTTGTAAATTGGCTTCTAAATCTGTATTAAGACACCCTTTGTTTCTGAGTCTCCCTAAAGGCAAGTTCAGCTGCTGAAGATGGGAAACATGCTCTCTTTATTATCCCTATTGTTATGCTTGCAAACTAAAATTTATCTCTCAGATTTTTTTTAAGAGTCTTTATTAATTCAGGGTCTGTCTGGTAGTAAGCATATACCATCAACAACAGCTATTTTTTCTTCTATTAATTGTCTTCTTAACTCAGTGTTCCCACAACATGATAGCTAGTAGAAAGCACTTTGTAGAGGAAGAAGTGTATTGCATTTCCTACCTGTATTCTTTCATATCTGCAGAATCACAGCTCATGCACAGCCTTCATTTGAAGCCATTCATAATGAAATTCTGAGCTGCTTTGAGGTTGACATTTCTTCTTCTTTCTCCCCACGTTCCCACTTCAGTAATGTTACAGGGAAGGTGCTGCACACACCTGAAAGGCAAAGGAGCAGTGTGGTTTTTTCCGTTGTTCCAAAATGTCTGGGGGTTAAGTTCTATTTAGAATTTACTTTTTGAGCCTGAAATTAACTTTTTCTGCTATGTTATTTTACGGGTTTTGGTTTGGTTTGGTTTCAGACTCTACACTTGGTGGCACACCTGAGGATGATGCCGGATCTCAGCTTGAAGAAGAAAATGTTCTTAAGGTGATACTTTAATTTTATTTTAATAAATGTTCTGAGTTGTAAATTCTGTTTAGTTTGCATGATAGTGTCAATGGTTTAGATGTAATTAGTTGGTTCTAGCCTTTTACTTCACATTCTTGCTCAGGCTTACTCGTTATTTCTGTTAATCAGGAGTCTATGCAAGAGTTAGAAGAGAAGCAGACTGCATCGAACGTGACTTCCCGACCAACTACATCTTCTAGGAGGAGGACACACAGTGAATCTGGTATGTGCAGATTTATGGTGCAGAGCTTTCAGTAGCATGAACACTTAAGGGGAAAAGTACATTCTGTTGCCTTGATGACTGGAAAGATGCTGACAGATAGTATTCATGTTTCTCTGCTTATCTAAAACAAAATGTTCAGCCTCAGAATAAAAACACGATTCCTTACATCGCTCCGGTGTCATGTTACAGTGACTTTGGATATGTTTAGGATTGTTAGGATTGTTCATTAAGCACTTATTAAAACATCTGGTGACTTAAACATCATATTTGCCTCCTTTTTGTCTTTGCTGTGGTTATTCAATAATCACTGGTAAATACATTTTCAAAATATGAAATGTTTCTTTTTATAATTAGCAATAACAAGCCAGTCAGCATAAACCTGAATAAGTTTCTCAGTGGAAGTGTTCTCTACAGTTCTACTTAAATACTAATTTCTTACATTAGTTTGTTCCATCACTTGTCTTACCTCATGACTTGGTGGTAGTAATTATCTGGGCAGTGATAACCTTCTGTCGCTGCATAGAACATCTTCAGTTGCTTGGGAACATTTTTTCAGTTCCTCAGCTTTTGAGTAGTATTTTTTGTGTTCCTTGTAGGCCACTGTTATGTCAGTCAGTCCAAAAACTGTGCTGCGTTGCTGAGCGGTTTGCACTAAATTAAAAGATCGTTTTAATGTTGTAACTAAAACTAGTGAAAGGATGGAAAGCCTCGGTTAAACAGCACAACCTGTAATATTTAGGCATGACCCAGAGCACATGAGGTGCTGTGTTGTGCTTACTTATTGTAGGTCTGTTTATTAACTCTTGTCTTTGCATCCATTTATTAGTTTGTTACAACTTTAAAACTTCTTTTAATATAGTGTTTTTATATACACTTTTTTTCTAATTTATAGGAAATCTTCCTTTTAAACCACTATTCTTGTTAAATTGGGATAGTAGCGGCTCCTTTGGAGCCCCTTATATAGTGTATAGAAACCTTGTGGTGATACAGTATCAGTACGGCATGGAGCCATGGCAACTAAATGAGGACAACGATGGACAGGAGCAACCCTTGGGCCTGGGGGCTCCAAGTTTGGTGGGGCTCTCAGGGCGGAAAAAAGAAAAGAGAGGGGCTGAGCCAAGAAGCACCAAGGGAAAGTAAGAGAAGTCTCAAAGTATGTACAAGTGTTTTGTTCTCTTTTCTTTTACAATGAAAGATTCAAGACTTGAAGACTCATGGATTGTCACAGTGTGTTTTGCAAGGCAAGGGAGAGGCTGGGCAATAGAGGGTGGGTGCAAAAGGCACCTGTGGCGGGGCAGCAGGCTCATACTGAGGTCTGTTAAACCAAGTTTTCAGGCATCTTGGGGGGGTTTCACTCCACTGCACTTATATACTGACTTTACAGTACCTTTTTTAATAAAATTGTTTCTTACCAAACACTCTAAAAGTCAGTGGAACTGAATTTTGACTTACCTGCTCCTAAAATGCTGCACTCCAACTCCTTATGCTGCTTCTGGTGGTTGTTTCAAAATGTGATGTATTTAAAAAGCATTGTCTTTTTGCCTTCAAACCGAGCATACTTAATAGGCACAGCATAAAGCAATGCTCTCAGAGTTCAATTTTTACATAGTATATCTTGAAGATTTTTTTGCTAGTGTGAGTTGAAAGTTATAACAGTTTGTTGCAAAAATCTTGTTGAGTGAATACAATTACATATAGTGGAACTAATCACTGGTAAATTTGTTCAGGTGTCTGAAACTTGAACCTGAACTTACCTTGCTTAGCACAAGGAATTCTGTATGCATGTGACCTGGGAGCTAGTTGCTCTGTCTCCCTACAAATTCTGGGATGGACTCAGCAGCTCTCTGAAAGTGCCCTTCTGTCTACTGACTGTAGAGGGAGCAAGGACAATTAAGATCTATTTCATAAAATTAGGAGGGGTATAATGTGTCATGTGTGGAGTAAAAATTCTTCCAAATTTGTGATCATTTTATTTCCTGCATGTGGATACTGCTATTCTCAAGCTGTACTGATGGGACAAGTGGGGAAACCCAGCCCCTGAAATACTGGCTTCAGGAATGTTTCACACTTTACATGTTTATCAGTGTTATTGTGTCTTTTTGAATAAGTTTTGGTGTCCTTACTTTTTTCCTCAAGAAATAATACTGAGTTATCTTATTAGATTTCTTTATAAGTAAATTATATTTTAAACTTCTGTTAAGAATATTCAAAACTGCACATTGCATAGATGTTTTTGGAGTAATAAAAATTCTTGAATATGCCCAGAAGAAAATTCTTCAGATGATCTGCATAGTGACAGAAGAAAGCGACACAAGTCAGACAGCATTTCGTTGACGTTTGATGAAAGTCTCTCATGGTGTGTAGTCAGTGGTCTCTGCCATGAAAGAAGCAATAGCAGTGATTCAACAGATTCTCTTTCCATTCCCGTAAGTCAAAGTATAAATATAAAATATCTTAATGGTACAAATTTTGCAGATGCCACAAGTGCAAATATGCATCTGAAAACATCATGATCTTAATTAAAAGCAGCAGTGCCTCAGTGGTGTGAGAGGAAGGAAAAGAGGATGAAAGAAGTGTGTGGGTGGGGTCTTTCATAGATCTGCTGACGAAGCTGAAGGGAAATTTTTTTAAATAGCAACTTTAAGTTTTCTTTAAAACCAAGACCCTTACTGCTTGGCACAGCATTGAAAAAACTGTCAGATATATTTTGTGTTTTAAAGTAAGTGTTTCTTAGAATGCAGTGCTAAGAGAAGAAAAGCAGTCACAGATGTTCCATAATTCAGAATTAGTTGGTAGTTCTGGTACAGCCTGGGTAACTGTACTCAGTAGTATGTATGCTGATGATGCACTCTATTCATTTTTCAAGCCTCTGCTGTTTCATATTGTTGTTTTCAACAAACACCAAGGCAAGTTACCTGTGATGAGATTAAGTTGTGAAGAGCTAAACTAACAGTATTCCTGGTCACATACTGTATTCTGAATTGACAGAACTAATACCGTATCTTCAGTCTTCCTATTTTATAGGAAGACTGTTTAGCCACAGTCTCAAATTAAAAGATTAGCAGAGTTGATGAGAACAGAGAATTTAATGACATGCAGCCAAAAGACAGCATCTTCCTGTATCTGTTCTTTCACTTTTTAGGAGAGCCTATGTGAAACAGTAACTGCAGTCTTCAAGCTGGCTATAGGCTGACTGCAGCCTCTTATTACAGAGTCAACAAAAGGCTTTCAGATCTAGCTTTATTTTTACCTATCTATAATTTATCTCATAGAAGATGTACTGTCTAACAGCCGCTGGTCTTATTTCTTCCATAGCTAACTAGACTGAGTAGCACAGTTTTATCTTAAGAGCTGCTTTAACAGTACTGGTTATGTATACGGACCGGTGTGGTTAAATATGTACTTTCTCTTTTCTTCCAGGATCTCGATGCTAGTTCATTAAGCGAAAACTCTGATTGGTTTGACCACAGTTCTGTTTCAGACCAGTTCAGTGTAGAGTTTGAAGTTGAGTCCATTTATTCAGAAGATTATAGCCATAATGAAGAAGGGCAGGAGCTCACAGATGAAGATGATGAGGTACATATTTATTTTACTTGGGGGGTTTTTTGACCTTGGGGGGTTGGTGAGAGGGAAAATTTGTACCCGGTTGTTCGTTAAATCAAACTACATGTCAGTGCAGTTGGGTCACCATTATACATGCACCAGGAAGTAACTGAGACGGTGCTGAGACTTTCTGCAGGCTCTGAAACAGGCTATGTAGGAAAAGTCTGTGTGTTTAACTTCACTCACTAGCTGTTGGAGTCAAAGGCAGCATGCATACTTGAGTCTTTCTGTATTTTTAGTTATAGAAGTATGTGTTGACCTTTGACATTACTTGATATTGAATGAAAACTTACCTAGTAACTCTTTGCAAAGGGATGCTTCCAAGTCATTTGCATCTATGAGTACAAATGTTTCATATTGATGCTGAGCCACAGTTTTAGAAATTTTTATTAGTAGGCAAGAAGACAGTAAAACTGTGATTACCATAATTTTCAAGAGATCTAGATATATGGAACGTCAGGAATTAAGTGAGAATTTATGTGGAGTTTTTTTTCTGGGTTAGTTTTCTGTTACTTTAGAGACGTTAATCGGCCATGGCAAGATTGGGTAAGTACCAGAGGCAGAATTCACCAGGGACATACATACATGACTGTGGTACTTGAGAGGCTGAATGGACCAACTGTACTGATGTACATCGACTTGTAGTGTAGTGCTGCAGAGCTGCACCTTGAGATAAGACAGTAATTTGGAGAAAGAAAGGATTGGGGTGTGCCGCTGCTCCCAGCAGTAGTTTTGACAATTGCAGAATGACTGAGGTTGGAAGGGGCCTCTGAAGATCATCTTATCCCCCAGCCCTGGCTAAGGCAGAGCTGATTGCCCAGGTGCATGTCCGGATGTGTTTTGAATATCTCCAAGGATAGAGTTGTTCAGAGATGATCAGGGCAACTGTGCCAGTGCTCGGTCACTCACAAGTAAAAAGTGTCTGCTGACATTCAGAGGAAACCTCCTGTGTTTTAATTTGTGCCAGTTGCCTCTATTCCTGTCACTGGCCACCACTGAAAAGAGCCTTGTCTCCCTCTTCTTATACCCTCCTTTCAGCTATTTATATACATTGATAAGACACCACCTGCCCTGAGCCTTCTCCAGGCTCCTCTGGAGCTCCTCTAATATGTTTAATAATCTTAGTGGCCCATCACTGGAGACTCTCCAGTAGCTCCCTGTCTGAAAATCTATAAGGTTAAAAATATTTTGGGTTTTTAATTGAATGCCAGAAAACAGTTACATCAATTTTTTTTCCCATTTAAACCAGGTTTATCAGCTGACTATTTACCAGGATGAAGATAGTGATGGTGATTCATTTGATGAAGATCCAGAGATTTCTCTAGCTGTGAGTAAAAACTTTTCAAGTAAAACATCATAAATTGAGTGAACTGACAGAATAGAGATCAAGAAGTATAGATGAATTCTATTGCTACCAGTGAATTTTTTTTTAAGAATCAAATTGACTTTTTCTTATATGCTTGAAGGTTCCAATACAATATTTTAATTATTGAACATGTAATTATTAACCTTGATTTTTTTTATAACTAGTAAGCTTCCTAAAGGAAATAATTTCCAAAGGAAAGTATTTGAAGCCTAAATCTGACTTTCTGCACAAAATGAAAAAATCTTGGTCGTGTACATTTAAAAACTTCTCCTATAAATCAGAATACCTAGTTTTATTGTTCATCCTGAATGAAGGTATCTCTGACATACAGATGTGAAGGCAAACCTTTTTTCAGAACAGTAATATAAAATTAAGAGAGACTTTTTCTAAATTCTGTGAGACCGTTTTTGAAGTTTGGGAAGAATTTAGGGTCTTGAAGCACACAGTAGAAATAAAATGCAGGGTACCTCATTTATATTTGCTTTTCACAGTTGAACCTTAAATAAAGTTGTTTTCCAGAAGTGTCTGAAGTGTTCCAGTCCCTTGGTCTGTAGGACTGAGGGGCATTATTCTGTTTGTGAAAGACAGGGCTGGACACCTTCTGAAAACATAGCAATACTTGTGTGTGGTAAAAGAGGCCTGTATGTTATTTTTAGGATTTAGAATAGGTCTTTTAAGCTTTTGATGTTACTGATGTTATTCAGGACTCATCTAAATAATTTTTGGGTGGTTTTTATGTTTTGATTCCCCCTAGGCTTGCATTACTTCTAAGAATTAAATGTATTTTTAACAAGATATAGTGGCTTATTTTCAGTGTAGCCTATGGAGTATCCGCTGAGATGCTGATGCAAGATTTTTTTTTCCCCACTTTTTTCACGTTCTTTTTAATTGGCTGGTGTTTTCTCTTGTACCTCTGTGTCAGAGTGCCCTCACCTGGCCATTTTGCACACCAGCAGCTTAGCATCCTACAGGTGAAAGGTCCCTTCAGTCCTGAGTAGTTCCCATTTCAGAAGTCCATTCTCAAAAAGAAGAGGAACGGTGACCATTTTATTAGAAGTTTTTTGTGAGGTTCTCTGAAGATTTTTGTGGTCTGGCTTCTGCAGTTTTGTATAAGAAATAATAAATAGTTATTGTTCTAGTCACAAACCTACTGCAAAAAGAAAGAAAATCAGAGTTGTTTTAAAATAAGAACTATTGTAGTCTAGAACTGTAAAATGGGGCCAAACACTGAATGGCATTTTAAAATTATAAACAAGTCAATAGCTCAACATAATTATTATTTTGACAGTAGTAAATTGTTTACAATCTCTGAATACTTCAGTTGTAAGTGTTCCAAGTAGCTTAAGCTGTTCCAACCTTTAATTCACTAAAGGATTATTGGAAGTGTCCTGAATGTAGCGAAATGAATCCTCCGCTTCCACGACATTGCCACAGATGCTGGGCCCTACGCGAGGATTGGCTTCCGGATGAAAAGAGTGAGAAATTGGAAAAGAGCAAATCAGAAGGTTCCTTCCCTGCAGAGTCTGAAGAAGGTTTTGATGTTCCTGACTGCAAGAAAACAAAAATGACTGAAGATAAAGAACCAGTTGTGGATGAGAATGAGGAGAAAGCAGTACAAATTTCCGAGTCCCAGGAAAGTGAAGATTATTCCCAGCCATCAACATCAAGCAGCATGTTCTGTAGCAGTCAGGAGGACTATAAGGAACCTGAGAAGAGAGAAATGCAAGACAAAGAGGAAAGCCTGGAATCCAGTCTGCCTGTTACCAGCATAGAGCCCTGTGTCATATGTCAGAGCAGACCTAAAAATGGCTGCATAGTACACGGCAAAACGGGACACCTCATGTCATGTTTCACATGTGCAAAAAAGCTTAAGAAGAGGAACAAACCCTGCCCAGTGTGCAGGCAACCCATACAAATGATTGTACTAACTTATTTTAGTTAGGTGGTTGTTGACTGGAAAGCTGCAAGAGAAACTATTTTTGTATGCTTATTGGAAAATTAGTATTTTGGGTCTCTTTACATTTGGTATGAAAAATAATTGCTGACATAAATGCACTGGTGTTGTTCAGAGGTTTGCCCAGTAGTCATAAATCAACTTGGAGATTTTCAGTCCTTGTCAGTAGAAATAACCAAGTCCTGTAAATCACCTCCCTCTCCAGGTGTTTGATGTTCCATGCAAGTTAGTGACGTTTCTTTTACTGGATTAAATACGCATATTAAAAACCTCAGTTCAATGATTGTGAGAGGAGACACATGTTGAAGCATTCACTTATGTGAGTTCCTCGTCTTAAGAAGGTAGAAGATTCTCCAGGTTTCAGTATTTGTTGCCTGGTGAAGACACCAGGCTCAATCAGACCATACTGAATAAGTCAATAAAATAAATAGTCTTGTCTTAAATTCCTCTGGGAGATCTTACCAGGAAGTGGAGAAAAATGTGATAGAAAATAATTTAAGGCTTTGGAAAAAGAGAAGGGTATTGTATGTCTTTTATTTTTATAGTGTGCATTGTAAACTTCAGGGCTGTGTGTCCCCCTAAGAAGTCATTGTTCCAAGTTCAGTCATACAGTTCTCTCAAATGTCTTAAGAAACTGACATTTTCAATGCTTTGTGAGTTTGGAGGTCTGTACTATCCCGAGTATGCTTATTATTATTAATTTAGCAGCATGAGAGAAGACTTGAACAGGCAAGATAAATGAAGGAGGAGTCTCATCAGTCAATATTAGGGGAATAATTTTCTGCAGTTGTTTTTGACTTCAGCAGAACATTGACTGGAATAAAAATAGAAAAAAATTCCATCTTCATCTGCAGAAACAAATAAGCTGTGCAGTTCTAGTTCACGTAGACATTCTTTAAATTTGGTAGTCTTTCCAAGTCAAACTGTTCTTTTCTGTATCACAAGAATTCTGAAAATCCATTGTGGGGTGTTTGGTGAACTCAAAATTGGTCTCACTGGACCTGTCCTTTACTGCTTTTAGTTCTTGTCCCTTCACTGTCCTTTGTCAAAAACTTGGTGAAACTTACCAGTTCTGTTCTCAAGGGGTCTGCTGACTGACTGGGTTCTGAGGGGTGTTCAAGATAGTTCTCTGGAGCGTGTGTAAGCTCTGGTATCTTCCTGTGGGATACGGTAAAAATCAGTCGGCTGTATTTCACATGGAGAGTTTCTGTACCAGTGAGTGATATTTATCCCTTTGGAAAACTAGATTACAAGAGGAACTGTATGATTTTAGCACCTTTTATTTTTACAGGTAGTTGCTAATCATCTGCCCAACAGGGAATGGCAAATAAGCAGTCAGGGGAGTTCCAAGAATGGAGATGTAGCCTATATGAAGAAATTGCATTGTGTTCCTATCCTGCAGGCCAAGGTTCAACAGCTTTCCAACGCCACCAGTATAAAATTGCTGATGCCTGTGTGCTGGCACAAAGATTTTTACTACTATCATTACGTCCAGGTAATGCCTGAAGTGCCTAGGAAAAGGAGATGTACAGGAGAGACTTGGTAAATCCTTGGTTGTGACTTGCCTGCAGAGAAATACCTTCATAGGTAAAGTCTGAATTATTGGGATCAGTCACATTTTGTTTGTACATTTGAGCTGTTTGTTTGTTTTTTTTAAATACCACTAAAAGATCCTGGTGTGTCTGAAGTTCTGGCAATTAATTTTAACTAAACAAATACAAACCCTGGGTGTATACATTTTGTCAAATTCTTAATTGCAAGTTTGTTGCCCCTTGCAATTTGTAAAGCAACAGCAGGTATCTGGAAGTTCTTGGAAGATTTTTTGTCAGCAGAAACCTTTCATGGGTTTTATGGGATTTGATAATCCTTCAGCCTGAGATGGAGAAGGCCTTTGGGTAGATATTTAATTTTTTCAAGTAGGGATGCTAATAGAGGGCTACCTTCCTTAATTTACACTTCCTATTAATTTTTCTTAATTTTTGATTTTATTTATTTAGCGGCATTGAGGCTTTCAGAGGCTCTTCATTGCATCTGCAGGTGAGACCAAACAGTGGTCTTGTTGTGGTCAGGGATCTGCAGCTGAGAGAAAACTGTAGATGTACATGCAGAAGGCTCAATAACATGGGGACTGTACTTAAAAAGCGTCATCTATAAAAAGCTTTGTCCATTACACTGTCTCCCACGTCTAAGGTTTTTCAGCGTGATCCCTTCTCTGCAGTCACTACCGTGGCTGTGTAACTGCCATGCAGGGGGAGCAGCTGCCCTTACCCCGTTCCTACTGGGACAGTTGTACCATCCCGCTCTTGTTATTCTATTACAATCAATCTCCTTAAGTGATCTCCATACTTAAAAAAAATATTTCATCTCTCAGAAAGGGAGGTATGGCCAGAGTGGTGATCCTTGCTGTTCACAATCACTCACCTTTAGGTTTATTCTTCTAAAGCAATTTCCCAGTAACACTTTCTGTTTTGGTAAAAGATAGACTGAGACCATACAGCATAATGAAGTTTCCCTTTTATGCTTTAAAATTTTAGAATAGCCCTGGAAGTACTCTCCAATCCATACAATGGTGAGGAAATGTGGAATTTTGATTTCTGCGTCTGCAAATCACTGTGTCAAATCTTTTTGCTTCGAGTTAGATTTTTCTGGCTTAATATTATTCTTAATGACCTCTAGTACAACTAGAATTTGCTTGGTTTGGGTGCATGCCTTACAAATGGGGGAATGATGAGTGTTGGTGTCTGTTCCAGTTCCAAGCAGGGACGGAGCAGGCAAGCGCTGCCTGGGGCCCAGGGGCTGTGTACGTGACACACGGACCCCAGTGCTGTGGCCCTGACCCCGCGCTGGAGCCTTTGGCTCTGCCTCCCCCTCATCGCCTGGGCACGAGCAGCAACCACCCTGTTCATTCTGGCCTGTAAGCACATTGCTGGCCTTGGGCAGAGGCACAAAAGTCAGTAAAATTTTGGTACAAAAGTTGTTGTTGGTAGTTGTTGTTACTTGGTGTTTGAGATCCTTATTTAATATCGCACACATTTTAATCTTTAATTTATTGCCATTTGTAAATATTCTTGTGCTCACAGTTAATGTTTTGAGCTTTAATTTATTGAATTAGCCTACTGGCATATGTGTAGTCATATAAATATGCTTACTTAAGTAAATAACAAGAAAAAATATTTAAGAAATGTAGCATTAAAATACAGAGAAATATTCGGATTATATTCAGATTTAAGAAGGGCATAGAAAGATTTATGACTTTGTTTCCTTTTTTCCGTCCCTTAAAACAACTTCTGCGTTGCACTTGAACATTTATTAGAGATGAAGCTGGTGCAACATGAGCACAGTGAGAATATTTTGGTGGTGTTTGTTTTCCTTTGGAATGCTTTTGTATCCCTGAGTACAGCCAAGGAGCTGACTGGCTGCTTCTGGTGCTGGTAACATCAGGGGTGATGGTCTGGAAGATGCAGGACAGCGATGAGAGATTTCAAGGTTAATTTGCAACGGGTGGTAATGGCTTTTGGGTTTTGACATTTGACCAGGAAGGTTGCAGGGAAGGCCAGATGCTGACAGGATGCAACTACACAATTTTCAGTAATTGTCTTAATCTCTTCCTTCTTCCCCATTGTCTATCTTCCTTCAGATAGACAACAGTAAAGTATAAATGGTGCAAGAACTCTCATTTATTCTTTTTTATAAAGTACGATAAACCTACTTATTGTATGTACTTATTTATTAGTATTGAAATTCACCTCTTGACCCAAGGAAGTGAAGTGCAAAGTGAGGTACTTAAGGCTGAAACCGAAGTAGCTGGGTGGGTGATTGTATTGAACATTCACACTGCAAGGTGATGCTCTTTGTTGAGCAGCACCCCTTGAGTCTTGTGTTAGTGTTCCTAAGGAGCACATGGCAGAAATGTGTGCCACGTGTGCCATGCTGTGCTGTGCCACTCCCATCAGCAGGTTGATTTAGAAAGGGTAAAAGTGCTTCAAACTGTTAATTGGTGAAAAGCATTACATCTGTTCTAACAGTGTGGCACTCCATACCTGAGTCAAAGGCTTATCTTGAGTTACTTGTTGTTTAAAGGTTGCACAAGCAAAACAAAACTGAGGCTTAAGGTTTCTTTTAAAAACTTGCACTTAGTGAACGTGAAAAAATGTTGCTTTTAACTAAAGTGTGTGCTTTTTTTTATTTTTAGCACAGATGCACTGAAAGCTTCAAGTGAATGCCTCTCTAGTGTATCTGTATCTATATTCTACATGTCAAATTTGTCAGTGATTCTTAAAAAGGTGGTGTCTCACCTTTTGAGTAAATGTTGCTTTAGCTTAACGGCCTGATTTTAAAGGACAGTTCTTGGCTGTGAGCCAAATTATTGGCTGTCTACATGATGATTACTTAACATCTAAAATACCAATAGCTTTTCTAAAACCAGAGTCTTTGTTGTCTGACTACACATAGCTGGAATGACTATTAAACAGAGTAGTTCATAGTGAATTGAAATAACTATGCAATTTTGCCACTACTGCTAGATGAACACGCTTTCAAGAGCTTGTAATGGTGTGTACCTTCTGGCTACCCAGTGCACATACAACCACAGTCAGTAACCATTAAAATACAAGTATCCACTCGCACAGTGCATAGATCCCTTTATGAAAACTTTCATGTGTGTTGCATTTATCTTTTGGTTTTCAGTTGTTCCTTTTCTAGGGAAACTGAGTACTGCGTTCCATTTAAAAGCTTTAAATAAAGATTTCTTTATAGACTCTTTGGTGCTCTTTTTTTTTTTCATGTCAATGACTTGATTGCTGGAAGTTCTGGTACTTGGTTTTCATACCGATTCTTGTCCCTGTAAGCCAGCATGGAGACTCTTTCTGCCCTCACTCACCTGCTGAACTGTTGACTTCTCTCAGATTTCTTGGGTTTTGGGGGTTTTACACTCAAGGCATCTCTAGTTCTTTCTGCTATAAGTGACAGGATCAGAAACAACTATCAGTGGTGGGACTTAGTGGATCATTAATCACGTCTCTGACCGATAAACAACCCACAGCAGATCAGAGAGTGACAAAACATAGAAAACTGAAATGGATATGATGAAGACATTTAAAAAACAGTATCTTGCACATGCAGCCCTCATTCCCAATAAGCAATGCTGTTTCATGTTCTGAAGTGCATTCACACACTGAATGCAGCTGGCTGGCAGACAGGTAAGTGGCTGATGCCCAAGCTCCACAGCCCAGCTGGTGGGTCCTGGTGTGACAGACAGCAGTGCCTCAGGAAAGATTTAAAAAGGATTAACTGCATTCCTGCATTTTTTATTTACTGTATACAGGAAAAGATTGATGTTTCCAAAGATAATCTCTTCTGCTTTGCTTTTGAAATTGCGTAAGAAAATTACTGGCAGATAAAGTTTTAAAATAAACACAGGAGATGGTACTAACTGGCTTTTCTTGATAAATTTTGTGTTTATTGGACAGCTTCAAAGGGCCCAGAGGATGATTCACAACTGGCCAGGCAAAAGGAATCTGCTAATCCTGCCTGCAACATCTCAGCCCAGCCAGGGGAGTGCTGAAACCAGCCTTTGTAACTGGATCTGGTTTGTGCCTTGCTGAGTATGCCTGCCAGCTCCTGGCATGTGTAGTAGCAGGGCTCTGAAACTACTTAAGCAATATAAAGCCGCTGCTAAAGCTATTCAAAGAATCTGAATTGTCTGTGATTGTTCCACACCAAATTCAGTTAAAAATGGACAAGGTATAAAGCTGTCAGTGACTGTTTCCACATTGTTTTCAGCAGCTCTGCTGTAGGAGAACGCTGTTTTCAGAGACACAAATTCCTCCCTTTTCCCTGATGGTGCAGATTATAATCCAGTTTCCAGGAGCGTGGCCCTTCAGCACATACTTACACTTCATTTCCATCTTTTTGTCTTAAAACCTGTCTGTGTTACTGGTCCTACCTCATTTGAGCCCTAAGCAGTCTCATCTGTCCAGGTAAGAAAAAGCATATTTTAAAATGCCATTCCTCTTTTATAGCAATGGCTTTATTATGAGAAAATAGGATTGATCTGATCACTTACAGTTGTGTGGCACCTTAGCTGTTGGTTCAGAGAGGAACCTGAGCTTGCATAAAACATTTGCAGTACAATCCTCAACTTTTTTTTGAATTCAGGCAAAGTCTTGAGAATGTGTTTGTACTTTCTGTGTTGAAATTCTACAGTTATCTCCATCGGCTGTACAAAATTTCTTCAGAGTAAAATACTTACATAGAAAAATATGATAGTCTATTACAATTAAAAATATAGTCAAACATTTGATTGTCAACCCAGTATTTTACAAAATACAGTGAACATGATTGTGAATCCGAGAATTTGGTTTATAAAAACAGACATTCTTTTGCATATACAAAGCCACATTTGTGCAGGTGGATTTTGCCTGGCCATAACATCTCATTCCTGACTTTATTTTAAAATTACAAGCAGAGCAGTCATTAAAATCAAGACATGTAGGGTTGGTTTTACTGCAGCTGAAGCCCGTGTGAGCTCCTGGTACAGTGGAATTTTGGGACATGAAGCAACTCTTGGTCTGATAGAGACCTCTGAGAAAGAGAAGTCCTGTTTTAAAGCACTGAAGTTACCAGTGTTGTCAGGTATTTCCACTGTCTTCAGCATCGATTTAAATCCTGGTACAGTAGCCTAGGAGCAAACACAAAAGTGTTCTTATTTGGTTTTGAAACATCTGAGTTCAGCTGTGAAACAACCAGAGTCTAATGTACACTTTAAATGTACAAGAAAAAATGTTCTAAATACACGTTTGGAAACATGGGATGAAAAAAGGGTAAAGTTTCCACGTTATAGCAATAAGACTTTTTGTACAGGAGAGGGCATCCTGCAGTAATGCTCAAGTTGTAAGCCCTCAGCTGACAGCAGGCAGAGCCTACATTGCATGGATGTTCTCTAACACTTCTGCAGAGAAACCATTTTGACACAAGGAAATAACTGTCACCAGTGGTGGTGTCAGCCTGGTGCTGCCCTGATCCACCTCCTCACCCTGAGAGCTCTGTGGTTTGTTTCAAACACCTCAAGCTCAAGTTGCTGTGCTCCAGACGCTCAACCCCACTGTCTCCACCATCAAGGTCAGATGGGTGCTTATCTCCGGACATTGAGGATTTGAGATGTTACTATATCAAAAAATTTCCTTTCTGGTGACTCACATTTAAAGGTACTATTTTCTTTTAAATCTGCTAAAGGGTCTTTACAGCTCCTATATGTGACTCGAGCAGTTCAGCTCACTCATGTCTAAGGATGCCTTCTCACTGTGCTCAGGAATTCAAGGCAATTAGAAACAATAATTTAGTAAGGCTGCACACTTACATTGATCACATATGTCCCAGGCAAAAGGAGAAGATAGTACTCCCCTTGTTCATTTGTTCTGTAGGGGCAGATATGAGGCCTTCCTTTGGCTTCCACGATGGCATCGGGAATAGGATTCCCATTCTTATCAGTAACTTGACCCTTGACACCTATGAAAAAGAGAGAGGAGAGAGATCACGACCTGTAACTGTAGTGAGCTGCCTCCTCCAAGAAAGTCAGACTGTTCTCTTGCTGGGTGCACTCAAAGGCTGTTTCACTGAGTTTGAACACATCTAATAATATCAGTAGTCACTTCTGTGTCACTGAAAGGAATTAAAACAGAATATCCCTGGTTGTTGTTCTTAATAGTTTACCCTCACATTCAGTTAGAAAGCAGCAATATAATCTCCTAAATCTCATTTGCTGAAGGCATCATATACACTTATTGTATGTGTATTTTACTGAAGGGCTTAAATCTTCAGTACTGCTTTGGCATTTTTTTGCACACATCCCTCCCTTCTCTTTTTGTAATTTAAAATAAGTCAGCCTGTTCTCTAGTACTTCCCAAAGGCAGAATAGCAACAATGTCTGATTATGAAGTACTTTCCCTTAATTCTTACACACCATCTTTAAGGCAGCACTGGCATTAGGCAGAGATAAAACAAATATTTTGGGCAATAAAATGCAAGATAAGCAACAGATTTGTGCAAGCCCTTCAACTGATTATAAAGCAGCACTGCTTCACTAAGCAGCAGCTCTCTTCCAACTGTGAAGTCAGGTCACACCCAGAAAAGTGTTTTAAAAATACAAAATCCAAGTAGCAAAAGACCCACAAAACTTGTGCACAGGCACACATACACCTCTGAAATAAATGACTGACCCAAGGCTGCTCAGGAAAGCAGAGTCTGTGAGGGGATGTATGGTCAGCCAGCGCCTGGGGCCTGTCCCTTGCTCCTGCCCCAGCACATTTTAAGCCCCTTGCACTACTGTAGTAGCACCCATTGCCCCTCACCTGACAGGCCTGAGTTCTCCTCCATCCCTGGCCTTGTAGCACTTCATGTTCAGAAGCTCCCATGTTCACACCAGAGCTCGGAGCTGTGAGCTGTGACACTGACCCAGGCTGCTGAAGAGTTCCCACTAACCCGGCCTCAGCTTCACCTCCCATCCCCATTCACATACCCACCTAGGTGTACTTGTTTTATATATTCAATCAGAGCAACTTTGTTGTCTCTCCAGAACTTTTCCAGCTGGTCTGCTGGAGGATATTTACAGCATGACAGCTCCAATGTAATTTCAAAACATTGTCCCCAGACGTAGTTGTAATCTTGCATTCCACCTTAAAAGTGAAATAAGAGAGTGTTCAGCTACAAAGAAGCACTAAGTTCCAAGTAAAAGACAAATAGAAGAGTTAAAATGTCAATTCTTGCATCCTACCAGTAAAAAAAGTAAATCAGATAAATTATTCCTCAATGCCACACTTGTATTTACTGCCTCCTGCAGAAAACAGACTTTATTACTCTAGTTACACATAGAGTGGTGTTTTCTAAAGCACAGTGGCATTTTGGGAATGATGACGATTCTGGCTGAGAAAGGGTGGATCTTTGACTGAAATTCATTCAAGCATTTCCAACTAAATTGTGGCAGATAAATTCATCAGTTTGCCAAAGCCATTTCAAGAGCCTTTTATATGTCTTTGAATTCAGATAGTGAAAGCAATACACAATGCCACAGCACACAGGGCCCATATTCTATTTGGCTACACATAAACAGTAATGAAAACATTTATTTCAGTGATCAAACAATTAAAAAGGATGATATATGAACAGAAGATTGGTTTTCTTTCTCAAAGGACAAGATCTTAGTGCCAAGGAGTGTGTGCACGTGTGTATAATCTATATAGCTATTGCAGGCCTTAAGCAAGAGCACAGAGGCAGCCAAACAGCAGTGACTGCCTCATTCACTTGTAATTGCTAGCTGGGAGAGTCTGCAAACACCCAGGTCCTGCTCAGAGAATCTGCATGAAATGAGTTGGTTTACTCCCCTCATCAGCCCTCTACTCTGGGTAAAATCACTGTCCTTTCATCATCAAAGATGGCAGGAGAAAGTGAGACATCATATCAGAAGCAGCTGAATAAAATATCACTGAGATTCTTACCTTCCAACTGGTACCAAGAGTATCCATTGGTAATGCCTTCTGGAAAGGTTTGTCTCTTGTCACAGCCAGTCCCTTTGTACATGCTGGCATGGTTGGAAGAATAGGTTTTTGCCAGGTGAATAAAGACATCATCATCTGGAGATCTGCTATAGCCTTTCGAAGAGCCAGTAACTACAGAATGAAGACAACAATTGTTTAACTCTCATTACTGATAAAGCATACAGTGCTGGCTTACACACAGGATAAACGTCTCCCAAATAGCTACATTAGGCAGTGAATTTTTATGGGGTTTATCAAATTCTGCCCATCCCAGCTCAAGAGCTAGAATAACCTTGCAGGAATCCTTATAAATTTTGCTTTGGTACAACTAATGTTCCTAAACCAAATCAGCTGTGAAGAAGAGAATTTGTTATTAGCTTACCTGAGTTACCATTATCAAAGGTGTAACTGGCAACCAGGGCACCCCCATGCAAGTTTGCTGAAAGAACAAACGTTTCATTTTTTATCCAGTTCATTACTGCTTGAGTCTCTGGCTGAATGCTAGCGTTGTTATTTTCAAAGGCATCAGGAAAATTTCTGTTCAGATCTTCTCCATTCTTGTTGTACCTTAGAGAGAAGACATCCACATTACTGTTTTGCCTATGGACACTTCCACATCACCAGCCTGTCAAGTACTCCAGATCTGTGGCATGGTAGTGTCCTCAGGAAACAAACAAGATGACCATTCTTATTTCTGAAGCATTAAGATGATGGATTTCAGTTTGATTTCTAGCAGCACTGGAATTTTCATAGGACACAATAAAACAATTCTTCTGTTGTATCTCAAGTGAAAACAGTGCATATTTAACATGCATATAGCATGCACACAGCTACATATATGTGAATTAGAAAAACCAGAGCCAGATCAGGAGGACGTTGTCCTTCTGTATGTGTTTTTCCCACTTGCATAGAGGACCAAGGTAACTACTGAATGGCTGTGTCCCTTGTACTGCCATATCTCTAGTCAGAGAGAAAAATTTGAGTCAAACACAGAATGTATTCTCTTCTCCCTGAACCCGAGGGTCCAGCCTGTGCAAAACCTTACTTGCTTTTTCACTCAGACAGGTCAGTACAGGAGTAAAGAGAGTATCTGCTGTCAATTGTGTTAATTTTTAAAGTCGTTAGTTAAACTCTATTTGACAGTGAGGGGATAAAATATACCCCCCTCCATACAAGTCCCATCTATTTGCTGAGAAATAAACTTCTTTGCTGATAAGAAGATGGCCTGGTCACCCAAAGAACTTACACTACCTAAACTACTCATGAGTTTGCTTTTTCTGCACATTCCAACTTTGTCCCTTTGGCATTTCTTCCCATTCTCTCACTCTTTCCCTACTCTAGCTTGTTAAGCTTTTCATTCCCTTTTGGTCTCTGCAATGGTTACATTAAAGAAAGCAAAAGTAGGATGGCACGCTAAGTTGGTTGCATTTTCTTTTGTGTTAGTTTTTTTTCCTAGTACTACTATTAGTGCTACCATAGGTACAACTATTACCTATTATAGCCAGCTGTCACTGTGCAACTCCTCCCTCTTACTTTATCTGCATTCAACGTGATCTTCAAACACACTGCTAGAAGTCCACTCAACAAGCTTAGACACACCTCTGTCTCATTAAGAAGGGTTACAAAGTTCTCCAACTAAAATAGAGTCCTGTGGGTGGAGCTTTCCTTCTTTTCTTGTAGCACTCTAAAGGTGCTACAAAATAGGGAATTGTGCTTGTATTCACAATCTGGGTCTCCTGCCTAAAAGGTGAGGTCATTACACCATTCTGACTGATTTTCTCTGGCTGCACCACATATAAACACACCAGTCTGACTCAGTCTTCACAAACTTCATGTTGTAAAAGCGCTTCTTCAGAACAGCACTGGAAAAAATTAGCCCTAACACATCTTCTAGACTATCCTCTCCACCAAGTATGATTCAGTCTCTTGGCTATATGCGATTATTGCTCCCCACCCATTTCGTTTGCCTCTCCCACCCTCATAAGCCACTTTTACCTTCCTCGTGTGTAATAACAATCAGGCACTTCTGTAGCTTCAAATCCATCAGGATTCATTGTTGGCATGATATGAATCCGGGTATTATTGAGTAACCGGGTAATAACTGGGTCATGTCTATAGCTGGTCACCAGGAAGTCTATCAAATGGAGCAGGATTTCTCTCCCAACGGTCTGTATAAAAAAACATAAGACTTTATTTTAAGTCTGCTATGGAAGACAAAGAAGAAGAAAATAAATAAAAAAAAAAAGACCCACCACCTCGCACTTCCAGGTTTTTCTTACTGGATTACACAGACATACAAGGCATACAAGAGCATTCTAATCAACACTGGTTTGTTTTATGCTCTCCCCTAAATACATTTAAAGCAATTTCATAGATGAAAGGAATCACTGGAGGGTTTTCACAAGGGTTTTAAACCCAGATCAACCAGAGCTTTTTGTATAATGGGAAACTGACTGTATCAGCTAGACTGCTTAAATCTGCATGGATAAGGCACAGCCTTATCAAAAACTAAAACTGCCTGATAAAGATCATGTGGGCTTGGGAACACCCCACTCTGTTTTCTCAGCCCCACCACAGTCACAGGTCTGTTCTGATGCCCAAGGAACCCTGCGTCCTGTATAGGAGTGTCAGTGCTGTACATCACCACTTGGCAGTGATAGTTCAAAAGAAAGAAAGGAGAAGCCTACCATAATTGCAGAGCAGGCCTTTTCTTATTGATCCTCTTTTATGGAAAGTCAACTTTAATACAGGATCAAAGAGGCCCCATAGACACTTCTGTTACATTCCGTGCTACACTGCTTTATTTTAATGGCGTGAACACATGCATTGGGGAAACCAAACGTGTACATAAAACCTTAGAAAAAGACATGGAAGGACATTTGGATGCAGACTTTGAATCAAGGAAAGGCAGCGGTAGAGAAAAAGCTAAACACATATTTTTGTTCATATAAGTTTGTGTAAGTTGTGAAAGGTGACAGGACATCTCCCTTTATCAGATTTCAGGTAAAATAGTGGCAAGTTCCAGACCCAGAGTTATGAACAATCAATCCTATTCTACCCCAGGAACCACTGTTGCAGTGTTTACTGGACTATACTTTCCAGGGGCACTTTCCATAGCACTGTGACCCATGCTTCAAGGGCACTATAAGGTTCCTAGGCCCTGCCCGGAACGGGAATAAACCAAGATGTGCAACTAGATGTGCTCCAGAGACAATTTATTTTTACTTTATCTCCAAAAACAAAGCTTAGTAAATCACTGCAGGCTCTATTTCAGAGCTACAGCATCTCAGTATCTTTTAGAATGAGTCTTGCACCACTAAGGTGGAAATATTTGCAAAGAATTCTTTTTTTCAAAGTGAGGAACATGGAGTGGCATTACCAGATGAAGTCATGTTGCAGATACACATCTCCTTGCTTTAAGATTACATTAATAATTTTTTCACAGATATTGTACAGAACATTCTGAGTTGGAAGGGACCCGCAAGGATCATTGAGTCCAACTCTTAAGTGAATGGCCCCTGCAGAGATCAAACCCACAACCTTGGCTTATTAGCAACATGTTCTAACCAGTCGAGCTAATCTCAGGTAAGAGGTAGGTAGAATCAAGCAGGGGGAAAGCAATATTTCTCCACAGCTATTTGCTGCACTCGTTATCTTGTTGAATTTTCACATTGGTGCATTTTAAGTGGCAAATTCTGCTTTTGGTGTTAAGGGAAATGGGAACACAGACACCATCCAGCAGGACCTCTGCCTGGATATATAATGGAGCAGGAGAACTGGGTGTAGCTGCTGTTCAGGTTGGGAACAAATCATGTCTTGCCAGTTAGATGCCAATTGCTGTTTATTGCAGAAGAAACAAACAAACAAGGTAGAGCCAAACCTGACTCGGCTAAGTTGCAGATCACTCCATTTTAAGTGTCACACCTGAAGGCGGCCATGGTCTCTGAATTGGTACTCAAGCAATTCTGCCATGCTGTTTGCACAGGGGAAAAGGAGGAGCCCTTCTCTTCCCACCTTGCCCCCCAGTAGATTTGTTCTTAGGTTTTACCCCTGTTGCTGGTCTCCTGCAAGCCACTGTCAACTAATTTGCTAGGGGAACTTAAACACATATACTATGCCAGTAACCAGGTGGTTCTTTTCATAGACACTACAGAAAATGGGCTTTGAAAAAGGGGGGGAAGGTACCTAGTTTCCTCAATTTCCAGTAGCTTTCAAAGCAGCACCTGAGTAGGTGAAAACAGACTGCTCTGCAAGTTTGATAAATATACTCTCTGACATTCACGAAAAGATGCAATAGAACCTGTCTTGCACAGGCAGCTCTTGAACTGGGTGATAGACATCTTGGGAAGAATATAGGGGTGGGTGAAGAAAGGAAGGGAGAGAAACCAGCCAAATCATGGCCCTGGGCATGAGAGATAAAGCTAACAGACTCAGAATCAGCAAGAATGGCCCTACCGCAGAGACAGCTAAACTACAGACAAGACTGCACTGTTGTCAAGAAACTGGGAAAGGGTTCTTCTCCTATTGTACTTCTCTTCAGCGTCTGACCAAAAGAAAGGGTAGAGAAGCAGGAAAAGAAAGGGGAAAAAAGATAAAGAAAAGTAACAAAAGAAGGTGATAGAAAAGGACAATATTTACAAAGAATGAAAGGTGACCAGTTTTTCACAGATGACATTCTTTGCACTTAAAAGTTAGCCCCAGAGTTAGTTATGTATACAGTATTTTAAAAACTGACTCTATTTTATAGGAATGCTTGTATAACTATTTTTGTACCCAAGTACATTAAACAATTCAAATTATCTCTGTCATAAGAGAACTGGTCCTTTTATCATTGCTCTTGAGGGAAAAATATACTTATTACCACTGTTTGGGTGGGGCAACAGAGACATTTGGGTCCAGAGTACCCTGCATTTCTTGAGAAAGTACATCTGGAGGTGTCTGAAGGAAAGGGAAAGTCTTTGTTTCTGGGAACCTATAGCTCAAGTTTTGATCAAGCCCCTGGAAAGCATCTGCTGTTCAGTCAGTCTCTACCGTTATTACAGAGGTCAGCTGTACCTGTGGATAACTTATGAGTTAGTTTTAGAGCCTCAAATAATGGATCTGGATACACTGAAGGTAGTTTGCTGACAGTAAAGTCAAGGACAGACACCTTCACCTGCCTCAATTCTCATAAAAAGATAGAGAGAAGAACAGGAACAGCATTTATAAGCTCTGGGGCTTTGAGAAGACATAATGAACATTTGGTTTTAATTGCAGTATCCCAAGGGTGATGCCCCGGTGTTTTGTTCTGCTGCAGTTCACATGAAGGCTGAGAGAAAAGCAAAGGAAAGCCCTTTCTCCCAGCTCTAGAGATGCAATTAGGCATTAAGTTTCTCTGTGCACTTTCAGCTGACAGTTCCCTCCTGTGCACCAAAGGGAGAAAGTCAGCAGGAAAGGCTATCAGTGTTCCTCAGGGGAACTCTTGAACAAAGAAGTGTGCGTGTGTCAGGGCACGGATCAACACTGTAGAAAAGGGCGTGACTGCTGTTTCTGTACACGTATTCCTTAAACTTTCTGACTCTCCCCTCTGGCATGGCTGTGTCAGCACCCTGCTCAGCTACCCGAGGGCTTACTCAAGCAGCCAGTTAGAAGATTAAGGTTAGCTTCAATTGAACCCGCACTGTAATACTTTACTGCAGCACTCCTGGTTTTAGAACATTGTTGTTACCACATGATAGAGACCTACTATAGACCAGGGGACTACGGGTGGATGGACTCTGCCCATTTTTATTATTAAAATTCTTTCCTTAAATGTGGCCTGATTTTTAAGTTCAATGATGTCGAAAGAAAGATCCAAACCATCAGGTAGGACCTGTTTCAGGGCAACACAGTCTTGCCAGTCTCCTTGCTTGAGCTCTAGCTGCTCCACAGGCCTAGTTCAGCATACCAAGCACAACCTCACCTAAGGAAGTGGAGTTAGAGCAGAGAAACCAGTAGTCCACCTTGGTTTCCCACTTAAATGCCACACTTACAAGATGTTATTTCTAACACTTGTACAGCAATAATTATTATGCACCACTACAACACACCCCACTGTGTTTGTCCTTCTTTACTAAAATACACCAGTGTTAAAGTGACTGTTTATGCAATTAGTTTGGCACACATACATTTATTTCTACAGCAGCAATCACTATGAAAATCTGAGAATAGCACATATATGACAGGGAAGTGCAGTTCCTTGGTTTATCACTGAAGGAAATGGCAACACAAAGCCTGCTTTTGAACTAGTAACTGGTGTAAGTTGTTATTGCCTGGACAAATTCCACACGCTCCTCAGCACAAGGCTTCACCTGGCTGACAAATGGATAGCTTTTTCTTTTCCCACTCAGAAGAGTGTGAAAAAGATAAAGAAAAAGGTAACTGGGGCAAGGCAGTGTTGAACTGTGTTGAAACAGATCTCAGTAGCACCCAGCTTTTTTTAAAGTCTGTTGTTAGCACTGAGATTTGATTGCTTTGAATTTTGAAACCTCTGGTGCTTCTGACCTTCTTAACATTACATCAGCTGATACTGAAGCCAGGTGGAAAATAGTTCACAATGCAATTTTTTTTAATAAATATTTTTTTATTTTCTAGAGCACATATTATTTCCCCGCACAGCACTTCAATAATATATTGCACAGTACTAAGGACATAGGAATATGTGCTGAAAATAGCAGATTGTGTAGTATGTGGACACAATTGTTTTTTTGCAACTGGGTGATAAAAAAACCAGCCTTTTTTTCCATAGTGGTATCTTGACAGTGTAAATGTAGCTTCCATTTATTTTCTTGGAAATAGGAGTGAGAAATTCTATACAAGAACTAGTGTGTCGTCATTTCTTTGTTGTTTAAGTTTTTTTAAGTCTCAGTTATAGTGATTACAAATAAAACTACTCCAGTCCTTACTCACCTAAGCCCTAATATCTCAAAAAACTTATGTCATGCCATATCTCAGGAAACCTTATTGTGGATATGTCTATGATGACATGGAAAATAGGATATAGGTGCTTTAACTTATTTCACAAGATAAGCCAGCAAAATAAACATCCTTTCATGTAGGTTAGCTCAGACGTATCAGTTCAGGCTCAGCTCCACATAATGAAAAAAGCAAAATATTATTACACTAAGAAAATAAAGCAACCAGAAGTGGATGCTTTAGGAGAAAAGGATTGGTATCAGCATTGCCATCCTGAGAAAGATGATGTTATCTCGTGATGGCCCAGTAACACTGTAGCTGCAGAAAGTTAAGAAAGCCATATACTTAATACATTAAAGGGAACAAGCAGAAACACACGGGTAGTTTACAGTTTGTTCAGACATGCTTCTTAAAGGATTTCCCTGCTGTGACATACATGGTTTAGGAACAGCCTTCCAATTAGATCCTATGGTTCAGTTGTATAGAATGGACTCAAGTCACTGGCACAGCTGGTCCAAAGGTGATAGGTCTACTCCATTTATGACTTCGGGGTATTTAGGGGTTTGGTTGTGGTCAATGTTAAGTGGAATCAGTTCTTCCCCAGGGAGGAATGTGTGAGTGTACAGACTGAGAAAGAGAAGATCTTTCAAGCAAGAGTATGAGGTTGGGACAAGAGAAGCTGCTGCCTAATTCAGAATGGGAGCCGCCCCAGAGCAGCTGGCAAACTCTCCCTCACCTTCCCCAGTGCAGACTCTATTAACATTTCACAGGCTTATGCATCTTATGCAGTCTATTAGCGTCATTTTGATGAATCAGTTTAAATTAGTTTTAATCTGGCTTGGGTTAAACAAAAAGTACTGCTAAAGATGGTGTCCAACTTCATACAGTCACACAAAGAACAGGACAAGTCTTTTGTTGTCTCTCTGTCAATCTGGGGCAAAAGTTCACTCTATTTGGCAATGATGAACCTAAAAGCAATTCTTTTAAATCTTGGCTGGTTAAGTCCTACAGTATTAAGAAAAAATCAGCCAGTTCTGAAAAAAACAACTCTTTTCCTAGAATTGTGTACTCGTATTATTTTATTAGAACTTCCCTATTTGGCAGCTCTCCAAATAACCTAGATTTTCTTCCAGAAGCATGTGTGAACAGCCCCCACACATGCAATTCAGGATCCTTCCCAACTTTTATGTTTTAGGAGTAGCTGGCCAGCTAACTCAAAGTTAAGTGCCATTTGTGTGATCATGACAGGTTAGAAGGGCAGCATGACCAAAAAACATCTGAGAACAGAACTTTTCTCACTCTTTATCATTTTCTGGATATCTGGCTGGATCAATGAAGCCACAATCCCACAATTTGAATTTATGAAAGACTCTGGCACACAAATTGAAGCTCGTCATACAATTGTCATACAAAACTTATCTGCTTATATTGAGGGAGTAGTCGAATCTATCCCCAGTGACTATCCAGCAGAATCTTAGATTAGGGAAAAAAAATTCAAATTCTCCAATGCCTCTCTATACGAGGAATTCATTTCCTGACATCTGAAATACATTTACAATCAGATAAAAAACAAACACCAACTGTGCATTATATGTATACATAAAAAAAACCCATTAGGCAAAGATCATCATGAGGGCCTGAAAGGAAGAATAGCTCTATTTCCAGAATGTTCCCTAGGTACATGCTTGGTCTAGTGAACAAGAGAGAATGTAGCATGCTACATGCTATATGGTACCCAGGCATCTCAAGGATCAACCCTGCTCAGACTGTCTGGGACTGTGTCTGACTTTAAAACAAAATCTTGCCTCATTTCCTCATGAAGACAATAAAAAAAACTTAGATCCTAGGCAGTGATCTGAGTTGCCAGTCTACAGCAGCTCTCAACCCTATGCACATGCAAACGGTGCTTGTTCCTATGTTCAGAGCTCCTTGTATGTAGCCAGCTGGGCAGTGATAATGGCATAGGTGTTTCATTGTGGAGGCTTCAATATATGTGGCCTTTTGCAGTGCAGCAACATCGGATATGACCGTCATGCCGTTCCGGATGAGATCATATCTTGTTCTCCACTTCCTTCCCATCAAAGCTAAGTGATCTATAGCCATAGGTTTGCCATTCCCTTCAGCAGGGACTGTCATATGGACCCTCAGTTCCTAGGCACCATGTACTCCCCTGCTGACACAAAACAGGTTTCAGGAGCTGCAAATCCTGTCTTGGGCATCCAGTAACACATTTGAAACCATGAATCAGCTTCTTCCCACACAGAGTTAAATTCCAAATCAGTCAAATTTCCAGCAGCACTTTTAGCATAGCCACTGTCAAACAAGGTGAAACTAGTCTGACTTGGGAAAAATTCTTGGCACAAAACATCATAAGTGCCTGCAGGCGTGCAAGTGCTCCCACACCGTATTGTTAATAGTAATAACTTGTAATACACTGCCCTTAACACAGGATGCACTTCCTACTACACATATTTTTCTTAGTTTTGGGAATTCACAGACTAGCATATATATATGTATATATACACACATACACACACTCTTGTTAAATTATTTAACCCTCACATCAAGACTGCATAAAAACATATTGAGTAGTTTAAACTTATCCTGAACATGACTAATATAAGCAGGTAAAGCTAAAGAATAAGGGAAATAGAAAGCAAGAAAGTACTATAGAGGAGAGTGAAGTTTTGATTCTTTCTGATCCAGATTCATGTACTGCACCAGGAAGGGTTATAATCACCATTCTCTTATTTATCATTAATAAGTGGGCATTCCTCCCAGAGCAAGTTATTTGCTTTGGAATTGCTTTTTGTTTTGTATTCACTGTGTTAGCTCAGGTGAATTTAGGTGTTCCTAGCTTAAGGTTTCCAAGATAAATTTTCTTCCTAAAATAAATAATTTGATGCTTCACAGTAATTATTATTTAATCTTACGATGTATTTGAAGAGATCTATCAGTCATATTCCATGCCCAAGCAATAATAATGTACAAGCAAACTACTGAATCTGACTCACTGACAGGAAAATTAAAGCCTCTGGGTTTTATCACTTGGAGAAGACAAAGCTCTCTACTTAAGAGACGTCTTGGGTGTAGGATTGTAGGACTCTTCACTATGATGTCAGGTCTGCTAAAGCCTTTCCACCAAAACAAGGGAACTTTATTCTTAAAATTCCTCAAGAAATACACGCATATTATGTCCTCTTTGAGTTATGACATACCTCAATAATAAGTAGCACATGCCAGAGAAAAGTTCGCTCTAAACCCCTGATAAGTGTATTTGGTATAAATGACATTGCAAAAATGGAAACGTACCTCATCCCCATGCATATTAGCAACATACTTGAACTCTGGAATGCCAATCTTATGATGGGTTGGAAACCTTCCCAGAACAAGAACCCACAGGTCTCTACCTTTAAGAGGGGAAGGGGAAAAGACATTTTTTAAACAAGTATAAAATCATACAAACCTTAGAAGAAAAAGAATAAAAAGAATTGGTCATTAAGGCCACCACACAATTTCTCATATTTCATTGGTGCCCAGTCAGTCCTATATATAACATATCCAAGCAGACTGTGGAGTGCTTTTATTCTATGAATATATGCCATATTAGCTATAGGAACAAATACACTTTGCCTTCTGACCAAGTATGTAGTGAACCCTGCAATTTCTACAGCATTTAGCCAGTACTAGAAAAGAAGGCTATTTTTTTTGTAATAAACATTTTTCAAATCAAATTTAGCAAATAAGATCACTCTTCCCCCCAAAATATTACACTATAAGGCTTTTCTGAAGTATATATAGAAGTTTTCATTATCACAAAGAAAGAATATCTGTTTTTGTACTAAAGACAACACAGAAAAGCTAAACACAGTCATGCATTACTGCTCAGAAAACAGGAGGTACCAGGAAGAGCTGTATCAGAGACATATTCCAAAAATATCAGCAGGGAAGAAATTAAGAGCTACGGAAAGAGTATTAGTTAGGACCACTAATGCTGCACAGGAAGCTGAACTTTAAGTAACAAAATAAACATACATACATTTTGGAAGTCCTCAGTGGGGGGGCAATTTTTGTTATTATTTTTAGCAATACTGTGGCATTTCAGACCTCATCTGTAAAACTCTGCTTCCCACTGGTCTGTTCATTGAGGTGGAAAACTTAAGTTTCAGTAGATGGTAGCAATGAAACTGGACCAGTTTTTTGATAATAGCAGTCACAGCCTATAGCTTGCTAATGCCCAGAGCTTACATGCATGCTACCTGTCCCCAGCTCTCACACAGGGCTAGCTGGGACCCGTGAGCTGTCTGAGACGAGTCCAGCCATCACTGTTACTTACAAGAAAGAAGAACATAGGTGCTGCTATAGGCAGTACTATAAAAAGCATTACTTCGTAAATCTTTGTGGATCATCAAATCTGCAGTAAACAAGCTCTGGAGCATATAAATTTCCCATTCCTCAACCCACGACCTCCATGGTCATGCACATGTCACAGCACTCTTGTTTTCTTTTCCAGCTGTGTGACTCACAGCAGTTATACCACAAGGGTCATGGCTTCAGGAATGGGAGAAAAAAAATTGCAGAGGACTGAAAGAACACTGCAAGATGCACAGAAACAATTATAAGAGGTAAAACTGAAGACAGTGGTTCCCAAACTAAATTCTTACTTAACAGGTTGAATCAGTCTCAGCTTAGGAGATGGCACTGAGAGCTGACAGATTCAACAAGGAGTGATCACAGGATCCCCTGATTTTATGGTTACTCTAGAAGACATTGGTGTTCAACCCTTGTAAACATATGCTATGCACAAAGCTGTGAGATGCTGCTACTGACTCTTTCATTAAAGGACAGTGTGAGAAAGCAATCCATATTTTTAAAAAATAATTGTGTGATAAGTGATCTGGCAAGGAATCTAGTTGTTTGGCTTTGTTGCATGCAGAGCCACTGCTACAGTAAAAAAAAAAAAAAAAGACAAAAGCTTGACTTTTGTAAGCTTAGACAAGTTACAGAGTGGAGAACCCAGAGATACTAGCTTTCAAGCACATCCTGCTTCAAAAAGGAGAGCAAGAGAACATCTAATCCCTACCACCCTAGTCCTTCTCCCCTCCAAAACATCTACAGGTCCCCTCCAACCTCAACTATTCTGCAATTCTGTGAAAACACATGATAAGTTTTGCTGCAGTAGTATATATTTGGAACTGAAAACAATCTAGTTGTGAAAAACATATGCTACTGTTACTCCTAATCAAGCATGGACAACAATCTCAATTTAATTTCCATCTCTGCAATGTGTCCTTCTCTCCATGGTTGTATCCTGCAAAGAATTACCAAGGAAGGCCTTCCAGAGTGCTCCTATGAGTCTTTGTCCATATGCCCTCTAAGCCATTCCTCCCAGCTCCCATTCCCTCTACTGGAAGGAAATTTCAGACATCGCTCCTTGGCTCCAGCGTGTCAGTTGCCATGTGGACTGCTGCACCAAGCAGAACAAACCAGCTTACAGTTGACACTGCAGCCTTCTTGCCACATTCCAAACCTAGAGTCGACTTCTGTGAACCTAAACGTGCAGCTTCCCTAGTGAGGGGTTCATCAGACCGAGCTGCAGTGCCCAAGAGCACATCCAACATCTAAAAGTCAGCAGTGAAATTATCAGATTAATGTAACAAAGGACTTACATTGGAGACCTGATGGTCCCAGTTCTCCCCCAGATAAAGATAGATACAGTTAAATTGTAACACACAAGGTTTCCTAGAGGAAACCTATGCCTTCAATAAGATTATAAATTCATTCAGGTCTGAAACTGCCCATTATCAGCATGAGTATCAAGCACACAGGGTTTCAAAATATCTCAGAGCCAACAGGTTTAGTGAATTACATGTAAAAAGACTTTTCAGAGCAAGTGCCAAATAAAAGCATTACTTTCCTCAAATCCTTGACAGTTTCCCACACAAGCAAAAAGCAGTGACTTAGAAGGTGAGATGATTTAATGCCCTGAGCCTGCACTAAACTAACCAATATATTTACTACATTTATATTACCTTTCTGTACATAATTATTATCATAATATATAAAATAACCAATTGATCACAGCACCCAAGCAATGTTGTAGTCTCTAGAACATGAAGCATCTTATCTCACCAATAACCAGATGTTAAGATTAGCCCCTGGTTTTATTTGCAAGGAAGCAGATCACAAAGGCTATTTCAAATCCAGCTACCAGCAATGACAACATCCTCATCCACTGCTACAGACTTCTTGGAGTAGCTCATGAACTAATGTAGGACAATGTGATATTTTATAGCCACTTCCCCATAACAGTACTAGCACCAATTCAGTACTATGTATACACTCAAACAACGAGAGTCCAAGTAAAAGTAAAATGCTCTAGATGTTTCCATCATTTGAGACTTTTTACAAATAATATTTTATTCTGTTTTCAAATTTTAAAAAAGTACTTCTAATGGCTTGCTATGAGCAATGCTCATTCCTGCTGCTCTCACTGTGAAATTGCCCTCATGGGAAACACAAGGAAGAGCTAAGTATAGACTAACATTAAGTACTGATGTAAATTGGTCTTTCCAGCATTAGTATTTAGACTGTTTATAGTTTGTGTGAGGGCCATCTAAATGATAAACACTCCCATGAACTGAGATACCAATTATTTCCTGGCATTTCCAGTTTGTAAGAGGTATTAAACCTCCCACTAACAATTAAAATAAATTCCTAGGTCTGCTCAGCCTGCAGTACTGGATAGTGTACCTATGAGGAATGATGTAAGATTTCTTTCCATATGGCAGTAATTAACTGCATATAAAAAGATTCAGCATATGGATGGTTTCCTTTAATCAGTAAAGCCTAGATAACTCTGGGTTTGTACCTGAGGTGATCAACTAAGCTTCCTCTCATGCTCTGAATCAACTGAACATATAAAAAAACCCCATTCCTCACTGCCAAATTGCCAAACTAGAACTGACATCAACTAATTAGTCAACTATATTTTGAGCAATCAAGACAAACGTATGTTTCTAACTGTGCGTCTCAGGACAAGTAACAAGACTTGTTTTGGAACAGAGCCAGACCACACAGCTTCTAGTAGAATGAGCAGTCTTTTTAACTTTTCAAAATGTTTCCTAGCATTGTCACAGTTCACAGCATAGTATCAGTATTCTAAAGAGACCTACCAAAACTGTTATTTAAAATGGAGAAGTGAAACTGATCTCCAGATCTAGTGAAAAAGAAACCAAATCAATGTGTAGATGTTGGAGTCCAGATTGTGTTCTGAATTTTATTTCTACTTTTCTTCACTTTGTTCTTTACAGTTTCATTTATGAAAAACTTGTCATTTCAAAGAAAGTCATGGGTAGGAAATGAAGTGAAATGACTGGGCAGTGCCCTCGACCCACTGTCAGTACCAGTCAGGCTAGGCTACTGATTCAAAAGTTTGCTGGGAGGACCATTTTGACCAAGAAAAAACAATAATCTCATTACAGTCCTCCTGGGTTGGCCACATGTTGGCCACTGGCTTCATGGGAAGGAACTGCAGTAATGATGATCCATGTTGAGGCAGTCCTGCCTCAAAAGGAGCAGGACAGAGAGGAGGGGAAGAGAGATTGACACTCATGAGAATGCAAGATCACAAAACAATTTACTTGTAGAAACAATCTCAGAATTATTGAACAGCCAAGATTGAAAGGGACTTCAAAAGATCATCTGGTCCAACCTTACACGGGAAAGAGAACCTAGATAAAAAAACCAATCGAGCACTCTGTTCAATCGCATCTTTAAAACCTCCAGTGATAAGGACTCTACCTCATCTCTGGGGAAGTTGTTCCAGTGAAGGATTGTTCTCACTCTAAAAATTTCTTTCTCATATTAAGATTAAACCTCTTCCAGTGCAACTTGTATCTGTTGCCCCTTGTTTTTTTCCACATGGCTCCTTGTGAAGAGAGAGGCTCCGTCCTCTTTGTACCATCCTTGAAATGATGAGGTTCCCATCAAGCATTTTCTTCTCCAGGAAGATGAGCCTCCTTCAATCCTTTCTCACAGGGCAAATTCTCCAGCCCTTTGATCATCTTTGTAGTCTTCTTTTGGATCCTCTCCAGTCTGTCCACATCTTTCTTGAATTGTGGAGGCCAGGACTGGACACAGCACTCCAAGTGCAGCCTCACAAGCACTGAGCAGAGTGGGATGATCACATTTCCATCTCAGCTAGTAATGTCCCTGCGGATGCAGCCCAGCATCCAATTTACCTTCATCACTGCAGGAGCACACTGCTGACTCGTGTTCAGCTTGTTGTTCATCAGGTCTCCAGGTCCCTTCCAGCAAGGCTGCTCCCTGGCCATGCAGATCTCACCTGTACTGCATGTTTTGGTATTCTGTCCCAGGTGTAGAATTTTTCATTTGTCACCGTTAATATTCATACTGCTCTTGATAGCCCACCCTTCCAGCCTACCCAGGTCTCTCCAAGATGGCTTACCCTTCTGAATTGTCCACCTCACCACTCAGATTGATGTCATCAGCAAGCATGTTGACAGCTCAATTCCATCATCCAGATCACTTATGAAGATATTAAACAACGTAGGGTCCACTATAACCCCTGTGAGTCACCATTTGTGACAGGCTACCTGCCTGAGTAAAACCCATCAATCACTCTGGTCTGTTAACCAGTTTCCTAGCTATCTCACAGGCCACCTATCCAACCTGAATCTTGTCAGTTTGTCCAGGAGAAGGCTGTGTGAAACAGTGTCAAAAAGAGTTTACTCTGGCTCTAGATCTCACTGAATACTTATTTGAACTATATAGCTCTGAACATAGCTCACACAAAAATTGCTCTGACAGTGGCTAGAAAATTGAGGGTTTAGAGTTTATGTCCAGGCCTCAGATATGAATCTACTTGCATCCAACTGTGTTACCTACAAAAAGTACATAAAGCTAGATTATGAAAAAAAGACAACATGACATTATAACTAATCAAACTAATGACCTCAAAAAAACATACTTTTGAGATTACATACAAGGCACAACAATTTGCTTTGCTTTCTATTTCACATCCTCTTCCTTAAAACTTAGTAATTTTTACCCTTACTTATGCCACATTCGGCAACAAACTCTACAGGCCAAGTGGCATATTATCAGGGTGGTCTGCACACTATCCAGAAAGATGGGACTCTAAGCTGTAGGGAAGGTCACTTTAGAAGTAAGAAAATAAGATAGACATGTAAAATAAAAGGTTCAAAGAACTTAAAAGCATTGTCATTATTCTTCAGATTGTTGCTGGCTATTGATATTTCAGCAGTCCTGAGAACTCAACACTATCGGGCCTTCATTCTACTGTGCTTCACACAAACTCTTAAAATGTTTGTGATCCCCAAAGTACACCACCAAAGCACTGCAAATGAGAAGGGGGATAAGACAGACAAGATTCTATTCAATGAGAAGATGAGAGGGTGGTGGCTATGCCTTAGGCATAGCTTGTGTTAATCCTGCTCAATTCCAGTATAAACAGAAGAGCTTCAGCCTAGATTCTATGATGAGAACACCAAGTAACAGCAGTGAAATAAAAACACATCGGCTGATTTTTACAACAGCTTTCACTGCAAAAGCAACCTCTACATAATTATGGTTTGACAGGAGAAACAATGCAAATAACTAGAATCTGCATTACTTTTGCAAAAATATCGTGGGGAGATGGGATGGCTTGAGAGTCACTCCTTGGTAAATTCTTCTGTAGATACACCACAATTCCCACATAATCTCTCATACACTCTTTAATCCACTTTAACTATGCATACTAATATTGAAAACATTTCCCTAACTGCATTTGGCAACACATTCTGCTGTGTGTTGTGATACTCCACCCTCACTTGCTACCTGTAACACTAGTGTAAATCTATGGTCATTGTTACCATGCAAGATACTAAGGCATTTTACAGTTTTCTTTTTGCTGCAGAACTGTATCAGAGTATCTTCCCAGCTGCATCTGACATCTATTTTCTGAGATTAAGTCAAACTATGTTCATTAACACAACAAAAATTCCTTATCTTGCAGGAAGAGAAAAAAAAAAAATCAATCCCAGCTTTATCACTTATAACTTTTAAATCACATTCACGGTAAATCTTTTCCCTCGCTAACACAAACCATTGTTTGCCTTTTAATTTTTCTGATCTGTACTTGTGTTCCCTGCAGAGCTCAGTACTGCCAACATGTAACATCGGCATACAATTGCTTCCTATGTGCACACACATAGGTAAGAAGATGGAAATAGAGACATTAAAGTCTCCTGTACTTCCAAGCTTCAACAGAAAGACAAAGTATTTGCTTCTCCATGATAACAGCAGGGCAACACTGTCTTCCAGCAAAACACTAGCACAGCTAATGGAGGACTTCAGGAGTAATTCCCTTCTGCTAAGCAAGCACCAGCAGCATCCATGCCTTGAGGCACGCTGATCTGTCGTCATCGATTCAGGATAGAAAATCTAAAGCCATTTTGGAACTTGTTTTCTGCAAGGGGACTGCCCAACAGCATACATGGCTTGCTTCAGATTCTAACAGAATTTGAGGTACCAGTACATTTGAGTTTAATCCAGTCAGACTTTTGAGCAAAGCCTTCTCAATATAAACTACACACTTGAACCTGGGATCAGACAAACATCTATATTAACAACTGTAGTACATCAGATTCTTTTGAGCATTTATCCTCAATTTCACTGTACCATGTTATCATGGTTCACTGAGACAGAGTGGATTATCTAAAGATTTGGCCTATAGTAGCATTGACATTAGTGATGAACAAAGTTGATATCCCAAGAAGAGCTAGGACACTTTAAGTATAAGAAAGTTTTCAAGGTATTTGAAAGGATTAAAAAGATACAGATCCATCACATACGTCAACCAGGCAAATGTGGCAATATTCAGCATGGTGCTTTGATAAGCAGAAAAAAGTCAAAAGAACTCAAGGTAACATTAGGCTGTGGGTCTACCACAGCCACTGCTTAAGGAATACGTGGGAAGAGACCAGAAGTATTATTACAGACATAAAGCTCTTTCTCCCAAGGCAAAAAATAAATAAAAGTAACAATTTCCCACTGTTCAATAAACCCCTATCTACTCCCAGAGATTATACCAGCCAATCCAATTTAGAGTCAGCTCTTTAAAAAACACCAGATACTGTTTATTTGTATCCAAAGCACTTGAGAAGGGAAGGGAGTCAAAAGAGTTCATGGTTCACATGCTTGCTTATCTTCCTAAAAGTTTACAAATCTTTTGTTGATTAGGACATCCATAGCTGCTTTGGACACTTTCACAGGACTTGTATCTTATGAGAACAGCAACTCTTTCTGTCCTAGGTACATGTGACTCATCACTGTACCATTTCCAGTTTTCATAAGCAAGCTGAGCACAAAATTATGAAATTTTTATACACAAAACTATGAAAAATTGCTAATGCAGAGAACAGTCTCTACAATAGCACCTTATAGATTATTTGAACAAAAATGAAGAAATAAAAATAAATTTGTAAAAGCCAAACAAAAACAAGGCAGAGGGAATACTGTTTTCAAATTAATATATACTAACCTTATTCAGTATTGCTCACGGAGAAGATGAGAGCACCACAGATACACAGAATAGACAGAATTAGCCTGAACAGGCTTTCCTCCCTGTTTACACTAACTGGTTTCATATTTACTTCCAGAAACCAAACAGATTATTTTTCCTTTTCACTCTTGTTTCCATTACCACAGGGTTTTTAAACCTAGTTCTAAAAATGTGTACTTTATTTTCTGAGACAGCTGTGAAACTGGTAGGCATCTAGTAATTTTCAGGAAAGCTATAGTATACATAAAACAAATAAATCTTACCCATTCACAGTGGTACCATTGGACCATCATGAATAAAGTGATTGCTTACAACACAAGCCAGGCACAAGAAGGGTGGTCGTTTGTTTTCAATTGCGATTTATCCGATTCAAGAGGTTTTTTGGCCTACCCTTTTGCCACCAGAGGCAGAGGAGGTCAAAACTATTTCAGCCATGTAAAGGCAAGAGAGGGAGTAGAAAACCAACTACAGGTTGTTGCTCATATGTGGTTGAGAAGTTACTAGAGCACTTCGAGGGTTTCAGTGCCTCATTAAGAGACTTGCTATGCCTACCCCATAATATCTGGGATCTGCCAAGGATTTTTGTTTGCCCCATGAATAGGAAGCTCAAAACAATGCACATCTCAACATTGACAAGCAGAATCCTACATATTTAGACAGTGAGTAGCTTCCCCCCTTCCCCACTAATTTTTTTCAACCTGCTGGAGGGGGGAAAAAACAGAGGACAGACTAACTTTTTAAAAATTATCCAGTCTCTGTCACAATCATCTATTTCTGTCTTAGTTAACTAACAAACTACATTAGCTTGACCAGTTGCTTCCCGTTTCTCTCTCCAAACAGGTAGCAAAATGTCTCTGTAGAAATATTAGTGACTGGCTTTTAGAAAAAGTAACAAAGACACAAGGCAACAACTAAAATTCAGGCAGTGTTACTACCTAAAAATAGAGGAAGTCAGTCCTTAGTCTCTTGAACAAGCATGTTCTTGTGGTGTTTATTTCTTCTTGGGATTTTGAGATCAGCATAATGCAGTTGTGTATCAAAGTAAGTTTTGTACTTTGACCTATTTTAGGTACCTCGATCAGGAAATATGCTTTGTCGGAAACATCCAGGCTGCACATTGCTAGAAGTGCATACCAGGGAAGTGCCTGCCTTATTCCTAGAATTTTCTCTAGCTGTTCTTTGGAAAAAAGGATACTGAACCAGACTAGACTTTCAAACTGAACCAGACTAGACTTTCAAACTGATACAGTAGGACTACATTTCTTACTGAGAACATAGTAAACTTTTATTTTAGCTTTAGGATAAGTGTTACTTTTTTAGATCTGCTCAAGCTCTGTTTAAATGCCCCAGGTAACTGCAAGACCCTTTGATGCAGAAAATATTGACTAGGGACAAAGAGGAAATGTAATTCAACTGTCCTAAATCCACTGTGAGCTCAGCATGCTACATAGCAGCTACAGTCATTTAATTAAATAACTCTAACTGCCATGGTCTGACCTTTCCCATAACAACAAGTAAGTCCAAGATCTCAAACTGCAGAATCATCTGCTTAGAAGCATCCTCTAACCTCTTTCTCACATCTGAGCCACTGCATAGCTTATAAGAGTGACTGTGCCAGAAGTGGAACAGTTCACAGGAAGGGTATTCTCTCAGTTGGGAGGCGAAGAGACCTAGAGCCAGTCCTATGCATTTTTTGCTTCTGTAGTTCATAAAATTAATCTTCTAATTAATAAAAAGTTCAGGAAGCAGAACTTTAAGAAAGTTCATTAATCACATGCACATCCAGATTTCATTCAAAGAAAAATCTCTCTCTTATGCAAAATCATGCACAGAACAATTGTCTAATGAACAAACGCCTCAGGATAAGAAGGCACATCTTGCCTATCAACTAATTAATGTATTATAAGTAGGTCTCCATGTACATATGTGAACTAGCTGAACCCAATATGCCATACCATAGTAAATTAATTGGGTAGCCCTGAGAATAAGCAACACTGGTAGCTCCAAGGATCTAGAGCCAGAGGTCCTAGGCAGAAACGCCATTCAGAAGGGATGCTCTTCCCCTTTTGTGGGAAGTGAATAGAGAGCTACTAGAAACACTATTCTACTAAAAAGCCTCATCCTCTGAAGGGAGGTAGGAGGGATGTGTTACTGTGCTCTCCTCAAGCTAGAAGGAGAATGTAGACATTTACCAGCTGGGTCAAACTGAGGCATAGGATAAGAGTTTAATTTCTATAAGTAAGTTTGTGATCAGCATCATACTTCATTTACATGGTTAAAAATTTATGCACTATGCTCCAAAACACAGAATCCTACAAGAAGTAAGGGGGGGGGAAACAATAATTTACATCCATTGTGTATCACTGTTAGTATCCTAAGATTTGTCTTTTAGCTGGTTTAAAAACAAGCAATCAAACGTCCCAAACACAAAATCTCTTACATACTTACTTTCTCAACACCAGAAAAGGATATGGCAACAGACAAGAATCTAACTGCATCCCCCAGCTGCAATCACTGATTCTATGTCACACAAACTCCAGAGCATTGCTAACTTCAGTTGTGAATTACAATATCCAGTTGTCAATTCTCTCTACTTCTAAACAAACATGGAAAGCTGTAAAGCCTTGCTGAGGGGAAACAGGATGGCTGCAGGCTTAAGATCTTTATATCTCTGAAGAAAAGCCTGACAGATATATTCTGCAACTAGACAACAACAAAGCAAGGGGTAGAAAGTAAGGAGGAGGACAGATTTTTTTTCCTCGCAAGACTGGTTTTAAATAAATGCTGCTCACACAAACAGTGGAGTATTTCTAAATAGATCAGACCTTTCCATTTTGAAGTTACAACATAAAGATTTCGGTACTAGATAACAGTTTATATATAAGAAATGTTTGATCTATGTTGCTCAGATAGGTTCCCTTCACACAGTTGTTTGACTTTATTTATTTATTTAGGCTGGGACAGAAATGCTACATTTCCCAGGAAAAAAAAACCCAAACCAAAACTAAAAAAATCCCAACCAGCCAAAATAAAATCTTTCTCACAAAATTGTCTGCAAGAAGTGTATTTAAGTAGCAGAGAACATAGAAGATGAGAAAAAAATGATTGACCAATTCACAGCAAGCATAAAGAAGACTTAAGCAAATTATTCTGCTTCCACTGCAAGAGAATACAAATGTGCTCAGAGTCAGTGACTGCACCTGCAAGAATAATATCTTAACTTATCAACCTTTTAAACATCTGATGTTGACCAAACTACACATTTTTTTAAAATTATTTGCGTAAAAAGCATTGCCATACTGACAGGAAAGCAATGTTAATCTAGTTATCATCAGATAAAATAATGGTATTTGGCTATTGAAGGACTGATTGCACACAAATTACCTGTGTCACATTACTTGAGTCAAAGAGCTAGAGGATGCAGTCAGACGATATATTAAACAATATTTTACCTTTTAAAGAACTTTTAGCTTCAGTTAGGACAAATAAGCTTAGAATTTGAAGCTAATATAGTAACGGTGAGTTCTCTTTATACACAGGATTTAGAGCAAAGCTCAGCTGGGAGCTGAAAACTCTTAAAAATCCAGGCTAATACTTTTTGGTTTTAAAGTCATGATTTAGCTTTGATTAGACAAACACTGAAGGAGCCAGAACTCCTCCTCTTTTTTTTTTCCCCTTCCCATCACAGTGACTCACATAATATGCTGCAAATGGAGTTTACAAGGCTGTTAAGATCAAGCCCATCCATGAAGCCAAACCTTTTCAATAATAAAACGAACATGTAAACCTACCTAGAATCTTGTTAACATACATTTATATGCCACAAGTACTACCAAAGACTAACAAAAATGGTTATGAGGAAAGACACCAAAAAGAGCAAGTGGCACATAACAGGAAAAAAATTTCAGAAGAGGATCAGGCAAGCATGGGTAAAAGTTTAACTACCATGGTAAGTTTTAAATGATTTTTACATGAAACTCTGGACTGGAGCCAAGCAACTTTAGTATGATTTGCACAAGGCCTTTGGAATGGAAAATGTCTCATTCATTCTTGTTTCTAAAAATAAGCATTGAAAAGCCTCGAACCTTATATTATCTATACACACCATGCTTGCACGATGAGCCTAATTCACAGTACTAAGGAAATTTGTGGGGTGGGAGATGAGGAAGCAAGGGAAGAGTAGACATTATCAAGGATTGGAGACAGGAGGAAAGCCATCTGCAGCAATCAAATGGAACAAAAAGAAGGTAACACTTCTACACAAATATACCTCCCATCACATAACCATGGAAAAAGATAACTGTAATATTGTTTTTAAAGACATCACATTCCCTGTGAATTTTTCTCTAAACAACTTGTTTATTTTCCAGACAAAAAGAATCCTCTCTATCGCGTTTGATTTCATTCTTTTAAAAAACACTGGTACTAGTATTTAGTTTAATCACAGGTAACACTGAGAAACTTACCTCAAACTACACTGGCATGTATATAACCTTCTCATTCTGTTTTGCAGAGTGTCAGAATCCCTGAAACTAACTACTGGATAATAATTCCAGTAGAATACAAACATTTTATGGATACATATTTCAGCTTTGTTTTCTCCAGCAATAAAACTTGTTTTCTAGTATTTTAAACAAAGTAAAAACATCCAGAATATAAGTGTCTTTAATTTAAATTCAATAAAATTTACAATGCACTTTACTATTGATGGTAGTAACCCAGGCTTCTTCCATATTGTGTCACAATAAGTAAAATAAGTTCCTAATTTTTCCCAGGTAGACATAATTTTTCCACTACATACCCAGACTATTAATATATATGTGAGACAAATACAATACCTAGTCTTCTATCATTAAATATTTTCCCTGGAGAGCAGTGAACCTGAAGTTAGCACTCCCCTGTTCAACAGCCACCCATAAACCCCTAAAGGTATCAATCATGCTGTATCAGAAGAGTCAGGAGATTTAAATTGGTCCCTGGTACATCTTGGGGACACGTTCCATTGATGTTTGTGCAGAATGATGTCATGGACAGGTTAATTCCCTAGGTTCTCTATTAACTGCATTACCAGGCACATGATTCCTCCAGCACTGAGTCCTAATCCCTAGCATGCCCTTTCGCTGAAGTCACAGCTGCTTATCAGATCGAAACCTGGGCAAGCGCCATTCCCTTCTGTTTTCCACAGAGGAAAACCCACGAATGCAGGCAAGAAGGAGACATGAGGAGTTCCAAAGGCACCTCTTTGGAGTCACTGGGAAATCTGGCCTGCTGGGAGCTCCACTGCGAACACCCTCCCTGTAGTACATACATCTGTGCACTCAGCCATGGGCAAGTCCTCCAGGAACTTTAAAACCCACACCAACCATACACACACCCCCTGCATGTTTCAGCCTCTCTGCTTATAGAGCAGGGGTAGCAGAATGCTAATAAGCGATATTCACTAATTCATAAAATAAAGAAAATTAAAAAAAAAAATCAAAGTTAGCAAAGTGCTTAAGATTAATGGACGGAATGTGCCAGGCCAAGGGCAATAGAGAGAGCAATTGAATACTAAGCATCAGAATAGGATGACTAAACCAAACAGTTCTCACCTAAATAAGCTTTCAGGACAGTTTTTTGCAAGATATTTCTGAAAATTTCTAGTGGAACCAGAATTAAATCTAGTCAGTTTGTTTTAGCTTTTGACTCTCCAATGATTGACATCTGCCAGAGATGTCAATCTATGGAATCAACTTTGAAACTTCACTACGTAAAGACAGAAGTACTTTAACCACACACAACTTTTTGTTCAGTGAGGAGAATCTGGCCTAAGGATGTTTACAATTGTTCCAAGTTGACTGGAATTCCAAAAATGCAGACTGGCCTCCAGAAAATCTAGATCTAAACCAACCTATAATTGGCATGCCATCACTTTATCTGAATCCAGAGAGTATTTGAAAAGAGTTTTTAAAGAGTATGGATCTACTATGAAAGTCACTTGGCTCTTTCAAGAGTTGCTTGTCTTTGTCCTCCTAAGAAGGTCATCAGGTCTGTTAGAATCCTTAAGTCTGCTTCCCACCACCTTCATTTTCTTTTTAAAGGATAACAACAGCACTCTATCTTGAAAAGCCACAGATCACATGCATACATCAAATATTTTCTTTTTGCTAATGGACTCTAAGATTTGCTTGCTGAAGAGTCAGTCTGTTTTTCACTGGAGTGGCATTAGGCAGGACAGGTTAATATGATTACACCAGGCCACATTCTCCAGACTGATGTAGCTCTGCAGCTTCCTCTATTATTATACAGAGCACATACCGTTCTGAGATTGGACGTATTAGAAAACAGAACTCCTGCCAAAGATCTTTTATGAGTTTATTCAACAACACACCTGAAACAATATAAAAGAACTAAGATATTTTCTGGGCCACCACACATCTCTGCCTACTGGCCGCTAAGACCATATCAAACATGTAGATCGCCTACAAATCTTGAGGGATTTGAGGATGCTCACTCAATTAGATCAAAAACATAACACTCAGTTTTGTCAGCCAACGGGCTACATCTTTTTAAGCTCCTTTCCCCCCTTGTTTAAGGATAATAGCTTAGCAGAGAAGATGCATAATTAAATATCATAGCTCCCAAATGTGCAAACCTGGAGACTGAACAGGCCATTGCCAGTCTCAAACACATTCTTCCCAGTAATTTGTCAGAGGGGAATTTCTATATGGCGATGCAAACCATCACAAAACAGACTGGGCTGCTTTTAGTTTGCGTTCCATTGAGGATCTTGGTACTGATTTTGCTGCGTACATTGCTGTCTACATACATCAAATAAAACCACTTTGTAAATATCACCTAAAATTTATCAATGACAAATCATACTTGACTGCTTAGGTTTTATGCAGAAATGACTGGCTTAGTGGGAAAGAGGAAAGCACCCTATCTCTTTAGTCTTGACCTTAGCAAGGCTTTCAACAGAATCACAGGGTCAGTTGGATTGGACCTCTGGAGGTCACCTGGTCCAACCCCCCTGCTCAAGCAGGGCCTGCTACACCCAGGACTGCCCAGGACTGTGTCTAGACAGCTTCCGAACATCTCCAAGGATGGAGACCTCATGACTTCCCTGAGCAGCATGTTCCAGTGCCTAGTCACCCTCACAGTACCTTCGAAAGCAAGGCGGGAACATATGGAATAAAGGAGTAGACTACAGTAAGGTCACAAGCTGGCTGAACTGAGCAGCTGGTGGTTCAAGAGACAGCAAATCATTAGCAACATTCCTCAACGGTCAATACTGAAGCTGATACTGTTTAATATCTTTAGGAGGGCCAGGGCTACCATTCAGAGAGGCCTTGGCAAGTTATAGGAATTTCTCAAAAGAAAGCTCATTAAGTCTGATAAATGTAAATGCAGAATCCTGCACCTGGAATGAAAGAACCCCATATTTGGATCATGAACCCAAGAAAATAACCCCATGCTTGTACAGGTTGCAGATTGGCTAGGTGGTAGCTGTGTAGCCTAGAGGCTGCAGGATGTGGGATCAATGTCCAGGTAGACAAGATAAATGTGAGTCATTAATGTGTTCTCACAGCAGAAAAAAACATCTGTGTGTTGGGGTGGGTGTATCAGCAAGAACTGAAACCAGTATCTTGAGAGAAATTAATATTCCCCTCCACTCAGCATTATCAAAGCTACATCTGGAGTACCATGCCCTGCTATGAGTTCCTGGACACAAGAGAGACAACACCACATCGGAGGAAGTCCAGCAGAGTGCCACTGAGATGATCACATTGCGTCTGAGGAGAGGCTGGGGCAGGTCAGTTTGTTTAGCCTGGATACAACTACAATCTTCCAATAAATAAAGGGACATTATAGAGAGACAGAGCCAAACCTTTAGAGGCACACAGCAAAAGGACAGTTAACATTACTCATAGCAAGGGAAATTCTAATCAGAAGAAGGAAAACATCTGCCCAACAAAGGTAGTTGACCACTGGATTAGGTACTCAGAGACCCTTTAGAATCTCCACCTTTGCAGATATTCAGAACTTGAGTGGAGAGGGCCCTGAGCATCATAATCTAACTTTCAAATTGGCCTTGCTTTGAATAGGAGCTCAGACTAGATGGGTCCCAAACTGTAGGATGCTGCAAGAAGACTACACCCTGGTAGAGCTCTGTGTCTACACACAGAATCATAGTCAAACATTCTTCATAATCCAAATCTAGATGGTAGAATAAAATACTAGATTATTAGATAAAATTGTAGTAAACCCTAGATTAACAAATAATATGGGAACAGTAGCCATTTATGATAACAGTAAAATTATGTCTGTTGGCTTTATAGACACTACTTTGATGCATGGGATTTTGTATTCATCATCAAGAATTTCCATATCAGGAATGTCAATTTATTACATTGCATTGATCTCAGTTTTATGCTATTGATAACGAGAAGTGGAAATTTAAACAAGTACATTTTGCTATCATGATTTAATGCTAATTGGCAGAGAGACAACACTAGTAAAGTAAGTGCACGTACATACAGTCTTGTTTGTGTCAGCTTAATTGAAAAAAGAGGAATAGAACTTCAGCCCATTGACCAAAATAGAAACTTCATTTTCACCAAAATTATGGTGTTGTCATAAAACTTCATTTCTTTTAGTAAAAAAAAAAAAAAAGGAAAATTAGACCCTAATTCAGTACCATCCTCTGACACATTCCAGGGGACTCTGAAGGCACATTTCTTAACACAGGTAGAAATCTCTTAACATTTACAATGAGATAAAAGAGAAGCACTGAGCATTTTTCACTACCATTCTGCTTTACACGGCACTGAAAAACTTTCCACTGCCCACCTATTCCATTCAGGAAAACACTGCAGGCACACAGTCATGAATCATGACATGTAGTTGGCAGAACAAGGAAAGCCCACACAATTCTGCTCTCACTAAGTTTGGCAAAGCAGAAGGCAATGTATCAAAATCTGAATGATGTTTCAGTGCATTGCTCAATCAAAAGCAAGAGATGATGAATTTCCAGTTTCCATCCTGATGGAACAAAGACAAGTTGAACTCTTCATGTTATCAACTTTAATGTATCTAGATATGTAAAAGCCAGAGTTTCAATCTCTCAGGTTGGATGAAAGGTTTTTTCCTACCTGCAAGAAGATAAGCCAGCAGAGTTCCTGGCAGAAAAGTCAGGATCTAGTCCTATCATCAGAATGTTAGCTAAATTCCCTTAAGGTAGGAAAAGGAGGATGTGGATAATTGGTAGTTTGTACTGGAGGCAACTATACTTACAGGAACTAGCCTTCTCTTGTGTGCATGAATAACACAATCCAATTTAATTCTGCCTTTGATGAAACCAATAACAACACAGTTTAAATAACTTTACATTCCTTGTCTACTATGATGTACATGGTAAAACAAAGAAGGAAGCAGGAAAAGGAAATACTAGCATTCATCATGATTATCTACCAAGTAGAATATTTTTTTTTTTTAAATTCAAGCACAGATTTGATAATAGAAGCTACAACTGTCTCCTTCCAGTGGTATGAAATGGGATTAGAGGAACAGATGATGTTTCTAAAGAAGGAATTCTCTATCTAGTTTTATACCTCTTATCAAAGTAACTTAGTTTCCTGAACTGGAATCTACTAAAGTGTTTTTTATTTGCTAACAAAACACTAATCTTTCTAATATCTTTTAAAAAAATAGTAAATTCTTCCCCCTCCAATAAATTTATGTTAAGAAAGTACCAATCATAGAGAGATAAAATCAAATATCTATATAAGGCCAGAAAGGTGATTATTGATTTCAGTACATTTTCCTGTAGGGTTTGAGACTGAAGTCCCATTCTTCATCTAAAGCACAGAACCTTGTATCAGTATGGAATTTGAAATCCTTTTTCTAGTCAGTCCAGATTTACTGAAATAATAGATGAAGTTAAAAACCAAACAAACAAAAAAAGAAGGTATTTTTAACAAAACCACAAGTTAGAAAACAGTGTTATTGCAGTCCCACGTAGAACAGGCACTTGGCAAATGGGTCCCACACATTTTAAACTCCTTAAAGACAGCCCTCTTTCTGAAATTGCCACTTAGGAGGTTTCCAATTCTCAAAGATATATAGGTGTTGGGAGAACTTTTACCCCGATAACACGTATGACTCTTCAGCCAGAGTGTGTTATTCACGCTTAAGGAAGAGGAAGAGGAAACTTCACAGAGATTTGTTAGAGCAGCCCCGCCGCCAGCAAGCGCCCACGAAACGCTACCGCAGCCACCTTTTACCCTCACTTGTCCCAATTTAATTAAAACAAAAAGCCTTCGCTCCCCTCTCCGCTTCCCCCGCCTTACCTTCCACCGATCGCCCGATGCTGTGCAAGTGGGTGAGGGAGGGGTACTCGGCGTGAACCCCCTTCAGGTACTTCTCCAGCTCCTCGGCGTGGTGGTACTTGAAATCCAGCGTGGCCGCCACAGAAACCAAGCAGAGGATGCCCACCACGTCCTAGAAAGGAAGGGATAAACCGAACAGCGCTGGATGAGCCTTCCTCCGCGGGATTGTCGCAGCGGCAGCAAAGCCGAGATAGCGACAAGCCCGCGGAAGGAGCCCTCCCGCCTGCCCTCACAGGGAGCAGGTGCCTCCCCGCCCTACCCCGGCGGCCGCCCGCATGGTGCCGCCGCTCCTCCACAACTGCAGCCCCGCACCGGGCGGGGGACGCCATCCCCCGCCGCCGGCCTCGCCCTGCCCCTGACTGACACGGGCCCCATCCACTCAGGTCCCCCCGGCCCGCCCTAGGGCCGGGGAGAGGGGAGACATCCCTCTCCTTGTCCCCTCCCTCCTTCCCGCCCCGCCAAAAGCTCTCACCTGCGCGGGGCGCGACTCCCGTCCAGCGCCGCGGCGGGCGGCGCAGCCCTCACTGTGGTCCTCTATTGATCAATCCCTCATGGGTTTTTCTCGTTTTTCTTACCAGAGGGTTAAAAAAAAAAGGCAAACAACAAACCAAACCCAAAACCGTCCGGGGGCGCAAAAGTTCGCATTTTGATTTTGGGTCGTGTTTTGATTCAGAAGAAGGGTTGTTAAAATAAATCTCCTCAGCCCTTGTGTGTTCCTGGGCTGTGATCAGACGGCAGCAGACAAAACCTTCTGCATGCACAGGGACTCGTGAGAGAATTTATCTGCAAATCCAACAAAATCTGTGCCTAGCGGTTTTTGTTGTTGTTTTGTTTTCCGATGAGTTTTTAATAGGGTTGTATTCACTTACTGAAAGGACTGGATTCTATCTACAGAATTAAATGCCTTTCTTCGTTCTGCACTAACCACATTGCCCTGGGGATATCTCAGTCTTGGGATTCACCACAAAGACTTTTTCATCACCTTTTATTGTCTTTAAGATTGAAAAGGGCTAAGAGAAAGAAGTGAAACTGGCCTCCAGCAACAAAAACTAAGACAGTGTTTATGTTTATTTCAAAATATAAATGTGGATATAGCTGAGTGTTAGAATGTAACTGTTGTAAATGCTGTATAAATTTTATTAGAAAAAAAATTATAACCAGCAGTGGGATTTCATCTGCCTTCTTCTGAAGTTTACTATACTGGTCAATGTCAGAAAAGGATGCTGAAGGAAATGAAGGTATGAGCCAATCCCAAATAACAAGTCCTGCATTCCAAATAGAAGACACTGTGTTAATAAAAGTTCTTATTAAACAAAAAGTTACCATTAAATTAAAAAGTACCATTTTTTTTACCCAAAAGCTTTAAGAAAAAAAATCTTGAAACTATATTTTAATACAAGTATATGTAGTATCCCAGTGTAGGAGAAACATATATATGTGAAAATGGAAGATATCCACATCCAGGCCCTTCTTAGTTCATGGGAGTGACTTACATATCATATATGACATGGGATGTATGCAAAGTACAAGGCTACTTGGTTAAAAGAGATATATAATGTTATATTTCTGTTGAACAGTGTTCCTTCTAGCATGGTATTCTAGGGGAGGGGAACAGATCCAGAGCCTTTCTCTCATACACTGACTTCACCATGTCTTAACTCTTATAATTTGACAAGACTTTCTCTCTCTTATCATTAAAGAAAATTCTTGAGAGACCTAAATATGGATGTCTTTTACCTTCTTTATTAAAAAAAAAATGTTGATAGTTGATTTTGATTAGAGTTACCTGCTATGTGGAATGGGAGAAAAATTGTGGGGTTACACTGCAAACGTGTCTGCTGAGAAGCAGGAGGAAGGAGTCAATATGTGAACTTCATGTTTGAATTTGTTCTACTTAAATATACATATTTATATACTCCTTGAAAGATGACTGAGAAACACCACTTGAGTAAGCAGGGAAGAAAATAGGTGGTAATCCAACATAAACGTACTTGGAAACCTTCCCGAGATAATCACATGAAATCAGAGAACTCTGACTCCAAGGTAGAGTAGGGTGTTGGCAACACAGCAAAAATCACAGGGAGTGTAAAATCTTAATCTCAGTGAAATGACTAAATTCACGTTTGACACTAGGTAATCACACAGTGTTATCTCATTTGGAAATTGCATCACCCTTTAATGTAGCCAGGATAGTCATCGTTAAATGAGAGTATTATTGCACTTAGGAGTGTTCAAAATGATAGATTGTTTCCATTTCAGGTGATGCGAGTTAAGGCAAGTCCGCCTGTTTGGCAATATTTGAGTAACATGTGACCGAATAAAAATTTTTCTTTTTTTCTTTTTTTCTTTTTTTTCCCAGTCTGTATAGAACTCAGATACCTACTGCATTTGAATCACTTTCAGAAGGTCAGTTTAAGCAAACATGGACCAGTAATATCCTGGTATACGCGTTTGTGGGTAAAAATCAGTACCAAAGACCAAATCCTGTCTGAAACCAAGTCAGTGATAAATCTTTCATTAGCATCAGGAGTTCAAAATCAGGAACTACCTGTCTAAAACTGATTGCAGTTTTTCTCAGCACTGCAGCAGGCAATGATCCCTATGAGGAAGTAGCATAAACAGAGAAGTCAAGGTCTCTTGCTGTAAGCAACATTAGTCTCCTCTCAGTGTCATTCTGAATCGTCCATTCAAAAGTATTCAACAAGTAACTATCAAAGTTAGCACCCGAGCATGGGTTTGTAGAGAAAAAATTGCAAATTTTTCCGTGAACTTCGCACCGGCGGATCTCAGCAAAGAGCTTCTTGGGAACTCATCCGAGTGGTGTGATGATGTGAGTAGCTGCGTTGCCCTCTAGTGACAGGTACAGAAATTCCTACCACAAGCAACAGGTACGAACAATTCTTCAAGCAATAGTTAGGTAGCACCGTAAGACGGACACTTCACGGACACACATTTGAAATAGGTATCAGCAGTATAAGAATCTTGTGGAAGCTTTTGTGACTTTGGAGAGCCATTCACTGAGCCGGTCATGGAATTTGAAATCTTAATTGTTTTGTCGTTATTCAAACAGGATTCCTGCACTTTCTGAAGATTAGTAAGGAAAAATGAGTACACCACATTATAACTGAAGCATCAGAATATTTTTGGCAAGAAATACAAAGAGATCACCAAAAAGGATTAAGTTTTTTAAGGATCACTGCTGCTATTAAAAGTGTCTCTTCTGGAATCATGTTCCAGGTATACAGACAACAGCTTCTTGTTCTTTTACATCAATGTAACACCACGGATCTGACAATCAGATTTCTCTGTGGGAAAAACACGAGATAAAGGCTTTCTCAAGTGAGATGGAACAGAGGAGTGGATTCAGTACAAATTACAACAGACACATGAAGCTAATAGGACAGCACAGTCCTAGAAAGCATAAACAACTATACGAAGCATCAGAATAAACAGCAATGAAGCCTTTCTGGTGTATAATACCTGCACTGATCAATTAATGAGCTGCTATTAGTAGGGTAAAAGGTAGATTCCCTGCAAGAAAGAGCAAAAAAGCACCAGAAAGCTCTCGAGCATTCACCAACAGATTAGTTGTCTCTACCACGCTGGCAATTCTCAGCTTAGGCTTGCATATTTGGTTCATAAATCTTCTCCCCTCCATCCCAGCACACGGATTATCCCAGAAGAAGGAAAGGATGCCCTGCTGTGTCTGGTAGTCTGAAACCAAAAAATGATCCCGGGGGGACTGTTAGCAGCTGCTATTGTTTAGAGCTGTCCAGACAAACACTGATTTATCTGGGGACTCTGGAATAGCAACTGGGTGTCTGACAAGCCTCTCACTCATCCCATCTTGCAAACAGCAAAATCTGCATACAGCAGAGATTCTGAGCTACCATATGACAACATGTGCCATGGTAGAACAGGTCAGTTCTGCTCCATGGGGGGTTGAGGCATGAGAACATGATCTCTTCCAAGACAAGGGGTTTGAGTGTTGTGTATTGTAATATAACTGTAAATATTTTCAGTTTTATCTTTCTCCTTTTAAATTGGCTTATACTTGCCCTTTCAGCAGTTTACACAGAATTAGAGGTAATTGGAAAAGAAATTATCCTTGGAGTGGCAGAACTTAATTTTGCACCTGTAGTATAATGTGTCCCCGAGTAGGTAAGAGCACAGGACTAAGAATGGGGAAAGGCATGAAGGTTTGATGGGAAGTTCAGCAGCCCGTGGACTGATGCATTTCAAGGAAGTAAACGGGAAGAAGGAAGGTGAGAAGTGTCCACAGAGGTCTTGAGGAGGTGAGTGGAGGCTGGAAGGTGGAAGGGCAATAGGTACTGTGGTTGAGAAAAAGCAACCAAGAGGATTCAGCAGGGGAGTTCATATGAAAAAGGACAGAGAGTAGTCTTTCTGCTCATTAACATCTTGCTAATCTGACCTCAGGGTAAAAAAATTTGAGAGATTTAAGATGTTGGCATGGCATCTTGTCAGGTCTGCTAATTTGTATATGAAATACATTGCAGTTAATACCATGGAAATTACAGAAATTCTTCATAGCTGATTTCTTGTTGATATTAAGCAATATTTTTAATAATCTGAAATTTATCCCAAGAGCTGGACTCATTTTAGTTTTCCTCATTTGGAAAATTTGTCAAGCTTTGGAGTAGCGTTTTGCCCTTTTTGCTAATTACCTTCAAATCAAAATACAATCCTAATTGTCATTTTCAAGAACAATACAACACTCTTACTCACAATGACAGCAAGCCTGTCTCCTTAAACAAAATTCCTCCAGGCCACGTAATGTATCTGTTTCAAGTAAACAGTGGTGCCATTTCCTGAACAAGGAATTAAGACCTTTTTGGAAATCTTCATTGTGTAATAAAACAATCCTCTATTTCTCTGGACTGATTTATGCATAGTGGGCCTCTTCACAGACAACCAAGTAAACAGTATGCGCTGAAATCTCCTATCAGTGAAAAGTACACATTGTGATGTTTTGAACCAACCTTTTTCTTTTGGGAAAGAAAAGGGGGCTTTCTAGATATACAATAGCTATGAATTTGCTGATTGGCAGTTTAAAAATGAATGTTTAGTGGTGCAATAAACAAATATGCCACTTGCTTGACCTCACTGAAAGCAGCTGGCAAGTCTTTTCTTGGATTAATCTGTACTGGCTGTGTACTGGTTAGGCTGTCGTTTATTAAACCATAGGATCTATGCAGGCTCCTTTTCTCCAAAGGTATGGGTATGGTTTTGTGGCCAGCTTAAAACAACCCAAAACTGAGCTGCCCCTGAGAGAGGCATCCCTTTACCCAGCCCTCCTGTCTCCCTTTTGCCAGTGGTCAGTTGTTTTCAGTTGAATAGAGGAACTGGTGTATCTGGAAGCTATCCCAAACACATACACAGACGCACACACACTCTCTCTCTCTCCAAAGAATCTCTTTATTTTCACCTGGCTCGGCTCCCTGATCCAGCCCATAGAAGCACTGGCCTTGGCTGGGGGAGCAGAAGAGCTAGACAGTCCATGGAGGGTGAAAGTGAAGTGAGAGTGAACTGCTGGCTAGGAGGAGGTAGGTGTGGGTTACCACAGGTCAAAAGAGAGTTTCTTTGGAAGCATGAGCTGAGCTCAGAAGAGAGAGACTATTGTTCACTGCCTCACTTCTGGCAATGGCTTGTTCCTTAGAGATAGGCTGGATGTGAAATCCTTTTACCTCTCCTACTGCACTAATGATACGGGATCATTAACACTGAATTTAACTGTAGATTAATTAGGGCTTGTCAAACAGTCTTGTAATGTCAATTAGACAGACATTCGAGAAAGAGAATGCTCTTACAAACATGGGAACCTCTGCTACCCTTACTCTAATACTGTTGATTGCTCTGTTGTGGGGAATCTCGGCTGGACCGAGACCCCTGGTATAGAACGGAAAACTGACTGAGAATGGAGGCCCTGGTCCTGACAGCATGCACCCTGAGGAGAAAAACATCAGGAGAACAAGGACACTGTTCCCATGAGAACAGAGATACCGTCCCATGAGAATGAGGACTTGTTTTGAACAGAGTGACTGAGAAAAATATAAACATCAAAGGAAAACAAGGACAGATGTGTAGAGATGTTGTGAGAAAGAACTAAGAAAGTCCAGCTAAAATCCACCTATTGGCTGTAAGAATTGTAGTTTGTGTATTTAAATTGACCTATCTGTGTAATATATGTGTGCCTAAAGAGCTGTATTTAAGAGGCTGTAAACAGCAGCCCGGGGCTGCCGCTGCTTCCTATTCTTTCCAATAAACTTTCTTGCTGAATATTATATGTCATAGTCCGTTCCAACCACGACACTCTGCAGAGAAAATTATAATATACGAATAGTTCCTCCAGTCACAGAAGCCTTCCAAGGCAACTTGTCATGACAGAAAGCTTATTAAGGAAATCTTGATACAGTCAGTATTTTACAAACATGACAGCCTGCACAAAAGAGCACTGGAAATAATAACTTTTATTCACAAATGCTTGTAAGTCCACAAAGAAAAGCTGCTCCCATGGTGGCTATGGAGGCTGGCTAAAGAGCAGCCTTTACTAAGACACAACCTGGAAAGAGAGAATCAATACTCAGGCTTTGAAGGTAGATTATTGAAGGTCACACATAACTTCATCAGCAAATCAAAACTTAGAATGAAAAAAGTTGTTTGGCTGACAGTAGAGAATTTTTCCCCACTAGTTCATCTTTCACAGAATTATTAGAAAACTATAAAAGTAGTCAGGATTTGATATGAAGTAAGAAAGACCAGGTAAGCTTTAATTCTGTCTTGGTCCATTGAATTTGTATGTAATTAAATTTCTAACGTTACTTATTTACAAGACTTTTAAGTGAATTCTTGCCTTTAGGATGCTTTGTTCTTAAACTAAATCATGTAAGAGTAAACATTTTGTTACAACAATGCTTCCCTAAAAGTGACCACTCAGCAATTCTTCCTGTCAAATCCACACTTAGAAAAGATGTATAGGATAAGGGACACTATTATTCTTGGCACATCCTTGGAATGGATGTTTCAAAATAACATATATTACAGCAGGCTTAAGCATGGTCATCAGGCACCAAACTGACATCTAAGCAAGCCCCAGACTGGAACAATTTCCTGTACCGGCTACAGAAGGAGAAAAATTTACAGGATCCAATGTCTGCATTTTAATTTTCTTAATGTATGACTGTGTAAATATAATATAAAATTCTCCCCTGGGAATGAGGATTTCAAGTGTTTAAGAAAGAGTAGCCTCATTTCATTTGCATTAATAATCCTTGTTGGCATTCTCACACACAGGAAGCCTGAAAATACACAAGACAATCATTAATTCCCCAGAGAGCCTGTGGTAAAGGAAATCGCTAAATTACGATGACTTTAAGGATATCCTCATTTCAAGACATCTATTCAAATCTCCATAACATAATTCACATAATTTTAGTTATTGTTCATCCTTCAGGGTTTTTAATGGATGATTATGGAGCCTCAATCTGTTTTTTCATTATACGCCAAGTATTTTTTTGAACCTTTCCTTTAGCATGACTGCTCTCATGCAAGCCTAGCTTCATGAAAGATTCTGATTAATGACTAAACTGTTCAGAGAATTATTTTGTCCTTAAAACTATCTTGTTGTGGGCTGATACTTCAAATTCCATTATACATTACAAAAATTTCCATAGATTGCCATAGATATAGATATCTGATCATTCGAAAATTTACACATCCCATATTTGGCTTCTTTGAACATAAATTATTTCATCTTATCCTAATATTCATAGACCTATTATGCTCCAGATTTAGTATTATTTCAAAGTAGCTATCATGATTACAAATGTATTATAATATAAGCCTAATGTGATTGCTGGCTTACAGATTTATAGTACAGATTTTAGATTCATTGTGGCAGACGTTTTACAGGACTGGAATGTTGGCCAGTTCTTACGTGAACTGAAGGAAGTTCTTGCTTTTATTTTAATTACAATCATTTAAAAAAGTCTACTAAACTTAAAGGAGAACCTCAGCTGACAAAACTTGCATCTTCTTCTGATGTTATGATGTAAGTCATATTAATATAAACTCAGGGGTTTTATTCTTCTTGGTTCCCTTAGATTTAGATTTCATGAGATGAGACCTTTAAATTTTGCTTTGTAATCTAAATGTAACTAAAATAGGTGATCACTTTACCAGCTCACTGCCTGACTTCTTTCTTTGTCTTTAAACAAAGAATTATTTCTTCTCACTGCATGTGAGAAAAAAACCACAAAATACATTATTCCTTGCAAAAGTTTATATCTAGGACATCATCGTTCATGTCTAGGCTTCGCGAACGAAGATTTAGGAAGGCACTATCCACGTTTGTTACAGGCACGCTGGTGACTTATGAGGCCAATACGAGATAGACATATCTGATTGCAAAAGGCACAGCAGAAAGACTCCTTAGGTGGTGTATTCAGCAGGATATGATTCTTTCTGCGTTGTCTTTTCGCCTCAAGAGTGATCCTGCGTGCATTCTCAAAGGAAATGGCAGCGTTATAGATGGTGTGTCTCCAGGCCTCCCGGTTTGCGGCCAGAGTAGACCAGTTATGATGATCAGTGTGGCCGAGGCTGAGATGTTGTTTCAGGGAGTCCTTGTATCTTTTCTTCGGGGCTCCTCTCATGCGGCAGCCGGTGGCAAGTTCACCATAAAGCAAGATCTTAGGGAGGCAGTGGTCCTTCATCCTTGAGACGTGCCCTGCCCAGCGCAGCTGAATTCTCAGCAACATGGCCTCAATGCTTGTGACTGCTGCTTGTTCTAAAACAGATGTATTGGTCACATAATCTGATTCCTTATAAAAAGACCAAAATTTATTTCTTCCTCTCCAGACAGTGTTGTTCTAATTACTCTTGGTAATTTTTGGTACTTTTGTCTAGATTCTAGAATTACAAAAAAGGTCTCCATGTGTTGTCCAGCCTTTATCTATCTGTAAATAGATAATCTGAGCCAGTAAACAATCATATGTTCAACAACTTTAAACTTATGCCAAAGTCGTCTTGATTTCAGTCACAGTTATACGTACTATTGAGATGACACATGCTATCTTGTAGGAGATGGAATAGGCTTGGGAGCTTTCATAGTTAGGGCTTCTACAGTTCTGGAAATGTCTGTCTCCTGTAGAGTTTACATCGTTTTATATTAAACCAGAGTTAGTAGGGTGATTTGTGAGATCAGTCAACATACAAGATTTTGTGTGTTTTCCTTTTAAAAGTGGAGACTTGTGATGGAACCAGTCATTTTGCTAATGCAATCTCTTTCATTTATAAAGAATGGACAGTCATGAAGTGATATTTTGCTGAACTCAGCAGGAGTCAGACAAGAAGCACTTTCTTTTCTTACATTTTGCAAGCAACACTAGCATTAATTCCATTGCTGTTAGCTTCTGTTCTGCTTTTCCTGGCATCTCCAACAAACAATATCCAGTCCGTCCAACTAATGTTCATCTCTACAAGGAGCTCAGCATCTGACCAGCTTTGTATATAATCTGTATTTACAGCTGATTTACTTTCAAGGGAAATGTAATCCTCTTATTTTGTATTCAAGGTAAACTTTAAAACCAATCTAATTTACATGATACTGGTACATTTTAATAAACCACTTTTTTAAGTACAAGAAGATATCCCAAACCCCACTAGGAGGATTAAATTGTTAATTTCCTCAGGATGGTTTTTTTTGTCATGTTCATAAAAATGAAATATTAATTATTAATTAATCATTAGCATATATTCATAAGCCTCTCTGAAGACTGATGTTATCCTCATTTTACAGATGAGGCAGTGGTGTACAGAAAAAAGTAGGATCAAAAGTTTTCATCAGTCTTAGGAGCCAATCTGAAATACCAGCAAACTGATTTTTGAGGATAGTTAGCATTATAATACTCCCTTAACACTTAAAAGAAAACCATCACTGACTTCAGCTGCTGCTGTAACTATTAGAGACTTTAAAAAAGTTGACTTCTCCATGACAGTCTAGGTCCCTAAAAAGAAACACAGCACACCTGGTAAGTAGTTCAACAATGTGGCATCACACAGTAGAGGCAGAGACATAACCTGCAACATTAAACCCAGAACTATGTTTTCTTCTTGCACCCTGTAACCTCAGACAATCCTTTCTACCTTCAATAGCAAATGATACTAGACTCAGCTACGACACTTATTTACAGCCAAATTCAAGAGGCCTTTAGTAAGTCTGTTGCAGGGCCTATATATGAAGGAGCCAGGAAAAGGCTGCATGGACCCTCTAGTTTGCAATGATACTGTTTTAGTGAAGGTACTTTTATCTAATGCTCCATGTGAAAAATCCAAAACAAGTAGAAGGAACAAGTGTTCCTGTGAAATGTGACCCTCTAAGTTGTTCATGAACAAGGTTATTTTAACTTTCTGCCGGTTGAGTTAGTGAGATCAGCAACGGTGAATTATCTTTTGTGTCAACAGCTACATCTGGGACTGTGTCAGTATCTTTTAAAGCTACTTGGTGCCAGACCAGGGATCTGTTCTTGGCACCAGGGAGGGCACAGAAGCTGCTCTTACCCAGTTTGACTTCTCATATCCTTGGCACACCAACTTCCTTCTTTTTTATCCAGTCTGATTCATCCTGGTTCTTGGGTTCCTTTTCCAGTTCCATTTTCTTAACAAGCCTCATGAGATGTACTAAAGACATTCCTAGGCTCAGTTTGTCTCCGTTTACCTGAAATAGGCTAGTATACTACTTCTGTGGTGTTTCACCACTGTATTTACTGACTGACTTTTAGCAGTTTTCTGGATATGGAGAAGAAGACCCATACCTCCAAATGAAGCTGACATTGAGAAACCTGAACACCAGAAACATTCATTTGTGTCAAGGTTATCCCTGTGACTTCTTTTTTGTACTGACAACAGCATCAAAAAACATCCTCTCACTTCATTAGGCCTAACAAAGTTATGTGCTTACCTTCCTATTCACAGCATTGTATTCAATTGAATATTTGAGGAATACAAATAATGTATTCATAGCATGAATATAACTCTTGTCTGTCATGTTTAGGTAAGTCTGGAGAACGCTTAAATATTTACATACATCTTTTACCAAAGGCAGGGTCCATAACATTAGTTAGTATTCTTGTTTCCTACCACTTCTCTCTACCTTATTTATCAAGTGAATTATTGAACAAGTATTTGGTAACTGCTGTTCTCTTTGTAACATAGACTATCATATTTGCTAAAAGCCTAATAATACGCAAAGACAGTAGCATGAAAACTAACAATTAAAGTGAACTAACTGTTTGCTGTAGAATCCTCAAAAAGCTTTTTTTCCACTTCAGTCTGATGAGCAAGCATCCCAAGGTACCCAGCAGGTGATAGGAGCACTCTTCAGACTGTTCTTTGAGGCCACAGACATTTTTTCCTTTCTTTTTATTAACACTGGGGAAAAAATTATAGTTTTTCTCAGAACTATTTAGGAAACAGTCTAGGTCATAGCAAGCCAAGCCATTTTAACCATTCATCAATCAGCTGCCTCTATTCTCTTGGATATCAGTGTGCTTTCATGTCATCAGTGGCTACAATCTCTCAAGTCTTTGGTGACTTTCATTTCTGTCATTTCTATTTTACCTGCTATTGTCCCACTAATGGGACTCTGACAGTGCAATATGGCATAATAAATGCTTTGTGCTTTTTTTTACTTGAGAAAATACTTAGCAAATTAGGAAAGCACAAGAACTAAATTTCTAATCTATGCCAGGTTTTCAGAATAAAAAAAAAAGGAGTGGGACTTTTCAGAACACTGTCTTGATGTTTTAATAGGCGACACTGTTTTCCGTATCATCCTGCAGATTATGTTTTGAAAAGCGTTGCATATTTTTATATACTGTGATGTATGATTTCTCATAAATCTGATGTCTTCTTCTCTTTGCTCACACAATTCTCTCTTTTTGTTAAACCTTTTTATTTCTAACATACATAAAATATTTGTTCATAAAATATAAAACAATTACAAAATTATACAGATAATTAAATAAGTGTATAAGTGAGCATTACCTATAAGAATACTCTTAAGAGTTAAAGAAACACTTATAAAACCTGTTTAAACTGTTTATTCAATAATAATCTCAGCATCATATCTTAATATCCACTCATAGACTCAAGTAGGATGTATAAACAGAAAAATGTCCTTCGTTACACAGAATACACACTTTTCCAAAGTTTGTTAGCTGTGGAGTTTTCAGGATTTAAAATTAGTGAGCTTTTTTTCTAGTAAAAACATTCTCAAGGATCTTTTTTTTTCAGTGTTTACTAAGTAACCTGCTCCCTGCATCTTAAAAATTGGGTAGAATTCTTTCTTTCAGTAGTTTTTATAAGTTCTTTTGTGTTACTTTGACTAATATAAGAAGTATCAGTCAAATGTTTAAGTTAGGTAGTTTGGATATTAAAGAAGGGTAACATTAAAAGACATTGATATTTTAATTAATCAATTTCCTTAGCTTGGTGGGAATGGCCACTGTGTGCTGGGAGCTTCAGCCAACTGTGATTACTCCTGAGAAAGAGATAAAAGTGCAGGGAAGCAGTCAGGGGACGATATTTAAAAGGAGTGTGCTAAGAAGCTTTGAAAGTACCAAAATTATCTAAATGAACCGGGGAGAGCAGATACATTCATTTAAAAGCATAAATTATCAGCAAAAATTAAGGAATCAAAAAATTTGACTTGGAAGGGTCCACTGAGAATACACAGAGCATTTTTTGAGCATACTGTGAACATATCTCTCCTACCCTTCAAAGTTCAACTATTTTCACCTTTTTTATGCTCTCATCCATACCTGGAGTTTGAATACACAGTTCTGATTAATGGGAGACCCATAAAACCGGAGACAACAATCAGACTGGCAATCTAAGGATCTGAAGTTCAATACCATTCATCCAGTAAAAACTCTAAGCACTTGAGAGTCTTCTTAAAAAACAAACAAACAAACAAACAAAAAAGGATGCATTGCTAAGCAATTAATGGGTGTTGTGAAGGCTTTGATGTATTTATGTAATGTCAGCAAAGAAATGGGTCCAATGAATTTTGTATAACTAATGACATGGTTCATTACTAATAACCAAAGCTCCTTGTTATTATTTATTCCTTATTCACAAAGCAAGCAGGGAGTCAAATTCAGGTTTCCATATACAGAAATAAGAGCTTTCAAGTTTCTGAGAGATACATACACTTATGTAAGGCCTGAAGTAAGTCTAAATATATTAAGCTTAAGTTTCATAAAGTAGAAGATATTGGAAGTAGAAAGTCTTCATATTAAATATTAGAATATAAAGAATGACAGAATGTACACAGAGAAATTACATTATCAGGGCACTAAAATAAAAATACTCAAATATTAATGAAGTAAAAACATTAGACTATTAAAACCCAAGGCAGAAACACTAGATTTTTTTATAAGTCATAGAATTATGACTTATAAAATTATGACTTAGACCTTAAGACTAAATCCACTTTTGGAACTGGCTATCTTGAGTCATCATTTTCTCTGTAAAAAGGACAAACCCAAAATATCATACTTTAAAAAGACTCAAAAACCAGAACCTTAGATTCATCTCTAGTAAAAAACCTCAGGCTGTGCATGAAGTAAATTGACAGATTTTAAAAATAGCAAAGGCAGAACAAAAGAGCCTTTCACTAAAATTTCCTACAACAAACTCTCCTACCACAGAAGGATACTGTCACTTCATTACGCTCAGAAAAGGCTTTAAATTGAATCATCAAATAAACTGCTTATCCTTCTGGTGTAAGATTACTCCAGGTACAGAAGGAAGTCAGAAGCAGCCCTGTTTCACCATTGGCTCTTTTGACTTGTGCATTTAAGCAAAAATTGAAATCCAACGTGGTGCTCTCTGTTTGCTTAAAATGCACATTTGATGAATATTTCAAAATTATCTGCTCAACGCTTTGGGAAAACTAGACATCCAATTATAAACCACAAGAAGTATATTGTGACTCTATGGTTACGTCCTGCAAACAAACACAGAAAAAGAGAGTAAGTTTACTATAGCCCTGTATGGAGTGTTGAAAATGCTGCTGTTTCACCTGAACTGCCATATATTCAATTTGGTCTGTTCTTATAAACACTCTGCACTTTATCCTATAATAAATGCTGTAGCTCTGCTGACATTACTGTAGCTCCACAAATGGAAAGTTAAGGCAAGGAAAGAAAAATGCATACAGGAGATTTAAAATGTATGAACATATTATTCAGAAGGATTTATTAATTTAAAAATGTTGTTACAATTCCAAAAAAATGTTGTTACAATTGAGAAGACTATTTGCCCTGTAGTACAGGTCAGGCCCTGACACAGAAATGCTAAAATTGCTGAAGGTAATTTGGGAACACTGGGCTCTTGGAAACTATAGTGTGAATAATTCTGGGTAATAGATGCACTGAGTGAAGAGTCACACGACAGTTGACCTGCATCAAAAAATGATCATTTCTGTCTGTGGTGGCTTGTGTGGCTGCCACAAACTGGTCTTAGGTGTTGCATACCTTTATAACGCTTCCTGAGAAGACTGACATGTCAGGCTCCCTTATGCTTCACTAGCAGACTTTTCAAAATCACCCTGCTTTTCAGGGGTATTTTTTTATGTTCTGAAAGATTTAATAGTGTCTGTAAGCCACTAACACATGACTATTGCCTTCTGGTACGGGTTGTTACTGTGTTAGTCCTCTGTATTCACAGAAATAAACTACAGTAGGGTTTTTGTCCTATCTTTCTGGGATGCACATCACTCTGAGCCAATCTTGTCCTTTCACTGGTGATATCTGGACTGTTCTCAGGTCTGGGACACTGGAGTTTTGTTTCCATTTCTCTGACTATATGCCTTGTAATGTTGTTTCCTACCAGCACTGCCTTTCCATATTGGTACACAGGAATTTGGCCCCTTAGTCTTCTTCATTTGAAGGCAAATTTTTACAAAATCTGTCCTGTTGCATCACAAACTTACTGCTCTGAAAAGCAAGGCAGATCAGATTAGTACTCTGTGACTCCAGGAGAAACCACTGCAGGGACAGCCCATGAAACCTGGTTCACTGTCCCCATCCTATAGCTGGTGTTATTTCTAACATTACATGCACGGTGTTATTAAGGACAACCAAAACTTCCCCTTCTGGTAGTCTACAAACTGTAAGACGTGTCACTCCCAAGAACAGAAAGTGTATTGCAAACATCCTTCTAGCTAAAACTCCTGAACAGGATGGAGCAAAGGAACTCCTAGGAGTCATCTACTATCTCCTGTCTGGTCCTGACTCATAATGATGGTTACAGACCTGTGAACGGCCTGTAATTCAGAGCTTGTGACATGAAAAGAGGGGTGATTCACCTGACCCTTAGAGAGGGGAGATTTTCTTGACCCACAGAGATTTATTTTTCTGTTAGTGCCCCAGGGAAAATGAAACCCTGTAAGTCTGATATAGTCTATCAAGTATCCCATAAGGAGATCTTCACCAGACAGATTCACAAGATTGGGGTAGTTCAGTTGCCCTTTATGGGGACTGCCATGTAAGAGCGTAAGGGAGATCCCTGAGCAGGTCTTCCCATGTGTTTTCCCATTGCCAGCAAACTGTCAGCATGGAATAACCCTTTTTATCAATACAAATTGTAACACGTTAATAAGGTTTGTGGTTGTTGGTGAGAGGGTCTGTCTGCAAAAACACACTTAAAGCAATCTAATAATACTATAAAGCAAACACAAGCATAAACTCTAATACAAAACAATCTACTAAATATATTGTGGAGAAAACACAAGCTCTAGTCCTTAAAACAGTAATCAGCATGCATAGCATAAGTTTCTCACCCAATAGGCATCCCTAAAGGGAGGAAAAACAGGTTCAGCCCATTGGCAGCTTCAGTGGAAATCTTGAAGCTGAGGGAGCTGGGTTTGTTTAGCCTGGAGAAGAGGAAGCTCAGGGGAGACCTCATCACTCTCTACAACTGCCTGAAAAGAGGTTGTAGCCGGGTGGGGGTTGGTCTCTTCTCCCAGGCAACCAGCAGTAGGACAAGAGGACATGGTCTTAAGCTGTGCCAGGGGAGGTTTAGGTTGGATATTAGGAAGAAATTTTTTACAGAGAGAGTAATTAGACATTGGAATGGGCTGCCCAGGGAGGTGATGGATTCACCATCCCTGGAGGCTTTTAAGATGAGACTGGATGTGGCACTTAGTGACATGGTCTAGTAACCACAGTGGTGTGGGATCAAAGGTTGGACTTGATGATCTCAGAGATCATTTCCAACCCGGTTGATTTTATGATTCCTCTGGTTTTTTCTCCATTTCCAACTTCCTTTTATGCTGTTTCTTTAGATTTCTTTAGGTGGAGTTTGTCTGACTCTAGTCATGAGTGTTTAACTGGGTAGTTGTCCTTGGCATCTATCTTTCTATGTGGACAGATATGGTCAAAGCGTCACCATGTTCCCCTTCCTGCAGGATGTTTGCAGAGGGAGGACACATTGCTTTCACATCATTCCTCTTTCCAGTGCATCCTCCAATAACAGGTGTAATCAGTGTTTAGGGAACCTTTATGGGGCATTGTGACCATGTTTCATCCACAAAGCAGCAGCTGGGTCTCCTTCTTATTTTCCTTTAACTTTTAACTCTATCCATTACTCCACAATCACCTTTACTCATTTTGGTAAGCATTTCATTTTTATCAACAAAACAATCTGTGCAGTTAACAAAGTCATTATAACAATTAAAAATGACAGTGATTAGGAGCCGTTCCAGGGATTCCAATATGGCCATAATTTGACTAATCTGTAATTTCTGGAAATCTACCTAGCTAATGAATCCAGTAAAGGTAGGATGTTTTAGCATGTAGCTCAGTAGTTTAGCAGACACCTAAAGGCATTAAAGTTAACAAACAACTGCCTTTATGTGATGAAGTTTGATGCTGATTTCTTGTATATCATGTAATTCTAATCATGATCCTTCATGAAGATTACAGAACAAATACACATATTTTTGTCACTTCATGCACTGCAAAGATTTACATACTCTACTCATCCATTTCTAAACAATCTATAAGGCCACATATTAAGTTAAAATACAGGCAATCATCTGACAGCTGTAGGTACAGGACTTGACAGATGTTCTGCAGATCTGATTTGCAATATAAGATAGCAATGGCTGGACAGCAAAACCATCCAGAAAGTTTTCTCTTGCTCTAATTTATCTTGTCAGATAAACAATAAGATTAAAACATTACATATAATAATTACCACACTCTGGGTGAGGAAGTGGATTTGCAGTTGTATGACCCCAGTGGCAACATGTTTTTCTTTTAACATTATTGTACATTTCTAACACCTGTTAAGCTCTTTTAGAGAAAAACAAACAAACAAACAAAACACTAAAACCAAACCAAAACAAAAAAACTCAAACCATCCCTTTTCATTAAATTGGAAAGTTTTGATTATCAGTCTCCACAAGTCACAAGCATCTGGTTTTGATGATATATTTCCGTTCCACCGGTTTCCTCCTATAGGCATTTAAAAATATCCTCAGTATAGCCCTGCACAAAGTGACTTTCTTTTCTAATCTCAATGCTGCAAAACTACACATGATGCTACACCAAGTATTTTTTACTATAATAAGCATTTCTATAATTAACTGGTTCACCTTTTCTTTCTTACAGTGCTAACCCCACAGTTCTCTCAGCTCTTAACCTTTACAGTATCAACAGCACTTATTCAGGTTCTCACTTAAAACGTCTCTTTTTCTTTTCTTTCTACTATTTCCTGTGCAGTCAATGTACACACTCCTCTCTGATCTCATTCAGGCATGTGCTCTCATATTTAATTGAAAACACATTCCTGATTTTCATAATGCCACTGTCATTAAGACTGAACTACTTTTTTACTGTGATACTTCTTAGATTTGCTTAGTTTGAATCCCTCATTTTAATTGTCTTAAATTCGCTAACAACTGGGAATATTTTTGCTCTTTCTTTCTTCCAAAACTTTTTGGAAGCCATGTTAGAGATCCCATGAGTGTAAAAATAAATAGGCAAATTAAAAGATAAAAAAAGAAGACCCAAATAAAAGTAAATGGTTCTTTTTTCATACATCTTTCTTTTTTTTTTTAATTTGGGATAGGTGTCTTGTATCTAGACTTCTTCATCATGCTGCTGGATAAGCTAATATCTGGCAGCTAATATCAAGAAATATTCTAACATTCAGCAGCTACTAGGGACTTGCTTCGCTTTTCACCTGGTAATTCCACTAGAATGGTGAGACTTTCACCATGGTCAAATTGTAATTTTACTGTGAAACCCCCAGAAAGACCCTCTGTATAAATTCTAAATAATTCATTTCTCTGGAGGTTTTCTTTTACTTGGTCATCTTTCTCAAGGCTGGTACACCTTTTTTTATTCCTGTTGATAGTTTCTCCCATGGTTTCTCTCTTGTGCCTTTTACTCTAAGAATAGGGAGTAGAAAATTTATTTTCTTCTCTTGAGAGGTCTCTGTTTAGTGGAAGACAGCAGCCTGGTCAGCACAGGAACAAGCCTCATCTTTCATATGAACTTCTTGTAGCTGATTACTACTTAGTTGTTGTCTGCGAAGTCAGAGTTTCCAGTTTATTGCAGCAGGAGCAACAAGGAGGACAAATGGGAAACAGCTTTCCAAAGCTCAGTTTCCGTAAATTATAAAAGACACCTTTTTAATACATAATTGGAATGCTCAAGATTATTTATATATATATATATATAAAGAGATGTGCTTTAATTTGCAAAAAACCCTGAAGTATTTGGTTTCAAAGCTAATTCTATCCCCATTCAATTAGAATACTTTGTTATTCATTGTCTCCCTCTCAAAACTTCAAATACACATGCTGCATTTGTTACAGTGCCAGAACTTTATTGGTTTGGCAAGGAACAGGGACTCACCCTGTTCAGAGCTAAAAGCCTCCTCTACTCTCTGGACAGCATCTGGCAATCTTCTTCCAATAAGTCTTTCTCTTCTATCTTGTCATAAAGCACACTCTTTACAACAAATGAGGAACATATGATATCATTTTTGTTGATACATGTCCAGTTTCAAAAGTTCTGACAGGAGGTATAGCTGTGAAACTGCTCCCTGAAAATAAATTTACAACATGAAACTGTTCCCTGGAAATAATTTATAATTGATAAATTAAGTAAGATTTCCAGTCTTACCGGAATCCTGAGCAGCACTTTAGGAAAAACAAAAAAAAGATATTTACCGTAAGGTTTAAAAACAAACAAACAAAAAAACTCAGGGCCTATTTTTGTTTAGTGAACAGTTCTAGGTCTGGATTACAGCAGTTCTACATATTGATGTTGCAGTTACAAGAACACTCACCCATGCAATGTTATCCAGTCATGACTGTAGTCTATTTATCCTTCTAATGAGATTCAGATAAAATGCATCTCAGGCAAACCAACTTGAAGAAGAAGACATAAATAATTTAAATGCTCTAATGTGATGATTATTCTGGTTTTATTTGGAAATATGCCATGAACTGTGCTGCTACGGTCACATATCCCTTTGGTTTCCAGAAGGCTTCATTCCAAAGTCATGCAGGCAAATCTGACACACAGTGACTGTGAGGGCTGTTTCTGCCATGTGATAGCAGCAGTACATGAGTGGGCTTGACTTGTTGTCCACCCTGAGGAGCACAGCTGGAGGGACTTCAGGTGGGCTATGTGGTCTGGAGAGACAGTCCGCCAGGATTAGATGTCTCTGGATACCCATTTACCTCCAGAGCTTCCATCTAAACCATAGAACAGCTGGTGCTTCAAGACTTAAAAATACCATCAGGGAAGTATCTGGTAACAGAAGACTCTGCTGAAACATGAGAAGAATGGAGAGTCATCATCTCAAGCAAGCTGGCTGCCAACAAGAGCACCAAGGCCCAGCTGAAAAAAATTACTGTAGTCACTTTGGAAATTAAAATCACGGTGTCCAACAATGCTGTTAGATGCTATTTCAATTAGTTCTTATTGGCAACACTGCTGGGACAGATGAATGAACCTCAAGAGGGACATTTGTGGTGGAAGAAGAAGTACAAGAGAGCCCTGCCCAGATCCAGAGAAGTCTTCAGACGGATATATCCTCTATACAACTGGACGAGCCAAATCCTGCAGCCTGCAGGGAAAGACAAACCCTTAAAGTTCATCTTCCTGTTCCTTACAGAAGTGCTCAGATGTCTGGTAGATGGTGAATCTAGATTAGGAAAAGCTCTGCAACTGGCTGCAGTTGCAAATATTTTGTACTGATATCTACACATCTCAAATCAACTATAAGAGGGGGAAAATATAACTCAGTGAAAATAATTCTTTTGGGGATGCCACATTCAAAATTAATTGTTTCCCACAATTTAGCAAAACATATTTTTGGACTGTAATCATCCCTTTAAAAAGTAGGAAATCTGGCAAGTGGCAAGGACTCAAACTTCTTAATGAAGTTTCCAGTTCAGATCTATTTTCAGATCAGTGGGGAGCTGCATGTCTACCAAAAGCTTTCTAGTTTCTAGTCTTTAACTTTCAACAGCTCACCTTCTAGAAAAAAAAGAGTTATTTCTATTTTCAGTAAGACATCATAAAAAATAGTTAAATGATAGTTCCAGCAGTCAACAAAGTGGAAGAAGAGATCAGCACACAATAATTCACACCGTATGTACGATCACCCACTAACTCGTTTCCATTCTTCATCTACCTGTACCCTTCCTATCTCCCTTTCCTTCCTCCCTTCTTTCTTCTCTCTACCCTCCCATGGTTTCCAACATCCCACCCTCTCTTTGATTTAATCCCTTATTCTCTATGCCTCTTTGCTCAGTTTCATGCACCGCTTGAATCCAGACCTCCCATGTGTGAACCTGGAGTGAAAAGCCTGTAATAAAAAAACAATCACTGGTCTTAATTCTCTGTGCTTTTGGCTGCAGACACTTACAGTTTGTCCCAGAAGTTAGGTTTTTCCCCTGATAGTTGAACCTTTGCTTTGCATGGGGGAAGGAAAGAGGCTGCTTGCTTATGAAGAATGCGGAAGGAGCACTCTGCTGAACTCTCCCAATCCCCCAGCACATAACATCTCACTGAGAACACAAGGATGTTGATGAGGGTATTCAGTGTGGCAAAGGATAAATCACAGAGATGGCATAATAGGCGGACACATCCTCAGTTAAGGAGCACACTTGGCCAGTGTGAATCTGCTTGCACAGCATGCTCATCACTTGAATGCTCAGCACCCAGCAGTGCAGGAAACGTTCGAGGGCAGCAAAAATGACAGTGAAAGACGGAGTGCTGCCCAGGTGGACACTCACCTCAGCTCCAGTAACTGCTTCCAGAAATATGTTTCTGGTTTAATCAGTGCCATACTAAGTGGCTTTCACTCATGCTGCCTTTTTTGACATGCAAGTCTCTGATGTCCTTCCTCCCCAGCCAACATCTCCAGCCACATTTTTTGTGTGTCATAGAGATTGCAAGGAGCAGAGGATGGGGAGGAAGGTGGGCACACTCATACCTCAGATATGCCTTCTGTCTTCTTATAGCCCCTTTCAGTTACTTCCAGTTGCTGCTGGTGCCTGCCTCCCCCTACCCCACTCAGTGTCCTTCTTCCCAGTTTCCTCCAGCTGTCCTGCTGCTGCCAGTGGCAAGTCTCAGTCACAATCTGGAGAAACAGCAGTAAGAGAATGCATATCATAGGAGTCACCCTTAGGGCAGGTTCCTATCCCATACTGGCCATATTACGGCTCCTGTATTTGCTCATGTACAGCCAACAGACCAGTTGCATACTGTCCACAAAGCAATGTTCCATCTGAGTATTCTCTCAGGCATCAGAAATTGTTAATTCTTTTATTCACAGGGGCACAGACTCAACTGGAAGGTGGAGTAAGTCACAGATTAGTGGTTAGTCTAATCTCTGAAAGAGGCAGGAGATGTGAAATAGGAGTTTGTTAATGGTCCCAGCCAAAGGAGAGAACTGCAACTCCGAGGCAGTTCTGTGAAAAAGTAGTGATGGTGTCATGCCATCCTTAGCATGCTTTAAGTGGAATCAGTAGCCAAGACCATGCCTACTGGAGCATAAGAGAGGAGGATTTGAGACCTCCTGGAGAAGACCACCGAAGACCCCTCAGCAGAGAAACACTTTTTTCTGAATTCTGATGAGGTACAAGCAGTTCATGCATGGAACAGAAAACAATTTGCTGAGCCCTGTCAAAACTGGAGTACTTCTGCAAATGTCCAGAGGCCGAGCCGTCAGAACTTTTGAAAAACCAAGGATTTTAGATGTCTCCTAGCTGAGGTCATATGGGAACCCTGGGAAAGGTAACAATTTTGGGTGCAGATGTTCATGGTCCACTAAGAATATCAAAGTCCTTCACATGATCTGGTCTTCCAGCCTTAGGAACAGATGTGATCATCAATATATGATGTTTCAGATTTGAAAAATCCAGGCCAAAGTACAACAGCACATTTGAACCCATCTCAATTACCATTGAAAGAATGTGTTCCTGCCACAGAAAATAGGTGCAATTTTGGACATATTTTGGCTTATCTCCTGAGTTCTATTTTGCAACTTTGCTTCAATGAATAATAGTGGAATTGCTTAAAGCTTTTGGACACTCTTTGGAGTGTATGGCATTTAGCAACATACATCAGCTGCAAACTTTGGGTTTGCTTTTTAAAATGTTATTCAGAAATAGGCAATACTAATAGTAGCAATTACATGGCTAGAGCATATGCTTATTGGCCTGTGGGGTTGGACATGCCAGTAAGAAATTTGGCACAATGATTTAAACACCTACTTACACAACACATTAAAATGTAGTTTGCTCCTCACACATGGTCAAGCCTATACCCAGCTACATTTGTAGCTCACCTGGACAAAAACGAGGTTAATTTGACAAAAAGTACATGTACTGTATGCTGTCATGACAGTTTCTGGCTTCACCTAATTGCAAAGTCATAGCTGTGCTGCCACTATGTGATCCCCATCAAAGTCCTGAAATTCATTATAGGTTCTGCCTTTTTTAAAATCAACTTTTGTAGGGGAAGAATTGCTAATACACTATTTCAATGACTTCATACTCTCATTGTCTATAGAGTGTTCAAGAAATTTGTTTAAGCACACATTCAGTGTTCCCAGAATTTACTTCCTTTTTTAAGGACTGCCAGTAGTAAATACCTGATGTGCACATTAGCTGTAATTCCTTTTTCTTCTTTGTTGTAAACACTAATCCACAAGACTGTATTTATGGGTTTGTGGATTGGGGAATCCAATGAAGTATGCAAAGACTTGTGTTTTATCCCATCATCCATACACATTGGCGTTGCAACTCCACCTTTCTCTCATAAAACACAGACTTTGGAGGGAATGCAGAAAGAATGAAATGGAATGGAAGAAAACAAGGGAATGGAAGAAAACAAGGACTGATGGAAATAATTTCATGAAACTAATAAACCATTTGACTACTAGTTTAGCTTTGGCCATTTAATTGCCTGACAAAGTCTTAATTTCACAGAATATTTTTTATTATTTAATCCCTGAAAATTGCAACACCCAAAGATTACTGGATCAGATAACAGATACAGAGACCTCTATCACCAGCGAAAGCCATCTGAGCAAGCTCAGTACAGGACAAGGTATGCACTTCGATAAACGCAGCACATAGGTATAATTACTTTTCTTTAAAAATTGTTGTTTCTTTAGAATTTGTGTTTGAGTGTGTTTGAGTCATACCAAAGTTAGCCTAAATACATCTGCTTGTCTATTCAGGTGCTCTTATAATGGCATGATCAGTAACATTTTTATACTTTAACAAGGTTTAGTATTTTTCAAAAGTCAAGTTAATTAGGAGGAAAACGAACTAGAGTTGCCTAGGTCTATATGTAGGATTAATATATTTACAAGTAAATGGGACTTTCCGATTTCTCACATATAGTCATTACAAGCACAATGAATACAGATGTGTGAAATACCCCCACATACTTCTAGTAAAATTAATGGTTAAAAATTTGAGTGTTTGTTTGTATTGAGACTTAGTGATGAGCATGTCCCACATCTATACAATTTTGAAGTTTATGCAATGTTAAATTTTTGAAGTTGCATTTTCAGCAGAGGCTGCTAAGTTTCCACAGTTTCCGAGGTTTAAATGTGGTATACATACCCTTAAAATCTCCCTAAGAGTCTATCAAAATTCATCAGTCACCAAATCAGTTCATTCAGTTCTGAAAACACAGTCAGAAGATAAATAGCTACAGAAGTTTGATATTGCATGGACGTTTGGTGGGGGAATGTAAGTTAAGGGGTGTGGAAATGTTGAACGCTGTTTTTTTAGGGACCAATGCAGTGCACTTGGAAATTGATGGGATTTTTCCAGTGACTTTCCTTTGCTCTCAGCTGCCCTTTGGGAGGCATTTAGGAAGGATTGTGCCTCTGATTGAACCACTGAGACTGGCACCAGTAGACCTGCACTTTTAGGCATGAGATTCTTGACTCTGTTTTACTCCCCATTCACAAGGACAATCTTATCAGTAAGAGGAAAACACAATCAAAATTTTGGTGTCAGTTGCTTTCTCTAAACAAAAGACTCTAAGAAATATCTGAAAACTGTGCTGAACTTTTGTTCCACTGAAAAAAAATAAGATGCATGGATGGGTGCATGGATGAATAGATGAGTGGGTAGACATATGAACTAACCATTTCATGTCATACTTGAAAGCTAATGAAAACCACATTTTTTGGCTTTGACAAATTAACAGAGCAGAGCAATCTAGTTTTATATTTTCTTATTTCCTGTTTTTCTAGTGAATTTGGCTTAAAAAACCCCCAGACTACTTGTGCACAGATGAGTAATGTGTTTAGCTTTAGATTTGGCCAGAAAAGGATATCACAGAAGATCTTTTTACTTGGATGGAAATAATGTATGTTACTCTGATGTTACTCTATGGGATTCATTTCTGTTGCTGCTTTCACAGCTGATTGCAATGTGCTAATGCACTAGACCAAATCTCAAATGACTTTGTGAAGTCAATGGGAGTTTTGACTCAGTCAAATTTACGTGCTATCTGAAGGAGGATGTTAGGACTTGCTTTGTCACAGATTTTCTCTGGCACCCTAAAACCTTCACACCCTGAAAAAAAAAAGTATTTTGGAAGAGTTCTAAACACTCTGTAACTGAGATGGTTTCTGGAACGCAGACAGGCACTCAGGAAAACAGCTGTAGGACTGTTTTCCAGTAATCCCACCAAGGCACAGTGCAAAGGGCATTTCAGGGACAGAGTAGAGATGTAGTACATAGCACTGATGTCAGGCAAGCTATCAGGGTGAGCAGGGTAACATGCAGAAAACAGTCTATGTCAGATCCATCTCTCTTCTTACACTTGCACCCTTACATGACTTAGAAAAGAGGGATGATTCATAGAGCAGGATCAGGAATTCAGTGTTTCAGAAGAAAGCATCAGCTTTATTCTCTCGAATTGAGATCTCTGTTAGTAAAAAGCAGAAACTTATGCCTTAGGTTTCGTGGGTTTAATTATCATCCTCCTGGGGCACGAATTGATCTGGGTGGACTAAAACTCCTGAGCCTGACTCTTACCAGGGCCCTTTTGCAGTGTCAAAGCCCTGTTCATCATTGTAAAGCCAAGTTCATAGTTTCGTTGGATTATACAATGGCCTCAGTTGCTATTTATATACTTTTAAAGTAGTTGCATTTTTTAATAGATTTCAGGTCTGTGTAGTCAGAAAATGTTAACTACATGGATTTAAACTAGCATACCAACAAAAAGAACTTTCACTATTTTTAACCCTCCTATTTTTAAACTAATCTCATGAATCATTATGTTCTGTCTCTGGGGTTTTGAAGGGTTGCGATTCACATCGCTTCCCAGCTCCAGAGAGTCAGAACTGTTCAGTGTTCTCCTCTCCTTGAAATTTCCATTAAGTATAAAGATTAGCATTAGACTGCTGTGACAGCTTTGTAATCAGAACTTCCTTTCATGAGAAGCTGGCTGAAGCCACAGATGTTTCTTGTATTACATATCATAAAATCCATATCATACATACATATCATAAAATACCTCAATACAAACTATAGCCTTTTTTAGACATTAATCTGGTTTGGATGTTAGCCAGCTGGGCATTTTTGAGGCACTCTGTTTAATCAGCTGTCCTCTGCCTTCTCTTCCTCCTTCCACAAGTATACATACTTACACACATACAGCACAGTTTAAAAACATAATTCAGGAATTCTGGTATGAACATTTTGAAATATTGACATGAAGCTTTGTGTGTTTCAGACCTGTACGTTTTCCTGAAGAAAAATATTGGCACACTGGCATACACCATGTGGTGTGTTTCCGTTACTGTGTAATCCTGTGTTTCTAGGACCATGTAGTGGATAGATACAGAGATATAAAATATTGGTTTTTCAGTGGCTTTGGGGAAAAATATTAGATAATCTATACACTGCTACGTTGTAAGTCCTGGTTGTGTAAACCAATGAAATCAATACACTATCCTTGTTTTCCTTGAAGTTACAATGTTTGTGATAATTTTAACTATTTCAACTAACAATGCAGATAGTGTAAATATTTTTACAAGATATATTTAAAAATACACATGAAATCTATCTTCCCCCGCCCCAGCCTGAAATGTGTAGGGAAAACATTTCAGTCTTCTCAGTTAGCATAATTACAAGCTCCCACTATATAGGACTAAGGGTGCTTTTAGAGTAGAGATGTACCTGTTCACACACAGAAGGGTAAAAGTAGAGGGTGTAGGTCAGAGGTAAATAAGAACAGACAAAAGAATTATGAATGCAAGAGAAACAAAACAACATCTGGTAGTATCTTTCCTCAAAAGTGTCTGTTTCTGTCCTGAGAGTCTCTGTTGCCGGCTATAGAGGCAGATAGCATACAAGTCCCACTGATTCCCTTACAAAATCATTACATACCTATTGTAAAGTTCGCTGTATTCCCCACTGTTCTCAGGTTAATATTTCTTCTTTTGTTCCTTCCCACCACCCTACAAGGACAGGATTTTTCTACAGCTACTCGGAGTTCACACCCTTTTCGTCCTCTCTCTCAAGAGCTTTTGCAGTGACCTTCCCAGAAAAAATAAACTTTCAGATTGCACACTGATTAGAGAGATTATCCACATTAAGCATTCCCCTTGTGAGCACAAATACAACAAAAGCTCATTTAAGAAACTCAAAGACTCTGCTGTAACTGTAAGAGCAACCACTTACCTTCTGAAAAGTTGCCCTTCTATTCATCTGTGAGATTTAATCAACCGTGTCTGTCATCTCACCAAGAAGCTCTTTAGCTTCCTGAGGTTTGCATGAATTTCAAAAGCTTCTGCTAAATCATCAGAATAATTATAATAATTTCTAGAGATTTCTTAAGATTCCCCATCTGTTTACCTGATACTTAGCCTATTCTGAGATCCAACTAATAATTAAAAACTCACACCTATTCTTTTAAGTCAGAAAAGCATTACCTAAAATATCTGAAAGTAAACAGAAAGGTTTGCTATTTCTTCAGAATATTTCTCCCTAATGTTCTTCCCATATTCATCACCATAAGCACTAAAATGACATGGTGTAAGACAGAACCAGGAGAATTGTTCATTTACTTGGGTATTTGACTCCAGTGCAGAGAACTGTGTAAGTCATATGTCTTTTTTACATAACTGCCACCCTTTTCCAGCCAAGTTTCCTGTTGTCCCAACAACTTATGTACAGGGCGCGATTGGTCCAATATTTTGTTTCTAAGATAAATATTTTGACATTTTTCCTCCTCTCAGAAAATACAAAGTGTGTTAGTTTCACTTAAGGCTAAAGAGTTTGCTGAGGAATTGGGAGATGCTTTTGAAGTTGGGAAAGAAAAAAGCAGTTGACAACTCTGATAACTTTGGCACACCACCAAGAATTACAAATGCAAGAAACCACGATTGCCCATTACTGCTGTCTTCAAATGAAAGTGTCACACTGAAGTCTTCCCTCTGTTCCTTTTGGTTTCTGAAGCTTTTCTCTTAAGTGAATGTGCTTCATTTGGCTTACAGCTGTTAAATTCATCATAACAGGTGCAATATCAACATGCCTACAAGAAACCAGTCAGCTACTCCACACTTAAATATTGAATTTCCCTCAAAAATTTAAGAAAAATTAACAAAAAATGCCAGTAACTCCCAAGTCAGTCGTGGTCAATGTGGTCACAGGTCAGGTAATATGTGAAATCAAAGAATTATTATAAACTTACTGTTTATGATAAGTGCACTAAGTGCAATATAAAACACCTAGAATTTCTTTTACTTTACAAAAAAAATTAAATCTAGATTAAGACACATCTTTGACTGTATGCAAAAATGTGTTTGCTCTCCCTAATAGGAAGTATAACAATTTCAATTGTGATCTATGGGACACATTTTCCTGATCATATAGGTAGAAAGTTTCACCTATTATCAGGATAAAACTGAGTCTGAGTGTGTAGCAGCTCAGTACACAAATTCAGCTTTTGGACAACATTTTAATTCATAAGGCTTCAATTTAATACCAGCTGTGCATAAGTGTTACATTCCTGAAAAGAGGCATACAGGACAATTTTTTTCCAGCCCTAGATGATGAGAAAGCTGAAGAAGCAAGTAAAGATCAGGGATCGGCAGTGTCTTTGTGAGTTTCTTTTTTAGGAAATACAGAGCACTGCAAGTTTTGAGGCGTTAGAAAGGATACGTGCAAATAATATGTTTAAAAAAATGATATAAGCATTTTAAAATGAATATTCTCATAAGTAAAGTTATTCATCTGAGTCATCACAGAATCTTCAAGTGGTCAAAAGCGGAGAGTTGCACTGCCTACTGATATGGAGCTGGTAGTGAATGATTTTTTTCAAGTTTTTTCATAGCCTCACAGTACGTGTGCAAGAAATAAAGGAAAATAAAGAAATAAAGTTCTGGCAGAGTAGAATCTAACAGTAGATTGAGTACATACATGGCAAGCTTATTTTAATTTGCAAATCTGTTACGGGCAGATGAAAAGAATAATTATACTTATAAAATTAATATAACCACTATTATAAGAACATATTTGTATTGTAATTTTTTATTTTAAAATAGTCCTTGGTAGCTGCTCTTTTCGGAAAAAAACCCTATGCCTACAATTTGCACTTACTTATTTAGGTTCATTCTTTTACTGTTTCAAATGTTTGTCTTACCCAGGCCGAGTCATTTATTGTGTCAAATTATATCTTGACTAGTTGCTCACTTGAGGTTTCCTGCATGATTGTTTATATGTCAAGGTAAGAAAAGAAAATTGGTCTTCTGAAAAAAAAACACACTATGAGTAACAGTTCTGAGGATTTCCTTATTTGCATCTGCTTTTATTCTGGCAATCTAGTGTACCCTAGTGCAAACTGGAATCACAGAAGATTTAGTGTTTGGAAAGGCTTTGTGAGCCCTTTACCAAGTGAATAGTACTCCTAAGGCAGCAATATCTTATTCTTCCTGACTTTCATATTCAGCTGCTGTTGTCTTGAAATTCTTTTTTTTATAGTAGAAAAATATGTCCTTGCATTAGAGGAAGTACTATCAGCAGCATAGTTGAACTGATGCATAAAGACATACAGATGCCAATGAAATATAATGAAAAATACCAGAGTCCTTTCTGCGCTTCTTTTTGAATACTAAAAAACCCCCAAACCTTACACGTCAAAATCTGGTCTTATCTTGTCTGTGTATTACTGAAGAAACAGTAGTCCATACATATCCAAAATTATCTTGAAGAAAGTGATGACCCTGATGGAATGCAGTGGCTGCCACAGCTGCATTTCAGTATAACTGGACAATAAAATGATATATCATAGGAGAGTTTACATCTCTCATGCTGTCTTGTGGAATTACTTCTTTCTCTGCTTCTTGGAGGGATTCAACTTGTCTTTTAAATGCACTATCAGGTCAGAAAATTGATTTATTTACAGCTCTGTGATTTTTCTCAATACACCATAAAGAAGTTTAGTAACGGGAAAGAGGCTTAGTAACAGCTACAAATGCCTTAGGTTTGTCTAAAGTAACCATTTTTATTTCAGATATCCAGTATTTAAGGCCTTTTCCAAAGTATACCTGGCTTCACAGCGAGACTCACTTCAGACCAAGCCTTCATTCTGCAAAACACCAGAATAACCTAAATACCAGTGTAGAGGAATGTGAACTATTTACTTCAAATGGGATACAGAGAACAAAAATGTGCTCTTTGTATACCTGAGATATAAATCTATTCTATATATAATGCAAGCCTCCATTCTAGCATAGTCCCTGTGTGACTGAGGTGAAGTTACTTGATCTCTCTGTTCTTTGATTTTCTATTGGAAATATGAATAACATTGCTATCCCGCCTTGTGGGATATTATGAGAGCACAATTAGTAAACCATTTTTGGGTGCTCTAATATTAGGGATACTCAGTCAGATATACAATTTTAGCTCAGATATTAATGTGCAAATACCAAGTACAGGCAGTATCATTCCAGGATGGGATCCTCCTAGTTTATAGCAAGACATGATTGTTTCAGTTAATAGTAATGAGATAGCAAGTTTAGATTATTATGTTGTATGTTGCTGATAATAATCCAAAGATTGTAACAGAAATTAATCAAGAAAACAAGATGTATGTGTTTTCAGGTGAAATATTAAAAGTTACAAAAAACCCTCTCTGAGTGGAGAAATGCAAGCAGATGAAAAAACTATTATGTAAATGCATGATTCAGAGTTTTCCTAAGGAAACAATTTGACCTGAAAAATCTAAAACTGGAATTTGGCCACAACACAGATGCATGCCAAAGGCCTGATCCTTACTTACTTTGTTGGAATGTTCTTTAAAAATGCACAAAAGATCTTATTTAGAGGTTTGTTAGATCCCCGGTTCAGCTGACTTGCTCATTTGACTTAAGTTACAGTGCCATCTACTGTAGTAACAGCCACAGAGAGTCCAGATCTTTTATAAAATTTCCCTCTTCTGAGATGTACAATTATATTCCACCATAACTGTAATAAAATCAAGCTATGAGTTTAAAAGCACTCAAAATTGTGTCAGATATTAACATAAATGAAGGGGCATTCAGAGTTAAAACAGCAAAGTTAGAATATACTTTTAAGAAACCAGACAGACCTACAAACTACAATGAAGACTTTTGAGGGTGTATAACTCTTGCTTCAGAGCTCAGGATAGCTAAAAAAGCCAGGCTTTAGATACTGAAAATGGAAGAAAATTTTCCTGCTGTTGGGTTTTCTGGTACATGCCGGGTTTGCAGTGTTCACAGCTTCCTTTAGAACTTTTAAGAGTGTAGATGCTGAAGTGGATACCCTAAGAGATGAACCATTCTGGTGCAGGAAGGATTTTTTCTGTACTCGGCTTTATTAAATGTACCTTCTGCTAATCTTAACTATCTCCCTCTCCAAAAAGATGCCACAGAGTTGAATCTTGTGCCCATCTGCTAGAGCAGGGATGCAAAGCTGTAGGTTTCCAAACATGGAGATCCCAATGCCCCAGCACAATGAACATATGTAAAATATCACAGGACATTAACATTGCAATCTCAAAGATAGAACTGGGCATGAAAACCTTGTCTTTTTGTAGATAACTGAAACATGCTGAAGGGACAGATGATAGTAAGAGATAGTTCCCCCAGTTCAAGCAAGGTACAGATAGATATAGAGTAGCCTTTGAAGATCTTTCTGGAATGTTGATATCACAACTGGGGCATAACCAGCTCTTAGGACAGTTGACACACAGCTCACAATTTTGCAGCCCAGATGTTCATTGTGCTGCTGCAGTCTGGACAGCCCTGCAGAGTAGTTAATGATATGCAATCATCTCATTTTTCTACATGTTTGTTAGACCAGAAGTAATTCTGCTCCAGAGACTCTCTGATGCAAATGCATAACTACATCACATACCACTATGAAGTAAAAACTATTTCTGTATTAGGCTTTCATTTTCTAGGTGCAAAGAAAGAAACTATCACCCTGAAAAGTGAGTGAGCTTTTGTAGTCTATAATTTCTGTTCATGCTCCAGACCACATCCACTAATTTATTGACCTGCAGATTTTCGTCAAAACCTTTGCTTCCAAAGTCAGGGAAATTCACATCTAAAATGTACCCAGTTGTGTCATTGAACATCTAATTAAATGCAGTACTATACTGCTTTGTTTCTTAGACTGACAGGGCTCTCTTCTTTTTGCTACCTACTTTTCAAACTAGCCTATTCTTTCTGCTGATTCCTCAGACCTTTTTGCAGCTGACAGTTGCACTGCAAAGGCAGCGGAGATTTACAGCTGGTTAATTCCCTCTTTCCAGTGAACTGTATTGTATGCCCTGCTCCTTTTTTTTTTGTACTGTAAATAATTCCCCTGTTGGAAGTTTTATTGAGGAATGGAAAACAAACCTTAACAAAACACATGACACTGTAGTTCACTGAGAGGTCATCTCATATAAATACTGGTGCAAGTCAGTTGTGTCCCAGATGGGGCTTCCTAAGGATTTAATTCCCTATCAGCCAGTTGAGTTTGACACTGGGCATTTGAGTAAACTGGTGTGAAAATATGTTACTTCTTGAAAGCCCTCCTCTTTGAAAGTCCTTTGTTCAACACATTTACAGTACATATAGCTGGAAAAAAAAAAAAAAAAGAAAGCTCTTTTTCATTAGATAATAGCACCAGAACTTCTGGGGGGGAAGGAAAACCAACAAAACTTTAATAAAATAAAAGACAAGCTAAGGTACTAACCAAAGCCTTATTTTCACAGTTGTTTGGAACTGGCCTAAACCAGAATTACCACTGAAAGAGGTCACCCTGCCCTTCCCCAACCCTTGTACATGCAGTCCCAGCACTCCTATCTGCTCCCACAAAGGCTCCTACAGCCTCATGTCAGCTTTATTCTTTTTACCATGGTCATTTTGAGCCAGATTACTGCTCTGACCCAGTTCATCACAGTTTACACAAGTTAGGACTTTATTGCTAACTAAGAGAGTGCCAAGCAGTGCAGAGGGACTTGCAGCTACTTTCTTTACAGCCAGTCACCTCTGGAGAATGGCTTCTTCCTCTCCACAAAACAGCCGGCCCTTGGTGTTATACAGTTCACATATAGTACCATTGTGGCCCAAGTCATAATTACTCTTTTGTCTGCTTTTTCTCAGTTCAAAGAATCTGAGAGAATGGCATGGCCACGTTGCATCCTACTAGGAGAGGTTTTTTCATTGCATGAAGCAGAGAGCATGTGTTGCATGCACTGTGATAACATGGGCAGGAAGGGCATTGATGAGCGGGGATTGTGTAGGACAGAGGGACCCAGAATTAACAAAGTCTTATCCATCCTGTCCAGTCAGGGACATTTTGGATTGAACAGTATCATGAACCTGCCAATGCACAGAAGGGAGGTTCAGGCAGGAGAAGGAGGGGTTTCAGAAGCAAAGCTCCCCTTCCTCCAGTGGCAGTCTCCACTTGAAGTGCTTGGAGGACTTCAACTGGTCTTGGAAGGACATTGTAAATCTCAGAGCAGTGATGTGTAATAAACTTCTCTTAATGAAAGGGTATGTAATTCCAAGGAGTTAAAAGCTGCTGAGTTGGTTTTGGCATACGTAAAAGATGGGTGAGCACTGATGGGCCTTAGTTCAGAAAACACGTGGATCAGGAATCTGGTTTACTGCTCAGGGTAGAGCAGCTGAGTCTCTATTAGGGATGCAGTCCCTGTAATTAAAAGTTGTTGTAGTTAATCTGTGTGAAATTATGTGATGGTGATACTGAATCTTTACATGTTCAAGTTTGGGGCAGAGAATATTATTTGGAGTCTGTGCCAGTAGACAGCAACATTACTGTCCCTGCTAAAAAAAAAAAAAAGCAACCAAGTTTGGTTTCAAAGCCATTCATTTTTAGTTGCCATAGAAACAGCCATTAGAGTCATTTTATATCTTGCTGACAAACTCCACATTTTCTGATCTCTCTTGCTTTTCTTCGTCTTTTTTTTATTCTTTCACGTATTTTTAATGATTTTAATGATTTTTAATTCAATGCAAAATGTCTGACAGGGACATAACTTCTACCTGAAACACAGATACATTTTTTAAAATTTTTGTTTGTGAAATTCTCCATTGTTCCTCATATGTAGGTGCTCAGTTCATAATAAAAATATATATTTCTATTTGAAAACAGCAAAAGGAATAAAGACACACATAAAAACCAAAGTTCCAGTTATAGACACTGTTTCTTTTCTCTTGTAATAAAGTATCGGATTAATATTAAGATATTTCTTGTAATGATTCTAATAGATTCCCATCTGTTTTCCTAGTTTGCTTATCTTCAGTTATTCCAAATGAATTCCAAACACAAAACAGGAGTTTATTCCTGTTTAGAGTTTATTTGGAGTTACTTCCACTCTAAATTAGTTAAATTACATGGGGTTTTTTGTGATTGTTTTCATTGATTGTGGTGTTCTTCCAATATTTCTAAAATTTTCTAGGTTTGTTTTTTTTTTTTCTTTAGTGATGACATTTTATGACCTCACACCTGCAGGAATAGAAAATCAATGTTTTTTTTGAAATGTCCATTCATTCTGAGCAACTCAAATACATAAAGATGCTAAATTTCACCAGTGTTCACTGACTACTGCTAATACTGCATTGACTGGCACTCTAGATGTCAGATTATCACAAATTCAGTAGGTGTTTTGCAAATTTGAGTTCAAATGTCTCCTTTTGATTAAAATAAATACCATGGTATTCTTACCTAACTTACAGAGGGAGAGTTAAGGAATATATTATAACATTTGTAAGTTATATAATAAACTCAGATTTAAAGTGTTGGAAAAATGCAAATATTTAGGAGTGTTTTGTGTCTTTTCTGTAACATATAATGAAGTTGGGCTAAAACTAATTCAGACTGAGACTCTACAAATCAGAATTTAATTATTACATATGAAAATTATTTATTTCTAAAACACTGTTAAAATTCCTTGAGAAATAACCTCGTTGAGAATAAGGAATACTTTTTTGCCACTAAGCTGTTAACAGCAAAAGCATGTTCTATTTAGACCCATGAAAACAATGCTGAAGGTCTCCTTGCGAATGGCCTTGAAAACCACAACTTTGTGCTATGACAGACAAGTATTCTGACAGTAAGCCTGGTGGTGTCAGCTCGCCAGTGCACATGGTTTTCATCAATTCACATTCTGCTTATTTGCTTCCCCTTGCGGTGTTGAAATCTAAACCTCTGTCCTGTAACAGCTGTAATCAGTGCACACATAATTGTGATTTATGATGTGGGCAGCAGTTGATGGCTCCTCTTCTGGGGTGAGCCCCTGAATTGTAGGGCAGCAAGAAGCTGCCATTGGACTTACAGCAGTTATTTATTCTGCAGTATCCTCAAGATGAAACCCCCTGGTTATCCATGCAGCCTCATGACCCGGGCACTCTTTGGGATTGTTGGAAGGAAAACCTGAAACGCTATTCCTCTCCGCTGTTTCTGCAGGCAGGGTGGTCCCTAGGAGAGCTGCAGATGAGAGTGATTCATGTTCCCTATTGCAATTCTGCAAAGGTGCCTGGTGTAGCCTGTCCCACTGCACCTGCCTGCTATACCCCAGCAACCCACTGCTGAAAATCTCAGAGATACATATGGGACACCCCCTCCTCAAAATCTCAGTGATACAAGTGAGAAACCCAGCCCCTCTGGGGCTCGCAGTGGGATAGGGGTTGGTGCTACACCATCCCTATAGCAGAAGTGATGAGCTCCCAGAGGGCACAGACATGGGCATGTCCCTTCTGATCATTGTTAAGTGCTCACACGGACATCCCTCAGCAGAGCTGCAGAAACGTGGATGAGGGCCAGAGTGAGATGGTTGGAATACTATTTGAATAAGATACATTGCTTTCCAGTTCCAGACTAATTCTGCTTTTTAAAGTAACGAGAGATATTGCCCCTCCTGAAATCTGGAAGTTTAAAATGTGCAAGTTCAAAAAAATCAAAACTGAATATCATGGAGGACTATTATCTTGTCTTAAACTGAATCTCCAAATAGCTGAGTTTGAAAGAGAGGAAGCCTGGAGAAACGTGTTGTATCAGCCTGTGCTCAAAGTGCTAAGGCAGGTGCAATACATGAGTGAGCATTGAAGATTTTTTTCAAATTCAGAGTGACTCCTGATAACACAGTTAAACAGAAAGTATGTAATGAAGCTATTCCAAAGCTTAAATTCTTCAAAAAATCAAAAAACATCTGAAAGTGGTTTTGATAGTGTTGTTCTTTGTTTATAGTCCCTTCCTTTGCATGTAGCCCATTCAGAAAAAGAAAGATCTGTTTAATGCACTTAACATGTTTAGGAGGTTTCAGTCAATTTAGAAGAGGAGATTAACTGCAGAAAAGTATTGCAAAAAAAAAAAAATAGATTACTGATGATCATAAGGGTAAAAATGAAATTTTGGAGAAAGGTTTTTAAACAAGGGAAAGAGAAGCTATTAAAAATAGGGTGCGATATAAGGCTGAAAATTCAATTTCATACTTCTCCTGAAGTTAACTGAGCCTTCTGATTAGCAGCTCATGCGAAAGTGGATTCAAATGGGGCAATTGAATTTATTATCACCTCTTGCACTATACTTTCCTTCTCCAATACACCTTCCTGCTTGAGGGTTAGAATATCCATGCCATTTGCAAATCATATCCTGATTAACCATAATTTTCAACCTGGCTCTGAACCAGACTGTGAACAGCTGAACCAAGAGAATGAGCAGAATGACAGGCAGATATGGGTGGGAGGTGGAGAGGGGAGAAAGATGGAACACAATGCTCACATGTATGAGCCCCGAATAATTGAATACCTATAAAAAGACAACTCTGGGCAAGTGATGAATAATGCCAGCTATTTTCCTACAATTGCTGTGTCAGTAGGAGTTCTTGTACATGCCCTCTGGACGCAGCTTCATGTTACACTTAATCCAATCTAACTGTGAGCCACAACCAAAAGATGAGGTAATCTTCCCTCTTTCCCAGCACACGCTGTTGCTACCTTTGTTAGGGAATGGGAACATGATTGCCTCTTTTCCTGTCAGCCTTCAGTTACATTAAAGTTAATAAAACTTGGCATTTTGGCCTCTGAAAGCAATTATGCAGGTTTGTGCCTATTTGCCACCTAGTTTGGAATACAATATTTCTTCTCCCTTGTTGTCTCTGCAATTTTATAAACTGAGGGATTTCAGTGGAAAAGATGATTTCTTACAGTGTAGAGTGTTAAGACTTTTATCATTTGGATTATTTTACTGGGAGATAAACAACAAAAGAGCATGCAGAATGGCTCCAGGTAGCTTTGAAAAGACCAAACCTTCAAGACTACAACTAAACAAATAAAACATGTTCAATGCATTTGGAGTAACATAGCTAGGACATAAGTTTATATAACAAAACATACATTGCAATTCTCAACTAAACTGAGGCCTCTTCTGATTTTGAGTACTATCCTGATTAACACAGCTTTGTTTTATATCTTATCTTTTCACTTTGTTGTCTATAACATTACTGCATGAACAGTTTATTCTGATAATGAAATAAAAAGTTCATATGAAAATTCTCAGTCTTGATTCTTTAGGGAAAATCTGAATAATTAAAAAAAAATATATTTTTGCTGTGTTGATATCAGCAAAAATAGATTGATGTTTAAGACCCCTGCTATGTTGAAAGTGGTTCTGCCACTCTAAATTAATATATTTAAATGTATTTTGAGGTAATCATGTACAATACAAAGGGGTTGGAAAAGCATTCTCCTCCCCTTTGTCTTGCAGCAGGAACATCCTAGCAGAAAAGGCTCTGAAAGGCTTTGGAGTGGAAGGTATGAAGAGGTCTATAGGCTAACAAGACATGCATCACAAGGTCCTCAGAGCACCAGCTGCTGCTTTCATGTTCAAAGTGAGGATTATATTTGAATTTGCATCATTAACAGCAAAAGAGACCAAAGGAATAATATACAAATAAATAGGCTCTTGTGGATCCATGAGAAACAGGGACCTAACTTACAGGCTATTTTCTTATGTAGAGCTTCTACTGTCCCTTTCCCCCCTGTTTTTGGTATCAAGGGAGCTCCAGCTGTTGTCAAATGAAAGAATATCCCAGAGTGTGAAGGAAAAACTGATGGAAGGCACCAGTTCATCTGCTGCCATTTGTTCCCATGATGGGCTATGGATTTGGAAGGTGTGTAATTACTTCAGGACCAGTGACTTTTGCCCAACAAAACTCACGAGGACTCTTCTCCCAGACCAAGTTGTACTGCTGACAACTTTTTATCTCATGATCACATTTCTATTTCAGTCTCTGCTTCACCTCAGCCTTCTGAATTTTACTGGGTGAAGGTAGGCAGCATATGGTCTAAATAATTTTGATGTGTACAAAACATAAAGCATTAACATTTTCACTGTAGTAGACCAATTCTGAAGTTGCTCCATGGAGGCACAATAGTTCGCAAAGAAGCTATTGATGATCACAAGAAAGACAAAGACATATTTAGTAAGCCTACTCATGAAAAGAATGAAAACACAACAGAAAAGAAATAGAACAGCTTGCATAATATTGTCTCCTCCATTGTTTATATAATTTGCTTAATAACACGAATACAAGACTAAAAATTATCATAGCCTATTCTGTAAATGACTGTGGACAATAAATCTAGCAAGTCAAAGTATTTAGAAAGGCTCCAAAGTGGAAAAGCCCCCTGAACATGAAACATAGCATGAAGGGGTCCAAGGCTTCATTGATCACCCTTCATTATCTTGAAGAGCAAAGCAGAGGCTGATGCCTTTTCCTGCCTCTTCAAAGGCCGCGGGTGGGATCCTTCAGATGCTAGTCGTGATCCCTGAAGTGGTTTCTGAGGTGATGATACTGACTTTTTCATTCATATTTAATTTCCTTGCCCTTTTAAACATTATAACTATCTTTGCATAATATTCAGACACATATAAAACATTCAACTGCACACAACTTATTATCTCCTGTGAATATTTATCTGATCGTTAGGATAGCAAGGGTCGTCTTGATTTCAGTAACTTTATTTAGCATGGCCAGAAGTGTTAACTTCGCAATGCTTCATTTTGTTCTGTAGAAGACTAGTCACTAAATCAGCTTGTCATTAAGCAAATATGTGAACCCAATTAGATCTCAATAGTTGACCAGTACCTCTATGGACTGTGGGAAATCCAGAGGAAAAGTGAATCTTCCTTGCAAAACCAATCAATCATTTCATTCACCAATGACTTGCATATCATAGATTTCAACATGTACTTTTAACCTGTGATCAAATATAGTACTGTAAATCATAATTGCAGTCAACACTAAAAGTTAAATTAAGATTTTTATTTGTTTATTCCTAACTATCATCTCTAAAATGTTTTGTGGTTTGTTTGGTTTTTTTTTAGATGATACTCTGAACTTTTCCAAAGGGTTCACGATGTGCTGAGATATAGGAGACTCCAACAGAGTTGAAAAAGACCCTCAATTACAGTGTTTCTGTTTTCCAGAATTAACAGCAGGAATGATACAAGATATGCAGCTAGTAAATTTAATGTGTCACAACTTGGGTAAGAACCTCAGGAACAACCCAAGTATCTCCATACCTGAAATATATCTAGATCGTCAGCAGGTATACTTCAAAACAGAACCCTTGTTTGGGATCTCTGATTTTTTAGCTATTTTCTGGTATGGTCGTATTTCTTTTTAATGGATACTTCAATGTCGGGATAGCAAGATAGACAGGGATGGTCTGCACACGAGTCCTGGACCCAACATGAAGTCAGGCCAGTTTGGATGCTGACTCAGGAACTGTGAAGTACTCCCAGTCATGAAAAAAATTTTAGTCAAGCTAAAAATAACAGTTAGCATTTTTATTCATTGCAGTGATTTTTTACATTATTTTTATTCAATTTGAGAAACACAATCTTCTTATTGTCAATTTGTGATAAAATAAAAAAAAAAAACCAGCTTTAGTTTCGGATGTGCAACATCATGTACAAAGCGGAACATAATCCATTATGTAGAGCATTATGTGCACTGAGCTTTATGTACCATGAGATGCTGCTTTTCAAAATCGCCTGGAACTTAAACATGGGTCTAGGTAATAGGTACATTCATCAAAATTAATTTAAAGCTCTCTTTGCAACCTTAGCTGTTCCGAATGCATAACCAAAAAACCCCAAACAAACAAAAAACCTAACACAGAAAGAAAAGAATAACGCTAGATTTGACACTAATTATCTTCACTTTGTGATGTAAAAAAGTGAGCTCTGCAGTAGCACAGTATTGAGTCCGGCTAAACCCAGCACCATGTGCTTGTGTCCCCTCCGCACATTTTACTGCACTCCGGAGCCCAGCCTGCGCACCCCTGGCGTGAAGACGCAGGACTGCGCTTCATTTTCAACACAGCCCTCGGCTGTGGAGCAGCAAACGCGCGTTCCCTCTGCTGGAGCAGCGTTCCTGGAAGCCCAGGCACTGTGCAACATGGCCCGACGCCCAGCAGCGCTGCCATCAGCCGGCTGCCCGAGGGCAGCTGAGCCGCCTAGGGCACAGCGGACCCAGCCCAGCGGGCAGGGAGCCGCTGGCAGCCCGGGGCGGGGCGGGAGGGGCGGCCCGGCCCCCGCAGCCCCGGCGCCGGCGGAAGCCCGGCCGCGCCGCCGCGGAAGTGACGCCCCGCTCTGCCTCCCGCTCCCTCCCCTCCCGGCGGCGGCTCGGGAGCCGGGCGCGGCAGGCGGCGGCCCCGAGCGGGACCATGGCGGACGGCGTGGACCACATCGACATCTACGCCGATGTGGGCGAGGAGTTCAACCAGGTACGCGCGGCCGGCGGGCGCGGCCCCTCCGCTCCGCCCGCTGCCCTCGCCCGCCTTCGCTGCCGCGCCGCCTGCAGGGCCCTCAGCGCGGCGGCCGCGCCGCCGCCATTGTTCGGGCGCTCCCGCCGAGCGCGGGGCCGGGGCGGGCGCGGCCTCACGGCCAGGCCGCGGGGCCGGGGTCGGGCCCGCGGGGCGAGGAGCGCGCCCGGCCGCGCTCAGGGCCGGCTTTGGCGGGCTGGGCGCTCCGGGACTGAGCGCTTTCCCTCCCTCCGCGCTTTTCTCTCTTCCTGCCTCCCGCCTTCCCTTCCTTCAGGGGCCGCTCCAGAGGGCTCTCCCGCGCCGGCTCGGCGACAGGACCCTCCCGGATGCGGTGGGAGAGCGGCCCCTTCCCGGCCGTGGCGGAGGGGAAGCGCTGCCATTGTTCGCAGATGAATCAAAAGGCGGCCGAGCGGTGGCTGTTTCTCGGCCGCGCTTTGCGGGGGAGGCGGAACTAGAGCGGCTTTATTTTGAAGCCCCGGAGAAACTATCCTGCTTTTTATATTTTGTTTGGGTTTTTTTCCTAATTCATTATTATCTTCCAGTTTAAAAAGTTGCGGAAGCTTTTTTAGAGAACGAGCTCGTACTTTGTTCAGGAAGCGTAGATGAAATAAACAAAACTTCCCTAGATTATAAGTAGTCCACTTTTATGGTGCTTTTTTTTTAACCCCTCATCTTTCCCCAAAAGCCATGTGCCAACTTTCCTACCGAAAGTCGATGTTTATATCAGTTTCGCATGCCATCTGTCCTGTTAGCGAGTCCTGCACTTCTCCAGATTGTGTTGCCCTAGATTGCTTTGTTCCTGCCCTAGAGCATAAATAACCGGGAACAACTGCACTTTCATGCACTTACAGGGCACAGCTATATGCCTGCCTGCCCTACAGAGAACTGGTTGTGGAATTCACAGGTAATTTGGATAGCAACTTGAAATTCTCTCAGAAGACTTTAATTCTTTAGATATTTATTGATACAGTATTTCGAAGTATTAGTAATCTCATAAAAGTATATTATAAAAGAATGCCATACTAAGAGGAGATGATGAAGAGGACTGATTTGCTTTTAGTTTGTCTGCACGGGAAGGTTTCTCCCTTACAGTTGAAGACCCGTTATATGAATTTAAATGGGAATGAACCCATAATAACTTTGGTTTGTTTTAATCAATTGTAGGTAAAACTAATAATAAATCAAGTTTTTCAGGGGGAAAACCCCCCCATTTGAATCCAGTGGTGTTTGTGAAAACTCATATGTGCAGAAGCCCTCAGAGTAGAGTAGTTGTGTAGCTGTAAGTATAGTGCAGACAGACCCTGCCAGAACAGAACTGTTGGGGATGATTAGTTACACACTCTTGGTCTACTCAGGTTGTTGTTACTATCGATGTTCTCTATAGCCATGGTGGCACAGATGAAGAGAGTCTTGTGATAATTTAGTTTAGCTTATTCTAGCAGGCAGGAAACCCTTTTGCTTTTTTCACTGTATTTGCCCCAGTTGCTCTCCTGCTGCGTTTGCATTTCTGCAATCTGTTGCTTCAGTTTGTGAACCTTGCAAAATACAGGTCAGAAAGGTGAGGAGAGGCTAGTGCCCCTTTTCCATCAATTTGACTTTGAGAGTTTTGTTTGTTTGCTTTAGGAGGTTTGTTTGTGGTTTTTTGTTTGTTTCACACCCCTGCAAAAAACTGCTGTTTGTTCTTTTCCAAATTTCATTTTTGTGACTTTCTATTTAAAGTAGTATTGTTGAACTGAGTGTGTTCTGAGACAAAAGTTTGCTCTGAGAGATTGACACCTCTGCACTTTCCCTTTTCTTTCTGTCAAATATGAAAGAAGGTGAGTTGTTGCCTTCTGCCACTTAATTCTTCATGACATCATTGTAATAGGTCCTCTATGCTATTTGTAATTTGGAGCTGACAGCTTAAATTGATAAGGTGGAACATAGTTCTGTATACCTGTGGATGGGTGAAGATGGTGATTAAGAAATAGGGAGAAAGTGATTTGCATTATTGTTTATGTAGAGAACATTTTACACAACACTATATTTGTAAAGAAAAATTAGCTTTATTTGTAAAGCAATGAACTATTGTTTTTTGCTCATGTTGCACTACATTAATGTGATTTACTAGTGTTTGTTTGAGTTGGACTATAGGAACTCTTTGCATTGGTTTTTACAGTAGCAGGGACTGAAAAATATGCTGGGTAGCTTTGCTGTTTTTCTATATGCGGTGTATAATTACTTACACACAAGCTGGGACAAAACTTTTGTTTGCATCTATGATAAATGCTTCATTTAGGACTTGTGACTGGATAAACTTCCCTTGGTTGTTTTATCTTGTTCTGGGCCTCAAGATACTCATCCTTAAGACTATTCTGGGATTTTTTTAATGCCTTTTTTCCAGCAGAGGGAGAGGAGGGATGTTCTGCTTGATTAGTGCTAAATGAACCACAGGTTACAAGTTGAAATAAAGACCACAGAGCCGTGGGTTTACAAGCTGGTTAAGATGGATGACAGCAGTGAACTGCTTTGGGTTGCATTTAGTGTTAGTTGCAATGAGCTGACTGACTTGAAGTCAGATCTTTTTAGTGAAAATGCATCATTCCTATTCCATCTGGAGCTCATCAAAGCTGTGTCTGTCAGTGTTGCCTCTTACTCTTTTATTGAGTTACTGTTCATCATAATCGTATTCTTTGTCCTTGGGCTTACAGCTTTAGTCAGTTTGGCTCTGACCAGTTGTATTTATCTTTTTTTAATTGTGCTTTCTTTTTTTCCTCTTTTTCTTTGAGAACTTGGTTGAGTCATTTTTCACTTTGTTCTTTTAAGCTGGCTTCCCTGTCCAGCAGTCTTTTCTATTAAAGTCTCATTTTGAGATGATAGTCTCATAAATGTAATACTTCCTGCACACATTGCTTGTGACCTGTAAAAAATAAGTATTTTATGGCATACTTTAATTTGAGCATCTCCCTGGACTTTACGCATCTTGTTCTTCAAGAAAAAGATCTGTGCTGCCTATGGCAGCTGTTATCTGCACACACACGGCTGAGGCTGGCATTCTCTCCATGGCAGAAGACCCACTGTAAGATCAGGGGTGCTTTAGCAAATATTAGGGTGTGGTTTTGTACACAAAAACCTGGAGTATTAGTGCATGATACTGAGATAATAAGGAGCCAGTTTGGGTCTGACTCGAGTCTGCCTGCAACTCTGGCCAGCAAACAGGTTGGCTTTCTTATGGTCCTGAAGATTTGACCACACGTTGTCGAGTTCTCCGATGCTCTGAATCAGCTTTGCATTTCCTAAGCTTGGGTGTTGTTTTTCTACATGTGCTCATGCATGTCATTAAACAGTAAAAAACTTTTTATCATACACATATATACTTATAAAAATCTTTCTGACCAAGAAGAGGATGCAAAAGAATTTAAGGATATCTTATTTTAATGGTGTGGGAAAAGTGCTTGCTTTGTTTATACTCTTAAAGAGTAAACTTGAATAGTTGCATTGTGGATATGTCTAAACATGCCTGTAGTGTTCTAGTTTGATATTTAAATGCTAACAAATTAGCAGTGAAAGAGTTTTGACTTTGTATTTTGTAACTGGATAATAAATGAATTAGATGGAATAAGCAACTAAGAGTCTAATTATCTGAAAACTCTGTGGCTACAGTATCTTAGGAGTGTGTTAGTTGCTCTATTGACTTCTGGTCTGTAACACAGGAAATTTTTTTTGTGTAATAAATAATAAAAGCTAGCATTTAATGGCCAATTAAAGCTGGTTATTAAAAACAGCCTTTATATTGTGAAGACAATTGTCTTATCATGGGAGGAGATGGACACATTGTGGTATAATAAATTTCTAGTGAGGAGGGCTGTCCAGATCATAAAAAACATAAGCTGGTAGACCTACATGCATTTAAAAATGTATGCACAGTACATTACAGCATCTGTAGTTTGTCAGGGCTGAAAGGGGCCCAGGAAAGAGATAACATCTGTATATTTGTAAATATCAAACTACAAAGAAAACTTGAGACCTTCTTATCTGGCACCTCTTCACTTTGTTCTAACTTGAACAGTGATACTACCTATATTTAATTTATACTTTTGACTACTTGTGAATTTTTAGTTATTCTTTGTAACTCTGTAATTACTCTGCAACTTTTAGTTAGAAGACATCAAGTTGCTTAAATTTTAGTGCTGTGCTAGTTGTAGAACCGAGAGCATTTGGGCCTGTAGAGTTAATCTCATGGTCTAACAAACTTGTGTACTGTGGTGGATGTTTCTGCCATAGCCAGCGTGCTATTTTAGAAATATAAAAGGCTGCCTTTTTTTGTTAGGGTTTCAGTTTGTGTGTTCAGACAGCTAATCAAGACCAGAAAGATTTTTATCTCTTTAGCATGTTATTCTTCAGGACCTACAAACGTTTTTTTTAATTTAAAAGTGAGGATACTAACATGTTTAGAGTTTTTGACCACAAATATTGTAACTTGAGTGAGAAAAGTGGTAAAGGAGAACATGGATCATTTAGTTTTTCTTTATTTTTTTTCCAGAAACAAAAGTAAGTTTCATGAAATTTTAATTACTTCATTTGATTTTTTTTAAATGTCTTTTTGGAGGTGTGAGTGTTTGACTCTTAAGCTGAGCAGAGTTGTGTAGAGAAAGCAAGTCTGAGAGCTTAAAGAAATTTTGCTGACAACAACACAAGTCATTTCCAAAACAGCATTTGTAAAGGAAGTGAGCAGTTCTCTGCAACTCAGAGGAGTATGGCTGCTAAGTTCCAAAAAGAAATTACATGTTCAGCTTGTCCCTTCCAAACATGATGTGAAGTTCCATGTGTTTATGGCTTTTATATTGGAATGTTGCAAAACACTGCAAATGGCAATTAAAACACAAAATTTTGAGGAAGGGCTGAGTAACTGGAAGTGTAACAGCTAGTCTGGCTTGTGTTTTTGAGAACATATATTTTCATTCACCCAGTCCCACTGATTAGCACAGAATTTGAAATTTCAGTCCTGATTTTCAAGAAAAAATGTTAAAGTATTTCAAACTGTGGTCTAGTTAAAACATAGGCTTTGGAAATGCATTACTAATTTGATTTGGCTGCAAAGGGGGCCAGAACAGCGGTGCTCACTTTGTTTCTTAGCATGTTTATCTGCAAGATTGTGAATTACTATAATTGAGCAGAAATAATTCCTCTTCATGCTTGATATCCTTCTTGTAACTAAGGAAGTTGGAAGAGGTCAAAACTGGTTCCTGGTGCCAGGAGAGCATTTGTTTAAATAGCTGAGACTAGAGAAGTAATACTTCCTGTATTTTTTTCCTTACTTTTCTGCATCTAGGAAGGAAGGGTGTATTTAGGTAAATTTCTGTGGAACATATATGAAGGAGAAAGGATTGTTGGGTCTTGTGCAACATCCATCAAGACAACTCTCTTTTATGTATGCTTGCAGTTGCTGGTTCAGATCATTCTTAATCATCTAAGCACACACCTTGCAGACGGACTGGTAACTGAACGAATTCCATGCTGGCTGCAGAACCAGCGTGATGCAAGAAGAGATTTATAGAGAACATCAGGTTTTCTGTTGTGTATTGATTTAAATTAAGACAATGATGCTACTGGGCACTTTGCTTGCCCTGCCTGCCCTTCTCCCCACACCCTCCCCTAGTTATATGTAGGCTCTGCTGCCCTAATAATTCTCTTCCTGTTTTGATGGTGACTTGAAAGCCTATGTGATACAGACTTGATCTGTTTCAGAGGAGTTTCTTGCTGCTAGGGAAGTGTAGCAGAACTGTGGACTGCATCCTACTTTGGTATTTTGGCAATGCTGACCTCAGAAAAATAGGTTAGTGTACATATATCTGCTGTAAGACTGGTGGTTGCCTGTTTGGATCTGTCTACCAAGACTAAATTCTCCTTCTCTGAAGTCGTCATTCATATACACAGATGACTAGAATTACATTTCTTCGTGACATCAGCCTTAATCTTGCTGTAAGATGTCATGTTTAGGCCTGTCCCAGGCAGTTCTATGAACCTGCTTTCATTAGCTACAGCGATAGGAGGAATCAAACTGAGAACTGGACGGACTAGGTGAAATATGAAACCCTTACTTAAATTAATGGTGATAAACTTACCTTAAGAATGAGGGATTTTTTTGATTGAAGTGTTGGGACAGTGCAATTTACTGAGGATTAAATCTACTTGATTGACAATGCTGAAACTTAGATTACCTGTTTGTTGGTTTTTTTATTTATTAATATTATTTATTTTATTTACACTCTCTGTATAAGCAGCAGTTGATATTTTCATATGTTCAAGGCAGTGGATCATCTGATGATGGTTGTGGATATATTTGGCTTATAACAATGATTCCTAGCTTTGCAGCCTGTTTTTTGTGGAATCCAGCTTGTTTTTCTCTATCTGTCATATCTGGTAACTTGAACTGTTCTGTCTAGGGGGGATGTGTGTGTGTTTCTAGATACAAAAATTAATAGTGGATGCTGAAATAGCTCTGATACCAAAACCAGGTAAGGCAGTTTCTGTTCTGGAGAAGTGTATAAGAGTCCAGGAACCCTCTGCAGGCTTTTGAAGTTCAGCTTTTGCCTGTTGGCAAAGCAAACTGTGAAAGTAAATATAAAAGCTGAAGGTTAACATTAAACACTGCTAGGCTTTCTTAAGCCTTCTCAGACCACTCTTTTTCACTGAGAAGTTATTGCCTTCCTTCCAGTAGACATTTCGGTGGGGCCTCTGTCTCAGAGGTTGCATTACTCTATCACGAGTGATTGCTAGGATAGTGAAAAAGGGTAGCAGTGTTCCACTGTGGGATTGATCACCATTGAATGTGATCACTAACTGTAAGATGAAAAATGACAAGTATCACAAGAAGTCTTTGTTTTAAAAATAACTCCTTAATTTAAATGTACAATACCCAACTTCATTCATATTTCCAATTAAATGATCCCACTGATTAAGGTTATGTTATGTTTTAAAACAAATTTTTGCATGTTTTTGTAAGGAATTTATTATCGTTTACAGTCAGTGTTTAATTTTTCTCTTAATTGTCTGTCTTTGGTGATGATAGAACATATCTCTATAATGAAAGAGTAGTATATTGTTAGTAGCCCATCAGCAGATTGAGGCAGTTGAAGCTCAGGCCCCTCCAACTGCCTAACACACTGTTTGCATGGTCTACTTCAGACTTAATTGCTCTGGCCTTTTTGACCAAATATTCCTACCACACTTAAAATTGAAAGCTGTCTGGAGGACCACAGATTAATCTTGACATGTCTGTTCCCATTTAGCAGGTAGGATGCAGTTGTTGAACACATGAAGCAGAGCTTCTGGAAAGAAACTCTCATTTCCATTGCCTCTGAAATTGCCTCTGAAAGGAATTTATTTCACTTGGCCAGAGCTGTGCTGAAATATGTACCAATCCAAGGGAGAAGGGGGTGATTCACTCCAAAACCCCAGGATGCTTTTCTGAACCAAAATTTTCCAGAGGCAGCAGTGATGCTATAGAATAGTCCCTCTGTAGCCCATGAATAAGTAAACGTCTAATAAACACAAACCCGTGGATTTATTAAATTTAATGAAACAAAACAGAATTCTGTCCCTGTCTGCCCCGCTTTGAATAAGGAGATAAAAATGAAGTTAGGAATCCAGTAAAAGTCTGAAAGTTAGAATGTTTTGTTTTTCAGTAGAAGCTCAGTCTGTTCTCTCTACCAAATGTTTCAATGGAAAAAAATTTTTTCATTTGAGAGTGGGTTTTGATAGCCTTACTTTGCACATTGCTTGTTGTCTTAGGATAGAGTTAATTTTCTTCCTAGTAGCTGGTGCAGTGCTGCATTTTGGATTTAGTATGAGAATATCATTAACGCACTGTTGTTGTTGTGAAGTAGTGTTCACTGTAAATCAGGGACTCTTCAGTGTCCCATGCTTTGTCAGTGAGGATGTGCAGAAGAAGCTGTGAGGGAGCATGGCCAGGAGAGCTGGCCCAAACTGGCCACAGGGATATTCCATACCACAGAATGTCATGCACAGTGTATGAACTGGTGGGAGTTGGCCAGAAGGGGCCAAATGGTGCTTGGGGACTGGCTGGGCATTGGTCAGTGGGTGGTGAGCAATTATATTGTGCATCACTTGTCTCTCTTGTGCTTTATTCCTCTCTTTTTTTGTCTCTCTTTTCATTATCACCATTACTATTTTTACATTTTACTTTATTTCAGTTATTAAACTGTTGTTGTCTCAATCCACTGGGTTTACCTTTTTACTTATGCTCCTCCCTTGTTCCATCGGGGTTGGGGGGAGGAGTGAGTAAATGTCTGTGTGGTACTTAGTTACCAGCTGAGCTTAAACTGTAGCAGTCCTTTTTTGTCACCTATCCTGGGACATAATGGGTTGAGATAATAAAGCAGACTAGATGTGCTAGAACAAAATTATTATAAGCATTCATTATATTAGTTTAATAGTCACTGGTCACAATGTTGATTTTGTGCTCTCATAGCTGTTCTGCTTGTTCTCAGAGTTACTTACAGTGTGTGCTCTCTGTTATGCTGTTTATCACCTGTGGAATTTGGTCTAAGGTTATCATGCTGTACTTTAACATGGACAATCTGGTCTACTGGAAGCTGTCCTGCCCATGGTAGGGGGGTTGGAACTAGATGATCTTTAAGGTCCTTTCCAACCCAAACCTTTCGATGAATCTATGAACACTGGCTTATGATATGACAGAATTGCTGGTCACAAAACTAATCTGGTATTTGTACTCAGTGTTTCCGTCATCTCTGTACTTTTGTGAGCCATCTATTAGAAACTATTAATAATTAGACCTTTTCCATTTCATCCTCTAAGAGTTAACTCGTCCTATGGAGGAGACATGATTCCACATCTTCCCCTTCTCTGCCAGGCTAATAAAAATAGCTCTTGAAAATTTTGAATATCCTTAGGATGTGGAAACTAGCATGGCCCTATTGCCAGGAACCGTGAATGTGTGCCAGGTCTTGTTTAGGGTTAAGCAACTATTTGCAGCTACTCAAATCCAGTGACAGGCACTGTGGCTGCTCAGACCCTGGCGAAGGGTGATGCAATTGAACCAGAGGACCAGCCAGTGCCAGCGTCAGTCACTCCTTTTCACGTCAGTCACTCCTTTTCACCGGAAGAAGTGGACACAAAAGAGTTCATTTAGTAAAGGAGGGCAAAGCAGGGCCATCATAAGAACAGGAGGAAGGGGCAGAACAAGAGGGAACCACTTAATCCCTATCCCGGAGTGAGCTGTGGGATATGCAGAAATGTTTCAGCTGTTGACCAGGTGAGCACATTACCACCTGGCTGCTCTGACTCTGGGGTAAGAGGCTAGTAGCCTGGAATTAAAGGGTAGGGAGACCAAGCAGCTGGGATCACCTTCTAGAGAAAGGGGCGTTGACAAGGTGAGTGGAAAAGGGCTACAAGCCCTCAGCCTCTGGAGGCAACTACTGTGGAGTGTGAAGGAAAGGCATCCATTCAAGGAAGATGTTACTTGTCACCCAGGCAAGTAGGCCACCACAGAGAGAGTTGTCCAGCACCTGAGGGGTATTAGCTTGTTAGAGATGATTTATTATGACCCAGGCAATGCACAGTCACCCAGAGATCCAGAAGAATTCCAATGCACGTGACCCACAAAGCAGAAATTTGTAGAGTGTGTTATTGTGTGCCAGTTTACTGGACTATATGTATCTTGTGGCCTAGCGTGTCAGGCTCACAGGAGTATAATGCTCTAGTAGCCACCAGTGCACAGGGTACCCTAATGCCATTCAGCTATGCAGGGGCATTACTATTTTTGGAGTGAGAGGGGGATCCCAAGAGCTGTCTGTATTGGAAGCTGAAGTGAGCCTGACTAGGAGTGTGTGGCAAAAGCACCCCACTGTGACTGGCCCGGAGGCTCTGTTTATCCTTGGCAAAGACTCTCAGGAGAGGGTATTTCAAGGACCCAAATGGTACCAGTGGGTGCTCAGTACAACCTTGGAGGCAAAGGAATTTAAGCAGCTGCCTGCCTTGCCTGGTCTCTTGGAGGACCCTTCTGTTGTAGGTTGCTGAAGGTCAAAGAACAGATGCTGGTTGCTACCACAACATTGCACTGGCGGCAACATCGCACCAACCAAGACTCCTGTGATTCAACTGAGGAGTCAAGGAGCGATCAACAGGACCCACTCACACTTCAATAACCCCATATGGCCAGTGTGAAAGTATAATGGAGAGGGGAGACTAACAGTGGACTATTGTGGCGTGAATGAAGGCTGAGTGCTGCCTTACTGGACATGCTGGAACTCCAATACGAACTGAAGTCAAAGGCTCCAAGTGGTTTACCACAAGAGATATTGCCAATGCATTTCTCTCAATCCCTTGGGCAGGCCACAATTTACTTGCTCTTAGAAGGATGTCCAGTATGCCTGGAATCGACTGCCCCAGGGGTGGAAACACAGCCCTCTCATCTGCCATGGACTGATCCAGACTGCACTGGAACAGGGTGAAGCTCTAGAACACCTGCAGTACATGGATATTATTGTATGGGGCAATACAGCAGCAGAAGTTTTTGAGAAAGGGAAGAAAATAGTCCAGATCCTTCTGAAAGCTGATTTTGTCATAAAATAAAGGTCAAGGGACCCGCATGGGAGATTCAGTTTTTGGCAATAAAATGGCAAGATGGATGTTGGCAGATCTCAGTGGATGTGATCAACAAAATAGCAGCAATGTGCTCTATACTGTCAACCCCTAGGCTTTTGGAATTGGGGATATAGAGGATCTGAGACCTGCTATACTTCAGCTGAAAAAGAGATCCTGGCAGCTAATCATGGGGCTCAAGCCACTTTGGAGGCGGTTGGTGCTGAAGCACAGCTCCTCCTGGCACCCCAACCAGGCTGGATGTTCAAAGGCAGGGTCTTCTCTATGCATTGTGCAACTGATGCTACATGGAGTAAGTGGATTGCAGCCATCACACAATGAGTTCAAACAGGAAATCCCAGTTGTCCAGGAATCTTGAAAGTGATCATGGACTGGCCAGAAGACAAAGATTCCAGAATGTCAACAGAAGTGGAGGTAACATGTGCTAAAGAGGCCCCACTGTATAATAACGTACCAGAAAAAATGAGATGCACTGTACCTGCTGTATTATAGAAAAGCATCAGAGATGGCAGAACATTATGCCCAGTATGTAAACTGGTGGGACTGTAATGAAGTCTTTCTTGGACTTCATTCCTGTCTCTTTATCTCTCTTCTCATTACAACAATAATAATTATAATATTTTGTTTCAGTTATTAAACTGTTCTTATCCCACAGGTTTTACCTTTCTCTAATTCTCTTCCCCATTCCACAGGGGGGTTGGGGAGGGACGAGTGAATGAGCGGTTGTGTGGTATTTAGTTGCCAGCTGGGGTAAAACCATGACACTTGTGCTTTCTAATGTATATCATCCTGGGAGTAGGGCTTGTGGATTTTTGGATTTCTGCTTGTATTACAAGGGCACAAGTATTGCAACTGGAAAACAGTGGTCAGAAGTATTTTCTTTCCCCTGGCAGTTTAGAACATAACTGTCATAAGTATTTTATGTTTTATTGTGGGTGAAGCTGAGGCTTAACTTTTCAGCAGAGATGTTTGTGTGTGTTGGATCAGACTTAAAATGTCTGTGGAGCGTGACAGTTATCACAGCTTTTTGTTTCAAGTTTTAAGAGTGCATGCAATATTAAATATAATCAAGGTGTCTTTTTTTTTATTTTAGGAGGCTGAATATGGTGGACATGATCAGATTGATTTATATGATGATGTAATTTCTCCATCTGCAAATAATGGAGATGCTCCAGAGGATCGTGATTACATGGATTCTCTCCCACCATCGGTTGGGGATGATGTAGGTAAAGGAGCTGCACCAAATGTTGTCTACACATATACTGGAAAGAGAATTGCCTTGTACATTGGAAATCTTACTTGGGTAAGTATCTTACTGCTATTATGTTGTAGACAGGAATTTTAATTATGGACAATAACTATTTGTAAAATTTTTTTGCTTTACAGTGTTTTATGTGAAATATTACGAGTACAAAAAAAGCAGGTGATTTTGGTTTTCTTGGTGGTGTGAGGTTATTTTTATTTGTGGTCGTGTTTTTTTCCCTTTTACCTGAAATTTAGTGAACCTGTCTGGAGCTGTTCTGATGTCTTAAAAATTGAGAAAGTCTTCAGTAAATACAAACTTTCAAGTTTCTGTCACGTTTTAAGTGTTACGAAGGGATATTTGTGCTAATGCCTTCTTAAGTTTTCCAGGGAACGGAATGAAAGAGGAGAACAAGTTTAAACTATGAAATACTTTATACCTGTAGATACTTTAACGTTACTGAACAAACACCATTTTTAGTAAACTTTTGCAGAAGGTTTCAGTTTAAAAGGAGGTGGAAAGCTCTCTAGGATTTTCTTGAAATCACTTTTCACATTTTTCCAGGGGCTTTTTCTGCTGGCGGTGACTCTTATAACACAGCTGTTTTCAGGTATTTGTCCTGAGGCTTATTTCTTCTACCAAGAAGTACAGGTTTACAGTGACTCACTGAACTGCGGTCCTCCTAAAGACAATTACCTTTGTTAGCATTAAAGCATTTTAAAATCAATTGCAGTTAAGCAAACAAAGTGCAAGAGCTGGTCAGTAGCTGAATTAAGTGAATCTTTTACCTGTTTACGTGAAATCAAATTCTTCCAGGCCCACACATGCAAAGTTCTTATTTGGTTTTTTTCCATTTTCTGATTAATTTCTTACTAGTGCTAAACTTGAAAAAAATGCTTTTATGGGTGTTTTTCTCATTAGTTATTACAGTATTTCAGGAGCTAATGGGTAAGTAAAGGAGCTGTTGACTTAACAGTTGTCCCGTTTTGAAATACCTGAATGGAATCAGTAAAATTTGCATGAATTAGCTGAACTTATCCAAGTCAAGTGTCTGAATTTCTAAAGCAAGTAGGGCAGTGTTCAGTAATTTGTACCTGTTACTCTTTGGCTTCACAAATTAAGTTATTTGCAGAAAGTGCATTTATTTACTGTAGTGTTGGTATTGTGTTTTCTTTGCATTTAGCTTTCAGCAAAATAATTTGTTGAATTTTTAAAAGAAGCTTTTATTTGAGGGAGATGGGACAAGTAGTTCAGAATCTTGAAAGCCTGCCTTGTACTCCTCATATGAAATTTAAAGGAGTGATGGAATTATAGAAGTAGGAAAAAAACCCATAAATATTAGTGTATTTATGTGTCTTTGGATATGAGTGAAATTGTTAAACATTACATAGTAATTAATAGGAAGTTACAGCAAGTAGATTTGGTTAAGTGGAAGCAGATGTTTCTAACCATAGTTTTATGTACAAGTTTCCCTACTTTTGTCTATAGATCCTACTTTCTTTGTGTAAATAGTATGTTCACTAAAGTCTCACTAGTCAAAGCTCTCATAAAAAGCACCTGGTTAATAAGGTATTTAAAATTGATGTTTGTATGTAAATAATAGTATTAGAGGGAGAAAATGTGGATTGGGTGTGGAAAAATAGCAGTATTTCAATACTATTTCATTAGCCCAGTTTAAGCTTTGCACTTTCAGAAGACAAAAGTGACGCAATTACAAATTTTTTTTGGTATACTATAACTGGTATACTGTGTGAATGGGGTTGATGCAATGTAGCATATGGGGAAGCATGTATATTAAAAAATCAGGTTTTTGAGAATTGTAAAATAAAAATGAGTACTTTTCAAAAGTTAGAATATATTGACAGCTGAATAAAGTATTCCTCTGGATCAATTTCACACACACACACAAAATGCATGGAAAACTTAGTTGCCCTTTGCCTAATGTTTTAGATAAGCTTTCATAGTTGAATATTAAAAATATTTTTCAGTGGACAACAGATGAAGACTTAACTGAAGCAGTTCATTCACTGGGGGTAAATGATATTTTGGAGATAAAATTTTTTGAAAACCGTGCTAATGGCCAGTCTAAAGGGTAAGAACTTGTTATTTGTTTTTTCTGTATATGTACGTGGACTGAAGTTTAGGAGCAAGAAAATGGGGAAGGAGTCCTCAGTTTTTATAACTATCAGTCTGTGAATTGATAATCTTTGCTTATTGATCTAACAATGGTTGGACATGTAATTTCATACTAATGACTTAAATTTCGGGCATAAATTTTTATGATGGTATTGTGTGTCTCACTAAACACACTTAAAACTTGTTGGCCGTCTTCATTAAGACTATTGCTAGATTTGTTAGTGTGGTGGTTTTGGTTTTTTCTTTTATGTCCTAGAATAAATTATCTTCTCTGTTCTGAAAACTAGACTAAAGCCTGTGAGACAGTTTCTGTATATGGTTTTTAAGTATACTTTTGTTTACTGTGTGTTATCTTTTCCATGGAGCATCAGGATATCCAGAAAATGGAAAAACTGTGGTGTAACTCTTTTGTTTCCTTTCAGGTTTGCCCTTGTGGGTGTGGGATCAGAAGCATCCTCCAAAAAGTTGATGGATTTGTTGCCTAAAAGAGAATTGCATGGGCAGAATCCTGTTGTAACTCCGTGTAATAAACAGTTTCTGAGTCAATTTGAAATGCAGTCAAGGAAAAGTAAGCTTTTCTTATGTGCTGTCTTGGAAAAACAGAAAAAGTAGTATGGCAGGTTTTTTTCTCAGCATATGATATCTTCTACACAGTTTAAAATAGCTATAAAATACTTAGAGTCTAGCTGCATATTTGTTTAAAGAAATCACTCAATACACCAAAAAGCTGCTGCACTCTCTGAAAGAAGGTTACAGATTTGTGCAACTCTTAACAGCTGGAGATGCTTTTTCAATTTCTTGGGGATGTAATTTTTAAAAAAGCACAAGAACATTTCGAAACTTAACATTTGTAGACAAACTGGACTAAATTCCAATGTCTAGACCATCTGTGTTTATGACAGAACAGGGAAGAAAGGTTCTGTGTTGTACTTCAGCACCGTGTCTTGTGTTTCCCAGTCCTAATCGTTTGTGGCCTTGGGCTGCATTGGAGGAAGGACTGGCAGTCTCTCCTGGTGCTCTTCTGTTAGTACAGAGTATAGTGTAATACTGCCATACTTCAGCAAAGCACACTTTCCTCCCCAGATTTTTTGGGTTTGGGTACAAGGAACAAGCTAGTGCTCATAGGGTCAATGCTTTAGCGCTGCATAAAGCTTTAGACCGAGTGTTAAAATTCTTTAACCTATTTTGATGTATGTAATGTCACTTCTGCTTTTCCATTGCAGCCACACAGTCTGGCCAGATGTCTGGGGAAGGTAAAGCTGGTCCCCCAGGAGGAAGCTCACGAGCGGCATTTCCACCTAGTAATAGAGGTCGAGGCCGTTTTCCAGGTGCCATTCCAGGTGGAGACAGATTCCCTGGACCAGCAGGGCCGGGAGGTCCACCACCACCTTTCCCAGGTAAAATTATTCATCTATGGAGTTTCAGTTTTATTTGTGTTTTCTTGTTTTAATATGGCATACTTACTTGGGAAATGATAAAAAATTAAGGCAGTTGAGTAATGAACCATTATCAGTGTTCACAGCTAAACTGTAGGATTTGACTGTTTCTTTGTTGATATTCAACAGGGAGTTGTACTTACTAAATTTAATAGCAAGATAACATTTTTAGATACATTCCAGTATACATATTTTTTAAGTATTAAAAAAGTAAAATAGATCATGATAGCAAGTAGATTTGGCTTTAATGCAGTTCTGATTTGCTGTATGGGGTGAAAATGCCTGTGTTGCAGAGGGTAAAGTAACAGATTTCCTTATTATATTGCAAGCTTGCACATGATCAGAAATTCAACTTTGATTCATGTCCATTGGCAGGTCAGTTAGTTGGCACTTAAAATACCAGAAATTTGAAGAAGAGGTGCTCATGTTTAGTCAAATATCTGATATGGATGAAATCTGTTAAACAATTAGGTTTGCACTGCAGTGAAGTTCTTTTTTCAGCTGAAGTATTTTTTAGTAAATGTCATTCAGTAGTAGACTGTCTACCAGCAGTCAAAGGGACGTATTCAAACTGAAAGTAGGTTTGGATACTGTGTTTATGATACCTTCTCTAATATAGCTTTTCCCATATTTTTAATATATATTTGTGTCTTAAGCCCCCTATGAAAGACTAGCATCGGGTGTGAGTAGGATGCAATGTTTTCTAGCTTTCGTAAGCTTTGGGGGGTTTTGATAACAACAGCAAGTTGTGTTTTGGGGAGGGTGGGAAGTTGCCAGTTTTCAAGATAACGTTATTCTCTTTAGATATTTGTAGATATCTAGTATTGATAGATACAGATAAGTTAAAAATTTTCGAAGCTACTGGACCCAAAGTGGGACCGTGCATGTCTTGTATATGTTGCACAATGTTCAGTGAGGGTTACTTTTGTTTTTTGTTGTTGTTCTTAAGAATAGAAAAAGGAAAGAGTGTTAAAATGTTTTATTTCTTTGTACTTATTAACTCAATTTTGTTTGTTTGTTTTTATTTTTATTTTTTATTTCTTTATTTTAGCTGGACAAACTCCCCCACGTCCACCTTTAGGTCCTCCTGGCCCACCAGGCCCACCAGGCCCTCCGCCTCCTGGTCAGGTCCTCCCACCTCCGTTAGCTGGACCTCCTAATCGTGGTGACCGTCCACCACCACCAGTTCTGTTTCCAGGACAGCCTTTTGGTCAGCCTCCACTTGGGCCACTTCCTCCAGGCCCTCCACCACCAGTTCCAGGCTATGGGCCACCACCAGGTCCACCACCACCTCAGCAGGGTCCACCTCCACCTCCGGGTCCATTTCCCCCTCGTCCACCTGGCCCTCTTGGGCCACCCCTGACTCTTGCTCCTCCTCCACATCTCCCTGGGCCACCTCCAGGTGCTCCACCACCGGCACCACATGTGAATCCAGCTTTCTTCCCCCCACCTGCCAATAGTGGCATACCTACTTCAGACAGTCGTGGCCCACCTCCGACAGATCCATATGGCCGACCTCCACCATATGACAGAGGTGACTATGGGCCACCTGGAAGGTGAGTTCTTTTGGTCTAATGTGCTCGGGTAGCAGATTTTACTCCTCTTGTAGGAAGCATTTGGTTTTTCCCTTTTAATGCAAATGTTAGAAGCAATTAGAAGTAGGGCCAGAAGGGATCCCAACAGCCTTGTAGTTTGCCCCTTTTTACTTCTCCAGGGGAATATATCTGAGAAAGATATTTGCAGCAGTGAGAAAATCCTGAAATGCAACACCAATAATCTCACTTTCCCTTTTCAGCTCTGAACTGTTTGTCTTCACTGTATTTGGCAGTGTCATCATTCCGTGTGTTCTACATGTAAACTTATATATCACTTCTTATGCAGCAGCTTCTAGTTGTGCTTCTGTCTTAACTTGAAATTCTGACTTTTACATGTGTCATCATGCTTTGCAGGCTGCCTTTTGAGAATGCTCTGGAGTTTTCCTTTTCAAATATGTGCATATGTTGAGATCATACCAAGCTCATACCATTTTCATCTTCCAGCAGCATTGCTTGTCTGTTTTCTCTTCAGGATTCAATTAAAAATTAGTGTTTGTCTCAAAAACCAGGTGTGCATTTACTGCAAGAGTTTTATCTTCCTCTCCAGTCAAGATGTTTCTGCTCATTTGATGCAATCTTGCTGTGTTTGTAGCGGTGGCTTTTCCTGTGGTTAATCCTATCTGGGACAGAGTTCTTAAGTCTCTGACTCGATTTGTCAAGTGTTTCACATCTTGTTTGAAACATCTTTTTCATGTGTGACTTCAAACATCTCTGTCTTGCTGCTGTTTCTTAATTTTTGTATTTGTATTTGTCGCAGAAAATTTTGATATAAACTGTAAGAGACACTTTTTGCAGTTAGATTTGAATTTTTAGTAGTAATTTTGCTGCTAGCATGAGACACACTTCTCTGGCTTAAAATGTTTTCTGCAAAGATGCTTTGCTTTGATTCATTTATCACAAAGTTTAAAAAACCCCAAGTATTTGTACATACTATGTTCATATAAAAAAAACCTCTTGAAATTCAAGCTTTTGGCTTAATTGCCTGAAATATAAGAAGACTATAAGGTGTTGGGTGTTTTTTGATGGACAAAATCAAGGTTGTCTGCAGTTTATAGAATGTTTGGGGAGGGAAGGAGTGGGAATAGGACAGTATAACTTACTGTCCAGTATTTTCATTAATAATGTTAAAGCTATCATCCATAACTATTTAAATTGTCATTAATTATATATCATAGGCGTTTCACTGGAAATAACATGTCCATAAGAGAAAAATTACATATTCCATTCTATGGGAGGCACACGAAAAATAATACTCAAAACTCAGGGAGGTATGAATTTTTAGACATTTCCTCTTATGCTAAACTGGCTATAGGATCTTGTTCCACTTCTTGCAATTAAGAGGATAGCATTGCTTATTATTCTGCATTTTCTTTCTACCAGAAGAACTAACACTGTTCTAGAAATAACAAGCAGTGGGCCAGTTTGACAGTCTCAGCATTTGTCTCTAACACATTTCTCCAAATTTTCTGTGACACAGAGACTGGCTAATAGGACACTGCAAAACTTTTGGGAAAATTTAGGTTTACTTCTGTGGCTTTGTAAACCCTGTATAGGTAGCTGATAATTAAAGTACAGTGTAATGAGTATGAGGATTCTGCTTTAATGCTTCCTCCTTACTGTGACTAGTTTGGAGATTAAATTGGAGTACCTTGAACTTGACCAGAAATTAAAAAAAAAAAAAAAAAAATTGCTGTAAAATGTTGACATAGCATTCAGAAAACTGAGTGTTTTAAAGATGATAACTATATTTGTTTTTCAAAAGTTACAGCGTTCTGGTCTTAGTTAAGATCTGGGAAACAGGATCATATAGTTCTGATTCCAGTATTGTTATAAAAATTATCTCTAATTTTGCTCAAAGTTGCATTGCCTATGTACATGTATTTCCACATCCATTCAATTGGGAATATCTATTTACATACCTTCAAGAATTTTATGCAAATTGTAAATATTTGTAAAGCACAATATTAAGTGCTGATGAATGTTTGAAATAGGTGGGATGAACAAAAAATAAGTCTATTTATACAGCAATGTATTAATTAGGTTTTGGGGTTTTTTGTTTGGTGGTTTGTTTTTTTTTTTTTAGCTTTCAGGATTTTATACTGTAACAGTGGTCCTTAACAAAAACCAAAACCAAATCCAGATCCTGCTTTCTTTTCTGTTTGTCACTGCTTAAAGTTGCAAACTTGGATTGTTGAAATTGCAATGATAACTTCTGAAGTTCTGCTTAACCTTTTAAATAGTAGTTTTATTGCTTGCAGAGAAATGGATGCTGCAAGGACACCTCTAAGTGAAGCAGAATTTGAAGAAATCATGAATAGAAATAGGGCGATCTCAAGCAGTGCCATTTCGAGAGCTGTATCAGATGCCAGTGCTGGTTAGTAAAACTCAATATGTTTACTATTCTTCCCAGCTGAAAAGAATTTATAGGGTTCTTTTATTAGGAATCTGGAAGGCCTGAAGCCACATTTTCCTAATAGGATGCTGAATTTAGGTACAACTTACGACTGATTTTGTACTGTGCTTCAGTTTCTGAGAATGCCTTCTGAGTACTGATCTGGACAGTATTTTAATATTTGATTCTACAGTAAATGATCTAGATGGCTGTTGAAGAGAAGATACTCAAAATGACAGTAGTGTTACAGATAGAAATCTATGTTTTAATTTGCATAATTTTCTGATTCTGAGTTTACATCATTTTCAGGAGACTATGGAAGTGCTATAGAGACCTTGGTAACTGCAATTTCCTTAATCAAACAGTCCAAAGTATCTGCAGATGATCGCTGTAAAGTACTTATTAGCTCTCTTCAGGACTGCCTTCATGGAATTGAGTCCAAGTCTTATGGTTCTGGATCCAGGTAAAACTTTCCTCTTCCATCTGCTCTTACTTATAAAAGAGAAGGTGTAGGGCAGGACTAGTTCACAGAGAAGAAACTGAAGCTAAGTCATGTAAGAAGCTTAGTGATTGCTGAGTTGCACAAGACAAGAAATGTGTGAAAGAACCAAATAAGCATTTCCTGAACTTAGAAAAAGTGCCTTTTAACTAGCCCTCCTTTCAAAATTGATCTGACTAGCTTAAATTTAACTCTGCTTTATTTCATGGTTTTGGCACATACTTTCTGTACACAGATTAGCAGCCATGTTGCAGTGATCGTTTGAGTTATTGTGGATTTTCCCCAGCTGATTTCAGTCATCCTCCAATCTGAGCATGAACTTTCTGGCTTTTCTTTGCTAGATCAAAAAGTGGATGCCCCTTACTACCTGTAACTGAGTTCTTAACCACCACTGTTTATATCAGCTGTCTTTTATGTTATATACAAAAACATACCTGCCTCATGGTAAACAGATATTTCTCTTATGTCTGTTTTTGGTCAAATTCGTGCTCATAAGCAGAGTGCAAGAGTGGTATGTGGCTGACTAATATTTTGAAGAAAAATTTAATGAAGTAATTTCTTTTAGAAGACGTGAACGATCCAGAGAGAGGGACCACAGTAGGTCACGAGAAAAAAGTAGGCGCCACAAATCACGTAGTAGAGATCGTCATGATGACTATTACCGGGAAAGAAGCCGTGAAAGGGAGAGGCATCGTGATCGCGACAGAGATCGTGACAGAGAACGAGACAGAGAGAGAGAATATCGTCACCGTTAAAGGTGAGCATTTGTTTCATGGTTTTTAACTTTACTGACTTACTAGAAGTAACCACTCTAGGTTTGAGATTATTTACACCATTCATGTCTGCATTTAAGTGATCCTGCAGTATGTACTGAATCACTTTCTTCTTGCAGCGCCTGACATGAACGTAGGTAAGTAACAACAGGTAACCGGTCTTGGGAGGGAGGAAGTCTGTGCAATTATCTTCTGCATTCTGCATGCCACTTCTTTTATTTTAGCTGGTAATAATGGTCCCAGTTTTTATGAAAAGCAGTTGAACCAGTTCTTAAAAAAGCAGTAAGCCAGACCGTTCTCTTTATAATCTTAAAAGATTATATGAAATTTACTGTTTTATTTCTTAGTTGTATTTAAAAATACTAATTTTGTATTTTAAAATCTACTTGTGTAAGGACCGCAGCATTTTAGCCCTTCGTAAGCTCACGTCTGGATTACTTCAGTGTACATACACTTGTCCTTGCACAAGTATGGTGGTGATTTTTTGGGTTTCAGTATTTGTGGGGTTTGTTGTTTTGTTTTGTGTTGTTTTTGTTTTGTTTTTCCTGGTGAGTTTTAGTCAAATTCAGGAAATACTGCCAGATTTTTATCTTTATTTTATGAAATGTGACCTGTCAGTATCTTCTGCCTTCTAGCTAAATTCGTGGTTTAACCTTCAGTAAAATTTATGATTAGTTGTTCCCCTTCACCTTGACTTTTTCAGTCCCTCCTCCATATGATAGTCATTTTCTGAAGACTAGTAAAAATGTATGACACCAAGATTGATTCTTTTCTGGTTGTTCACAAACTAATGTGTTCTTTTATTTCATATATCTGAAGTCTGCATGCATCAGATGTCTAGACAGCTGGAGTAGCATGCTAAACAATGCTTTTTTTCAATGTACTACTTTAAAATACATACAAATATTTATATTTTATATAATATACCATTTCGAGGATTGGGAATTGAAGCTACTATGATTCCTTATATTTGACAATTGGGAAAAAACCCTACCTAATAGTTACTCTGTAGCGGTCTTTTCCCTTTTTAGAAGAACTTACCACTACCTCTACAATGAAACTGAAGCTTGCAGACTTGTCTGTCAGCCCAGCTTCCATTTCTTACATTTAACCTCAGATTTAGTTTCCGGATTTGCCTGTGCTGTTGATTCATAGAAATTCATTTACAGAAGTTAAAGAGCAAAACTTTTTAGAAATCATATAAAATGTAGTATACTCCTAAGTAAAAATACAATTTCATATGAGTTAAATGTCAGCTTTTCAGTCAGACTTCTGTGTCACTGTCTGACTCCTTTGGGAGAGAATGAATTCGGATGCTAAAAGCTCTAGTGTATTGAGAATTAAGTGGGATGTTGTACTGGGTTCGTATACTAGCAGGGGACAACACTAAGAAGTAGCCAACCTAGAAAAGGGGAGTCAAAGGCTTAAATAGGAAGGTGAAACATGGCAAATGAAATAAAGATGGTGGTATATTTCTGTTAATGCCACTTTTTGCCATTAAAAAAGATTGGTAGAAATATTTTTGTATTTTAATAAAAATAGTAATGGTAGCTCTTAATTGTAAAATAACAACATAAAAATACAGATACAACAAAAGTAAATGTAGTTTCTTTTATTGCACTGGATATTTACCTTGTATAATAACTGCATATTTTTGATATTTGCAAATAGTTCTTACTGATAGTGGTAACCATTGAGCTGAGTAATGGATGTATTTCTAGAGTGTTTTTCTTCTGGTGGAGATGAGCAAGCCATACTAAAAATTGTTAACAACCTGGAATTGAAGATAATTTTTTTAACCCTTGGCATACTTTATTAATCTAGCTTTAATTTTTGTGTATTTAGTGTTGTGCATATGGATATGGACTTACTGTGCCAAGTATAGATTCCCTCCGCTCTTACCCCAAGAAAACATACCAAACAGCATTAGGTTGCATTTTATAATTTCCAAAGAACAATTTTAAAATGTTCAGTCTCAGTTCAGGTGGGATTTATATTTGCAACATCCTTCAGCTTTATTGTGTGCTGGGACTTCTCTTTTCTTTCAAAGGGATGTGTTGGTAAGATTCTCTTGTGTGAAGAAAATAGGTCCTAAGAACTTGATTTAAAGGGCCAGTTTAGTCTACTACATGTAAATGAAAGCATTTGGTATTTTTTTCTTTTAAGTTAAGTTGTAAACATTTTGTCTTGTTGCTGTCTTAATGAAGAAGAACTTTATTGTAGTTTTGTTTTTATATATTTATACACACACACACGTATAAAAGAAATAGTTATCTCCTGGTTTGTATGTTTCATTTTCACTAAGATGTATGTTGCCATACATTTTTTGTTTCATTTTTTACATTGAATAATATTCATAAATGGATTTAACACTCAGTTATTTAATAAATATCAAAAGTGCTGAAAGGAGTTATTTCCCATAATACTGTGTTTTGCCAGACAACATGAAGTTACCTCTGTGCCTGCACCCTATGAATGGCACCTATACCTCTCCTAATTGTGTACCTATAGTCATAACTGTGATACTGTACTGGCATTTTTTTCCAAAGCGTTACACGTCTAGTTTAGAAGGATTTTAAAGGTCCAATGTGAACGTTTTTGTAAACAGTGAAATTCGGTTTGTACTGTATTACATTTATAAAGATGGGTAAAATTGGAATAACTTACAAAATGTATTTATAACAATAAAATTCTATAAAAAGTTTAGTTGTACCATAGCAGGTGTTTACACTTCTGTTTGTACACTTCATGATTTAAAGTTAAATTCTTGCAAGATTTTTGTGCCTTCACTTGAGTAAGGCTTCATGTACATCGATAATCCATTCTCCTGAATTACTATAAGCTGAATGTTTCCTTGAAACATCTTGCCTTCGCTTATAGAAAGCCTGTAGAAATAAAAGAGAACAATGGATTTAAGACAAATGTCTAACTTGTATTAGTCAAAAAAACTTAAGAACCCAATAGAATGACATTTAGAAGGATTAACAACAATATTAATGTGTACAAACAGAATAGTAATGTAATTTCATCATCATGAGTCCTGACTTTTTTTTAGGCAGAATTTTTTTTAATTTAACTGATACTCAATGATGTATTTCTAGCTGATACATTGTCCCAATCTTAATCTGTCTGAATTTCTATAACTGCTGACTGTTAAATTTTTCATTTTATGTTTTTGTTATTGGGTTGATTGATTATTTCCTATTTAAACTGGATTTGGATTGAATTGCAAAGACAAACCCACAATATTGTAACAGTTGATATGTATGTAGACTTTGTACTCCATATTTTGTGTTTATTCTGATTTTTCTGCTCTCAAACCACTGTAAGCAAAATAATTTGATGTCTGAGGCTCATATGCTCCTTCAAAAACTGCTCGCAGTTCTCTCTGAAGTGGTTTCAGCTTTGGAGTGATCCAAGAAGTAACATGGTTGGAATTTTTTTGGTGTCAGGAGGAGGGGAAATGGTACTCATAGTTTATGTAGTATTCATTATATTTTTGCTTCTATAAGTAGGAACAGGCCTGTAACAGTGTTAACAACCACTTAAACATCAAGTGGCGTATGAAGTTAGCCTTTTAAGAAACCTTGTAAATGAATAGAGAAGTGCCTATTTTTTATAAGCTATTTTAATAATAAGCTTCTAGTTAATATTAACTGAATTGTGTGGTAGCATTGTTCGAGATTTGAGTATCAAGTACCTGTCTAGAATTATTATCAGATCTTAATATCAAGGTATTGCAAACGTTACTTACCTAATCTCTTTTTTTAAAATGTGTGTTTTTGAGGAAGCACATATGTGGAGCTGGCACTATTCTGCATTTAGCATTCAGCAGAGAAATAATACTTTGTGTATCTGATTCAGTATTTGAAATCCAGCATAGCGTCACAGAGGCAAGGAATGCCACTGCTTTATGTGCTTTTTACAGTCTTATTATATCACCGCTCTGGTGCTTTACAGAAACATAGTTTGTTCCTTAATGTTCAGTGATTTATCTCATTTTCTTGAGGGTGAAATGTTGATTTAAAAAATGAAATGAGTATCTTATGCTACTTATTTTCGAAAGCATAACTTTTATTACTTTTTTTCCCATGAATATATTGCTGTAATTTTATTGACTTCTGAGGTGTCTTTAGACACACATATTTTTGTGCTCCCCATATCCTGTGCTTTTTTCTTTTATTTGTGGAATCATTAGTTTTGACAAATTTGATCTGTATGAAAGTTCCCCAAGGAACTTTTAAGCTTCATAACATAAGAAACAAAGAAATGAAAATGTTGATTTGATGCAGTGTTCTCCAGAGAACGAATGAATTCAGTCTTTTCCTTTTGCTCATTGTGGTTTGAGAACTATGATTTCTTTTTACAAAAAAAAAAAAAAAGAGGGCACATGAGAGAGATATCTTCATTTTTATGTTTTTCTGTGGCAGCCTGATCTACCTTTTTGTCTCTTCCTCATATATTAATGTGAAAAATAATTGACAGTGAGTTATATCTTTTTAATTTGTAAACTAAAGATTGAATTTTCTGAACACACCTCACTGTTCATCGGTTATTTTTAGTGAATAGACAGGCTGGGATAGTAGGAGAAAGATATATGATGAATGAAACTAGTTTGGGAGGTTTTCTTCCCATGTAAAGTTATTTATAAAATCATGAAATTGTTGTGTTGATCTTTACTTATACGCTAAGATTGAACAAAGGTAGCAGGTAAGTACATGAATAATGGAGCGGGGGGAATAGGCAAATATGAGAAGGTGCTAGTGCTGGTAAAATAGTCTGTATGTGTATGATGAACAGAATCACATGTATCTTGGCTTACATGCAGAAAGACAAATAGAAATTCCTTGAGACAAGACAAGCTTGAAATTCCTTCTTTCTTAATATGTTATAGCTAAAGCATCAGAGTATTTGGAGGTTTGTGATGTTGTGGAATGTAGGTTAAATTAAAACAAATTTTGGCTTTCAAGCTCATGCTTTCTGTGGGAGTTTTGGTTTGTGTATTTCTTTTTCTTTATGTATAGAATAAAATAAAGGAGAATTACATGAAGGAATTTGTAGGAGCTTTTAGGATATACTAACAAAATGTCTGTCATGCATTTTACTGAAATGTGAACATGTGAGATTGAAATTCAATCTCTGAAAATATCAGAAATTAAACTACTATAACAAAAACTTGATGGGTGTATGCACATACAGCTTTAAAACTACTGTAGAATTTTCACAATTTTAGAAGATATTTAAAGCTTTTATGTACTTATTTAAATAATTGGAATTAAAGAGAAAAAAAATCAGAGTTGCTACTGCAAGATGCTTTTGATATATACAGGCAATCTATTGGGTTTTGTTGTGTGTCTTTGTGGGTAAAAAAAATGCTCAAGTTGCATCTTGCATAAATACCAAGATGTTCGATCACTGAAGTCCTGGGATTTCATTTGTGAAATATTCTGGCATAAACCCCTAACTTTTAAACTCACAAAACCTATTTAACAGCTAAGTCTGAAATTTGGGGTTTATTAGTAGAAATGCTGAGAAACTGATTGCTGTGTGGTGTTAAATTGTACAAACCTAACACATGCTTGGGATGGATAGCTTATATATGAACTTGAGGCAGATGGAAAACAGTATTGCTAAGAAATACTGACTAGAGATTTATTATTTTTTTAAAATTGTTTGTTGCTTCAATGTTCTACTTGCTTGTAGAATACTGAAAAGGGCTGAGCATGAACGTATAATCCATACAGATTTATTTCTTTTTGGAACCACAAGGGTTTCCAGTTGTGCCGAGATATAGTGGCAGAATACTTGAAACCAAAATGTACACCACTTTGGATTTTAGTTGGTCATGTTTTTAAAAATGAAGGTTCAGTGTGGTGCTGACCATCTTAAAAGCCCTATAATGAAAAGTGTTAATCCTAAATTCACTTCATTGTGCATTCTTTAGAGTCCCTGTAGTTCCATAAGTACCCTTACAAATCTAGCAAATTATTCTCAGGAACTGAAGCTTTCTTATGCTAGTATTATAAATCATATATATGGTGCTTTGGATCTGTTAACTGTTGCCACAGAAGTGATAAAGATCCATAATTTTGGCTGCAGCAATTGTATTATGAGAGCAGCAAATTCTGACGTGCAGTCTCACAGCTGTCAGTACTTAATTTCTCCGCTAGAAAACTGAGATTCTCTCCTGCCTATTGCTAACTTAGCTTGCAACTCTGAATGCATTTTTCTTGTGGAGGCAGCACTTTGTCACTTTGCTACTAATTAATTTCAAAAGCACATAACACCTATGGAAATATTGGCCTCTGGGGAAGGAACTTTCCCAAAAGTTGATACGTTGATGACTTGGGAACGAAGTCTGTGAATAAGAAATTTCAGTCGCTGCTTTGGATTTGGACTAGTATATGTGCATACTGTAGTGTATAGAGCCTACTTGGTTATACTTTGGGATTTTTTTAAAGTTATTATTAACAGTCACTTTTAGGAAAGGAAGAAGAAAAAATGAGTACTTAGTTTTGAAATTATTGTACTAGTAGAACAATATTTGACAGCTGTGTACTGTTGCATGTTCATGAAATTGCTTCTCTAAATGTCTTGTTTTTCAAATAAACAATTTAATGTGTTGGGTGTTTTAACAATTTGATTTTAAGTATTTTGAAATTATTGAATGTTGAAATTGTGAATTATTAATGAAATTAAGATAGCTGATTGTTTTGTAATGGAATTCAACTGAAATCCAGTGTATGGAATTATACCATCCCAAGTATTTTGTGAACTTTTACGGTAATTAACTCTGAATTGTGTGGTTCCTTAATTTACCAAAATAGATGAGAGTAGGAAGTAGGGCTTGGGATTTTTCATAGGATGAGTAGGTGACAAAATCTGCAAATCTACAGTGTATTATATGAAAAGTGGGTTCTTGTGCTTAAACTGCTAGCCTGTATTTTTAGATGTGAACCCCATACAGCTTGCCACTAGTCTGAAAATTTTGATTATAATGGTGTCAGATTCTGTGCACTTTTAAATGTTACTGAGCTGTGAGCCATCCATTTCATTATACAATCAGCACATTCCTTAAATGTCAAACCAGCTTAAAAATTCTGTAAGTGGGCAGGTAAAAATGTAAAAATCTAATTGTGGCAAAATTACCTTAAATTCTTGTTCAGTTACTCTTGCAGAATGCATACTTTAGGAAATGTCCTATATCAATGCTGCCATCAGTCACAGGAGCAGTAGCTATTTCTTTCTTTTTCATCAATACTTTAACTGTGAAATTTATATTCTTTCAACTTTTTTGTACAACAGCGTTAATCTTATTTTTAACTACTGTGTTAGAAAACAACACACAAACAAGTAGCTACTGCTTCTGGATATTTTGTGTTAGTTTACATCACAGTGAAGTAGATGCACGACTTGTGTATGTATAGATAAGCCAGCAATTTTCTGTGTATTATGGGGACTAGCAAAATCTACATCACAAATTTTGACACATTACAGCTGAAGGAAGAGGAACAGCGTGCAAGACAAGATACATTCTTCAAGGAAAGATGCTTGTCCAGCAGTTTGCTTCATGTGATTGAACTGAGCCTGTAAGGATTCATGGATAAAATGAACAGGAATAGATCTGAATAAAGCAAATCTGCATACATGGTAACCAGTAGCTCTTTTACTTTTTTATGTTGCTTAACTGTTTTATTTGAGGGAAACCTGTGTGATTTAAACCTTTAGCTTTTGCAACTTTATTACTGGTTATATACATTTGGCAATTATAATGTGCAAGCAATTGGAAAAAGTCAAGTAAATGCTTGTTTTTATAGTAGTTTGTTCATGTTAAACTGTTCATATGATAATGTCTGTACACAGCACCACTGATTACCGTAGATGTAGTGTTGTAATAAACTGTTTAATGGGGCTGATGTGTAAAGCTGTTCAAGTTATTTGATGTTTACACCTCAGGGAAAGTCTTGTGTTCAGCAATATTTAAAGATAATGTTACAATGAAAACATTGATGCTGTCTTCAAAAACATTGCAATAGTTCTTGCATATGCCTCAACCTAATCTTGCATTCAGCAAGTTAAACGTACTAATGTTGCGCTCTCACACTCAATTTTGATATGAAAATAAGTGGTTACATAAAACCTTTAATACTATTTTGCTTTCTAGCAGTGTTTACCTAGGTGGCTTGTGAATTTGCTAATTGACACATAAAACTGTAAAAACTGCAGCACTCTGTGGTTGGTTGTTTTGAGGAGAGATGGTCCCAAGTCTGTGATTTTTAGCACACTGAAAATTTTATCTTTCATACAGCCTTGATCCTGATTGACACTAAAGTTGATATAAACTTAAACTGTTCCTGTGAACTTAAACTGCCCATAATAAGGGGTAGAAAGGTTAGGTTTAAAAAAACAAAACAAACCCCTGCAGTTGTTTACAGTTTTATAGTAATAGTGCTTGTGTGTGTTCCCTCTCTACCCCCAAGGCCGTAGCAGTCTGTACATAGTTGTATATTAGAAATGTACCAGAAGAAACAAGATGTTACCATTTCTATGACTTTATGGGTTTGGTATTTTCTTAATACTTTGGGGTTTATTCACACATGCATATAAAAGAGAAGGTACACTTGTATGTCCTTGTTCACCAATGGGCAATATTTAAATGTCTTAGCAAAAAATGACGCAGATTAAATTTGTCAGATGAGGTTTTGTAAATTTACTTAAAAACAAATTAATGGAGCACTCAGTGAAAACTGGCTTCAAATTCAAGAATTTGTTTTAAATTTCATCAAGTGTGAAATGCAAGTGAATAGGAAGTTCATATAAGCTGCAAAAGCTTAGTTTCTGGCAGCCTTGTGCAAAGGCTCACTTTTAGTCTATTGTAAATTGTTATGTAATGGACATACTCTGGAGTTTTCACGTATTCAAATAGCTGCCCTTAATGTTTTAAGTTAAGTTTCAAGACCTCAGATGGCTTTAAGAGGCAACCCTGAGAAAACTCTTGATTTCTTTTTTTACCAATTTTGAAGATTTTACAGCCAACCTAAAACGTTACCCTGTTCAGGAAAGCACTTAAATCCATTTGATTTTCCAGAGCATATCAAGCACGTGCTTACATTCCATATATTTCAAGGAATGTAAATATATGCTTTAAGTTATCTTATTTGCATACATGAGTGATTTTTATGCTTCAAGTTGGGACCAGTAGCTTGTGCAACTGCCCAAGTTTTGCAGAAGTTTGAAATGCTCTGATATTTTTGGCACCTGCTACTCAACCAGGTTTCCTGCAGCCAGGTTGATGCTGTTGGACTTGGCTACAGCTTCAGACTCTCCATTTGTTTTTTTTTCCTCCTTAAATTGTGTACCTCAGTTCCTCATGCATGGGATCACTGGTGTTTATTGAACTATTTGCTACTGAGAAGATATTTGACATGTTTGTTTAATCCTGTTTGAAAATGAAAACTGCCTTTAAAATTTTTGTAAAACTGAAAGCTGTGTCAAACAAGTCATGAATCACTTCCTGCTTTTTTTGTTAGTAGGTGTTGGTTACAAACAGTACTTGTTGTAACTTTTTTTTCTTTACTTAAAAACATTGTTTACTACTGTGTGTAATAAGTTTAAGGAAGAAATAACCTGCCTGTAGCTGTTACATGGGGAATAGCTAATACTGGAAAGGCAGCAGGTAAGTAATGTTCCATTGAGTAGATATATTAAATTTTAAAATAAAAAAGTAACTTTACAAGCATTTTATGCAGGAATTGATATTTTACTCCACATTGAAATAGTTTTAAGGAGACTGTTGCTCTTTTTACATAGAGTGTAATTTCTCACTCACATACGGATTTCCATTGCTGGCAATGGAAATAGCAGGGAGGGAATAGCAGGGGGTAAATAACATAAGTTAAACTGAATAATCATTGTGACTTGAGAGATGAGATCCCTGTATGAAACCCATTATTTCTGCCTGTTCTCCAAATACTTAATTTTAACTGATAAATGTACTGTGTTGCAATTTAGATAATATTCTCTTGAGTGAGTGTCCTTTGTTAGATTTTTTTTTTAATAAAACATAAAAGAAATGTACAGAAAAAAATCCAAAGACCCTGATAGACACCAAAAAGGAATATGCATGATGTACATCATGTATAACTGGATCTGTAGTAGAATTTTTACCAAGTTTTGGTTTATTAAATGTTCCTGGCAATTTCCTGTACCTGCTCAGGAAATGGCAGTTTAGAAAATAATTGACTGGTGATGATGCCGTGATGGCTACTGCTCTTGATATTCATTCAGTTCTAATTCATCTCCTTTTGCTGATGAAAAGATGAAATAGTCTGTGAGGAAATACTTTATTTCTTTCAAACGTTGATTTTATAAGTAACATTGAAAATATTACGTTAAGGCTGTGTCCTTTATCTTGAAAGACAAAACCAACAAGTAGTGACTTAGGAGTGGTGGTGCTTTAGCAACAGTTGTTGTTTTATTGGTGATTTGTTTTTTAGACGTAGAGAGTGATTTTTTTTTTTTTAAAGTAAAATTTTTATTGGACTATAGGTTTTGACAGGTCAAAAGTACTTCAGAAGAAGAACATAGCATTTTGGAAACTGTACAGTCTTTTTTCCTCATTCCCTTTTTACTTTCTGTGCCAATAACTTTTGTTCTGATTACATTTCGAAAAATGTTTGTCAGAACTTCAAATTTTTATTTACAGTGTGGCTTATAAGCTTGGATAGCTGTTGTTTTTGTGTTAAACAAGATATTTTTATTAAATTTAGACATTAGCTTTTTTTTTTTTTTTTTTTGCGGACTGAGTATGTTCTGGTTTTGTTCCTCTGAAATTGGTGAGGCTTAGTTTTTCTAACTGTATTTTTTTACCTGATTGTTTAGTTGCATACCCAAACCCTTGTAAATGTTTTCCTAGTTGTATGTGGATAATTGGAGATTTAAATGTTGTATATACTTGTCATCTGTGTTTCTAGTAAAATACATGGCATTCTTTATAGAAATACTTAATTCCTGATTTTCATTTCTTATCCACTTGCTCTCTTGTGTACAGGTTAAATAGACTTTGCTCCTATTTTTACTTATAGAATTTTATACATAGCCTGTTAAAGTTGTCTTTGATTCTTGTGTAAACTGAGATACAGCCTTAAATTTCCTGATACAACACTTGTTAAGATACTGTCAGTCATGTAGATTCAAATATAAAACATGCATGTTTAAGACTGGTACTCTTCAAAGATTGAAGACACTAAATTACTTCTGCATTGAAATATAAGCCCTTCAGGATTTTAGGGAAGGAAAGTACGAGTCAGTGTCCATATACTTGAAGAAATTTCAATTCTTTCCAAAATAACAATTTTGACATAGGAAAGAAGCAACGTGGATTCACCTAGTATTTAAATTATTTTGGTAATTGACCGCACAGGTCTTGAACTTAATGGTTGCAGCATGCTATTGAATCATGATGTTTATGCAGAAATACTGTCTCTTGCAATTATGATGCCTTGCAATTAATATTTCAGACTGGTTTGGGGTGGGTGCGGGTGTTGAGGTGGGTTTTTGGTTTTGTAGTTGTTTCCCTTTCCTTCTCTCTACCCCCTGTCCCCCCCATTAAGGTCTGATATCCCATGTATTTTTAGATTAATTTTTGTTATAGAGGATAAATTTACCGAGGACAAGTTTGGAGCACAGTTCATCAGTTTGATGTTCTTGGGGGATTTTCTTCCCCCATGTTGGACGAAGTACAATAAAGCTCCTCATTCTATTTGTATATGATAAGCTTGTTAGTTCCTGAACCCATCCTATAGCCCAGTGATTGCAGTGGGTTCTAGGTTCTGGTATGACCTATGCCTGTGCTTAAATCTTTTAAAACTTCTTTGGAAATACACTAGTTTTACTGAAGTCTATTGAAAATAGTAAACAGTATACCTTTCATCCCAATGGAATGGAGTATTTAAGTTGTAAAAATTCCCATCTATTTATACCGTGTAATGTGATTTTTACATGATTTCAGTATACACTTTTGAGTATATTCAACTAATAGACTTCAGCCTCACCCTCTTGTACACAGTATTTTGTAACAGAAAATATTTTAAACTGTGCATATTATTCTTACATTATGAAACAGACATTTCCTTGATCTTCAAATGTAAGAAAATGAGGAATGTGTGTGCTTTTATAAATACAAGTGATTGCAAATTCAGCTTCCTTACTACTGCAGTTGTCCTTTTTTAAAATAATAAAGAAAGGGGGGAAAAAAGCCAAATGTTTTAAAGGTGAAATACATTCCTATTTGGTAAACCTTAGCAGTTTTGTGACTATTATCAGCACTGCTGACTTTCTAAACAAAAGGCTGTATTGTCTTCCTGTACAATTCCATTTCCTGGTTCCTGCTTTGCTCAAGGATCTATGAGTAAACTATTCAAGAAATGGTTTGAAATACAGGAGTGGGGTTGTCTAAGTTGGAATGCAGAATTGCAATGCAAAGTGTAAGGAAATGGATACCTGTCAGAATGCCTGACTCCAAAGGATTTTATATATATAATAAACAGTTTCCTGATGCTGGCAGGCCAAAGAGTCTGTTGAACACTGGAGTTTTTGGAGACCTATATTTCTCCACAAGGTAAGATGGTATGCTAGCAAATGTGGGTTTTAATACTTTTTCAGCAGAGGTACTTAATCTGTAAGTTTAGGGATCATTTCATCTTTTTTAGATGTTATACTTGAAATATTGCACAACTTTTAGCTTTCATGGGTTTCTTTTTTTTCAGCCTTTAGGAGACTGTTAAGCAATTTGCTGTCCAACTTTTGTGTTGGTCTTAAACTGCAATAGTAGCTTACCTTGTATTGAAGAAATAAAGACCATTTTTATATTAAAAAGTGCTTTTGTCTGTCTTCATTTCAGCTTGTCTAAACTTCTCATTATTGTCAGTCTTTTCAAATTTTCAGACATTAAAACTTGGAGTGTGGACATTCTAACGAAGTTACAGCTAGATTCTGTGCTACAATTATTTCCGAATCTAGAAATAGTTTTATTCTTTATTCTTGTCCTTATCTGGTCTTTAAAGTCTCTTTGCAGAGTTTACAATCAATGGGAAATGCAGACTTTTTTTTTAAGCCAGCCTTTTTTTTTCTGTAAAATACCGTGACCCACGTGTATTGTATTAACTAAAGGGGAAAAAAATAAGCATGATGTGTAAAGCAATTTCAGTCTCTTAAAATTACATGTTCAGAATCAAGTATCAGTGTAGTAATGTTTGGAGCTGTGGTAAAACTTTTTAAAATAATAACTTTTTATTTGAACCTGGTTTCTTGAATTGGCAAAATCTGGGAAATGTTAATCATTGCAAAGCAAGTGCTTGTTGAACACAGCAGTTGTAAAACAGCTGTATGGCAGATTAAACTTGTCAGCTCATCTCATGCAAACAGTTAATTTGGTACCAATGACAATAATATCCATCCTCTGATGATTTAAAACTACTTTTGGTACTGGGGTTTCATGGGCAAATGTTTTTGCTGCTAAAGCAGAGCTTTTTGTTATATAAACCACACATCTGTATGTTATAGACAAAAAGCCACTAGCACTGCCATACTGTGCCATCCTAGTGGTGAGCTTTTCATAATTCGTAATACTTGTCAAAGTTCATTTACTGGGGCATAAAGTGAGCTATATCCATTATACCATCTTAGATTAATGGTACCATTTTGCAGTGCTGTCGATTCCAGCTTTGGTCTGTGATGAGCCTCTAGCATTTGACAGTGGTAAGATTATGTGAGAACACTGATTTTCATTTGGGGGAAAAAAAATCATTTTTATCTTTATAGCTTCAAAAAGAAGTCTGAAATGTAATCTGATTGCCATGGAAGAACATTACATTCATGATTGTGTTTAACCCTGATGATAAATTGTGCAGGTCTTTGTTGAGAAGACCCAATGCTCATTAGAAAAAGAACCTGGATTTCTTTGGGTAGCGCTCCAAACCTGCAATAATGGAAATAACATTCAGTAACTCTAAAGGACTCAGACATTAATTATTTAAAATAGCAAGCAAGAGGATAACAAAAGTCAACTTGACCACTGAGTTTGCTGCTCTGTCTGAATTTCACCATTATAATCTGAATTTTTAGCAACATGAGTGTGTGTTGTACCCTGGCTTCAATGACCAAGTTAAGATTCAGACCGAGATGGAAGCAGTGTTGTGCTGTGGCTGGAGGGCTTAGGGGACTGCAGGCTTCCTCCTGGGTTAAGGACACAGGGGAAAATCATTGCAAACTCTTGATTTTGAAAGTATCTTATTGCAATTTTCCTCCAGGTTAGGGTGTTCAGCAGTTCCAATTGCTGAATGGGAGAGAAGTGTAAAGCATCCTGTCCCCAAAAACATGGGATGTATACTCTAAGATAAACACAGTGGCGATTCAGTACATGGATGAATTCATTATGGAGGTGTTCAAGCATAGGTCAGCTAACAAGGATGCAAGACCATTAAGGTATGATTTGAAATGGTATCGGAGAATGAAGAAGGTAAGCACTCTGAGTATGGGTTTTGTTTTCTTTCCAGTAAGTTTCCTGGGGAAAATATTATCCCTTGAGTTTGATGCAAGGAAATAATTCGATAATGCCTATTAGGAAAGCTTTCTTGCTCAATTCTGCTTGCAAGAACCTTGCCTCCAACCTTTTTCAGTGTCTTCTTCATAGCTGCTGCGGATTGAAGGGCCCAGAGCCTGTGGGGAGCTGGAGGGAGAGAGCATGCTGGAATCCAGGCTTCAGCAGAAGATTACTGTCCTTGCTTGTTCCTCTCTCCAGTGCTTAGCAAAGTGGAAGCTGGTACAGAAGCTTGCTTTCTGCTGCCTCAGCTGCAGGCTGACTGGCCTTAGCAAAGAGAGCTAATTCTTCCCATCTACCCTATCCTCTGAGGGCTGCAAACAAGATGAAAAATGCCAAACCCCAAAATTACCCACTCCAGGATAAATCTGTTCCTGTACTTGACTGACTAATATCACTGTTTGGCCCTTACAATTGACTGTCAGTTTTTTGGGAGGAAAGGGTGGTAGAAGGCATTTGTGAGGTTTAGCAGGAGAGCCTAAAATAGTCACGTCTGTGAACCTTGTGTTCTTGTGCCAGCTGCAGTTGAAGGGAGATTACTGGGCTGTAGGAACTGTTTCTGTGAGGGTAGCTCTGGAGATCTTGTGCACATCTGCTGTGGATTTTGCAGCCCAGGCAGCAGGACAGCTAAGTCCCTAGGATGTTGTTAAGGGAAGAGGAAGTCTTCCCTTCTGCTGCTGCACCTTTTCTGAGCCAACCTCACTGAAGGCACTACTGAAGTTTCTCCTCTTGCAAAGCTGGCATTTTGCTTCATTTTCTGTCAATATAGGAATTACTGATCAGGGAGAGGCTTTAATTTTGGAAATTTGTCTCTGTGGAAGTGAGAGACATCTTAAGCACTTGCTGGGAAGCAGGCATTGAGTAAGGAGTTGGAAGTGTGTAAGTGTCCTTCTTTGACCTTTGTTAGTTTGGAATGGGAAGAGATGCTCAGGCTCAAAGTATTAGTGCTGTTCTCTGTCTTGTAATTTTCCCCTGGTTCATCCTTCAAACAGTTTCATAATAGTGCAACTTGTCCAGGGGAGATGGTAAGCTGCAAAACAGAGGAGCAGCAGAAAGCAAATCAAATGCCAAAATCAGCAGAGCAAAGTCTGTATGAAGCTGTGAAAGGCAAGTTTGTCCAGTGCAGGCTGAGTAAAGGAAGACAGAGGTATGTGTGTAGCTTATGATCACAAAGATACCTTTCTTACAGGCATTATTATATGAAATTCAGGTGCATGCACCTGAGTGTCTATACCCTGAAATGTTAGACTATAACAAATCATGACACACCAGGCAAGGAAATGCTGGTTTAATTATTTTGGAGCCGGGATGTCTGTTTTGCATTGGGAATTGGCTGAGTCCCCTTGGAGATCTGTGACATCAGACTCTCAGAAATAAAGTAATCAACTGAGAAAGGAGTTTTGCCAAGTTAATCTCTGCATTTTTCCAAAGACAACCACCTGGTTAGCAGAGCATATTTGTTGCAGGAATGTAGTCTGCACAGTCAACACCTCTGACAGTGGGTTTGGCGTATCCTAAAGTACTTAAAGCATGACACTACTTGATTTTCTGAATGGATCTTGACTAACAACAGAGATTAAATTCTTCACTATGTCTGGAGTAGTTATGAGTTTATGTTCATTCATGTTATATGAGTTATATGAGTAAGACTGATGCTGCTCAGGAGACTTTGTTGTGAATAGATGGACAGATTAACTGGAACTGCAAGAGGAAGAAAATGTGTCCATCACATTGGATTTTTATCTGTTTTACCTCTTGGAAGATACAAAAGCAAGTGATTGCTTCTGAAAAATGCGGGGAAATGGGAAGACAATAAGCCTGCTCTGTGTCCAGGAAAAGTAACTTGTTGGGAGAGCCTTAGAGAGGCAACAGAAAGACACCAAAGTGAGAGTGAGGGGGGAATATATTTTCTTTCTTTGCCTGAAGAAAGGAGGTGAAAGGTGCAGAAGCAGTGTGATGGAGTGGCAGCTGCAGAGTGCAGCATGTTTAGTTTCAAGGATGCTGCAAGCTGAGAGGTGCTGTGCTGCCCTTGGCCTGAGGGAGGGAGAAGAGCAGTGCTGTTCAGATTTTTTGCTTACTATATTTTTGATGATGAGTTTGAGCTGGAAGCGAGTCAGAGAAGTAACATAATGTCTATATTACATAACATGTAATATAGAAAACAGTGAGATGCTGGTCAGCTCAGACTTAAATGCTGAGACACAAATTATATGGTGTTTAAGGAATCAAAGAACTTTAATCAAAGTTCTCTACCTTTTTTTACTCTGCTCTTTTTCTGCTCCTGGAGAGACAGTGTGAAAAACAGTTGCAGCCCGGTAGAAATAGAGTTCTCTTTGCTGCAGATAGAGGATTGCTATTCCTTTTAATTATCTGAATCTGCTAATGCATCTCTTCTGAACAATTTGCCGAAAATTATTAGCATGATGATGATGGTGGTGATTAGCACTTTGCTTCCCATCAGACTGCTGGAAGTCTTGTAAACCTTGTGCCCTTTGTATAAATGGGAAGTAAAATTAATTTCTTTTCATACAGGGCTTCCCAGTTTTACAGAAAGGATTCAGGGTAAACAGATGGTTTTAAAAATTATATATTGCTGAACAATTTTCAAAACAATTTGAATCTACTTAGCACTGGCACCCATTGAGTAGATTTTTTCTTTTTATCCTATATATTAATGGTGAAAGTGTTCTGTCACACAAGGAAGGATATGTTCAAAATGGGGTAGATGTGAAAATGGAGCATAAAGGGGCTCTTTCTGCCATCTAGAGGCATGAAAAAAAACACTCTTTTGCTTAATTTATAATCCCATGAATTATTGTGTCTGCACTGTCAGCAGAACTGTGATAATCCTCAGCTGTCCTAATTTTAAGAAGATAGCAGTCACTTTTTCCCCCCACTTTTCCACAGAATAAACAAGCTGTATTTTCCTTGCCTTGACACCTCATGAAAAAGCTCTTGTTTATTGCCTTATTTCTGCATATTATTTTGAATGTCTTTTGAGTGTACTGCTCTAAAAATCCTGTGTGTTTTCCTGTATAATACGCTTGGAGTGAAAGAAATACTTCAATGCTCAGAAACCTTTATTTGACACTAAAAACGCTGGAAAAAAATACTGTCCACACAGGCAGATAAAATGTTGCTTGTAGTGGAATGCATCTCTAAAACCCATCAGAAGAAGGGTGGGTTCCCACGTAGAACAGGGAACCCACCAGCATTCACCTCTGAAGGAGCAGAGGGCTCTACAGAGTTACTGCATTTCAGAATGGTTTAATTGATGCTTAAAAATGATTTCTGAGGCTTGCTGGTATCCACTTTCCCTGTTAACTGTCTACTTCTTTTTGACAGCTACCCATGCCACCTTTTACAGTCTGCAGACTGTGCTTCACTTAAAAAATAAATAGCTCTCTCTGATGTGTTGCAGTTCCACACTGGTGGGAGGGAATGAAAACAGAGACCATTCATACCAAACAGGATCCTTATTCATGGGTCAAGTTGTAAGGGACTTGGGCTCCCACCTCAAAAAGTTAATTGGAGCCTATACATAATTAAAACTGCAGTTCTCACTTTTCTGAAAGTCATTTAGCCTGGAATCTTTGCAAGATGTAGGTTCACAGCCCTAACTTTCTCAAAGACCTGTAGTGTATGGGTAATGCAAATAGTGAATGGTGTAGAATGGCCAACAGAACCCTGCAAAAGAAACTGTTGAAAATAATGTCTAAATTGTGTGGTGGGTTCTTTTTTTTAACAAGTGAAGTCCTTGAATCATAAGGGTCAGAGAAGGCCAATGTTTTATTAGCAGCTATAAAAAGCTGTATTTTGAGCTTCTCCGTGTAAGTATAAGTTCTCCATAATGATTAAAGCTATCTACTGGCTGGCTTCCATCTCAGCAGGAGAAAATTTCTTGGTGTTTCCTTCACAGTGGTAACTGTATGATACTTCAGAAAAAGAACTTTTGGTTTTCTAAGTGGAATCCCTACTGCACCCTCCTAATTTCAAGTTATCCCCTGCCTGTTCCATTTAGTTAAGTAATTGATCATATTTTAAAATTAATTTATGCCTTTTTTCAAAATTAATTTAGAAATATAACTTAACCTCTACATTATCATCTCCTTTTTTTTTTTTTAGTTATAATTACAGCAATAGCTAGCTCAGATTTTTAACTGTGAGGGGCTTGGGTGTATTACTGAAGCAGGGAAGATTTCTAAAAATTCAAGTCTTTAATCAGGGAAAAGGTATCAAGTTGCCAAAACAATGTTATCACCAAATTAAATTGGTAGTCAGTTAAAACAATTAGGGCTAGTGAGAGAGATGGCGGTATACCATTCATTGCTGGAGCCAGGTTTGTGCTACCTCCAGCTGCACCTGATCCTTGGAGCAGGTGGCCTCTTCCCCCATGCAGTTTGTCCTTTCCAGGACTGGAAGAAGTTTGAGAAAAGTCTTACATGACATTTCTGCAAGGTCACCTCCTGTGAGATTGTGTGTAATCCCCTTACAAAGAATAAAAATGTTCCCATCTCTTTTTAGCTTGGGGGAGGGTGGAGGGAGAGGAAAGCTTAAACTCACAATTTTAGAATTAAACTTTGGAGTGACCTAACCTGGGTAAGGATACTGAGGAACCTGGTAATTTTGCTGAGAGTGTGGAGTTGAAAGTTGTTCTTTATTTGTCAAATATACCAGTATCCATGTGCTGTCTGAGGGTGGCTGACAGGTGAAGGGCTCAGCTCTCTGAGAATCAGCCACCTCCCTTTACGTGGCTCATTTCTTTCACGACAGTGGCTTATGATAAAACTTTGCCTAAACTGCACACTTGGACAGAGGCTGGGCTCAACAGTTACAGTGACAGATCATATGCAGCAGTTCCCAAAAACAGGTTGGTAGAAGCAAGTTCAAAACCTAGGTTCTCCAGGGCCCTCCCAGCCCTTTGCTATAGACAGGAACCTGGTTAACGTGGTCCAGTTCAAACAATCCCATCAGTTTCCAGTCTGTCCCGTGTCATCTTGTTATGCAGATTTTTTTCATTGAACATATTCCTACAAAGGTTTTCCCACCATAGCCACAACCTGCTTGTGACTCTGAAATTCAGTGACTGCTTTGAAGATTGCTCCATTTGAGATTATTTCTTTTATTTCAGTAGGCTCAGAGCATGTGTCCAGTGCCACTTCCTCCACTTCTTTTCTGAAATGTGCTTCCATTCTGGTAACAACATTCAAGCCTGTGAACATTCAGATAATAAATCCATTAAGTATTCTTTTGATGAACAAATCTTTGTATGAGGTTTAAAAAAATGGAATTTATTTCTTTTTCATTCACCTATATCTGTCTTCTCTGTGATTAGCCATGCTTATAGGTAAAACAGGTTGGGAATGGTGTGGGTGTCTTTTAGCCTTCCATACTTCATTGCAAGGCCCCACAAGAAAGCAAAGTAGCAAGAAAGAATGGAAAATGCTGCCTGGGATATGAAGCTCTGTCCTGTCGTGGGGCAGCCAACTGCATCTTTTAACCTCTTTCATGATTTATCTTACAACCTCCTAAGGTTTGTCTGGACTGTTTGCTCCCACACTTCCTACAGGAAGTCTGTCCCACTCCTCCCATGCTCCAGGGGTTAAGGGGTTACAAATCAAAGCCACTGTCTGAATTTCTTCTTGGCTAAATTATATTAATTTGATTTTTGTGCTGATATTGCTCTCTATCTAGTTATTTCTCTTCCCATTGTACTTAACCTCTTAAGGCATTCACAACAGCTAGTTAATAATTCTTCTGCCTCTATTTAGGCAAATTTGTTTAAGGAGTCTGTGGCCTTCTTTAGGACACATGGCGTTTACATCCACTTGCCCTGTTCTTGCATATTTGCTTTTCTGTTAATTTTTCCTATAAAAGGAGATAGTACGCTAGATATTAAGAAGAAAGTTTACACTGTGAGGGTGGTGAGACACTGGAACAGGTTGCACTGAGAATTTCTGGATGTCTCATCCCTGGAAATGTTTGGGATCAGGTTGGATGGAGCTCTGAGCAACCCGGTCTAGTGGAAGGTGTGTGTCCCTGTCCATCGCCAGGGGGTTGGAACTAGATGGTCCTTAAGGTTCCTCCCAACCCAAACCATTTTATTACATATTCTTTTAACAGAAAGAAGCATTCTGGACCAAATACCTTTTGGGGACACAGCCTGGGGCTCTGTGAGTCCAGAGGGGACATGGGGTGGGCATTTCCATTTAACAAGCTTTGTTAAAGTGAGCAGGTCCACGTGAATGCTAGAGTTTAGAGGTTAGGATGAGTATGGCCACATGCCAAAACCTCTGCTCCTGCCTCAGTGAGCAGTGAAAAGCTCCATGTGAGCATGCCTGGCAGCAGAGGTGAGGTGGGCAGGACTGTTTGTCTGTATCTGCAGTGGCCAGAAGCACCCTCAGGCCACCTGTGAGAGCAGTTCTGCCCGCTACAGCTCTTGACAGCATCAAAACAGGACAGGAGCTGCTGCTGCAGAGCACACCCTGCCTGCCACTGCCCACCTGCTGGTCCCCGTCCCAGGAGACGTGTGTGCAGCTGTGTCACCTGCACTCATATGGGTATAAGCCAGGAAAGAGACAAGGTTATATTTAGCAGAGTATTTTTTTTTTGGCCATTCCCAGTGTCTGCATTTTCACCCTTAGGGCAGTAACAGTGGTGAGAGGGCCCTAACACTGTGCTCTTTTCCCGAGTTTTCTTTATGAAAGCTCACTCGCACTTCATTTCTGTTCAGGAGAAGGTCACCATTGATTAAATATGGTTAGAACCATGGCACAAATTGGGCCATGTAGTATTTTCCTTTGTCATTTTTATGGAAATATACGTTGGGCTTGATTTGTGCTTCTGTATATAGAGAACTATGCACAGAAGCATACCAGAATTTATTTCTAACAGTAGAAATACTGTGTCAGACTTTTTAAAGTTAAGACATACTGCATGTGTTTTTCATATTTGGTTCAATTAAAGAATAAAAGGACCACTCCCTATCATGTGCATTCTCTATACAATCATCTTATTTTCTGAATCAGAATCATGGCTCTTACAGACCAACAGCTGCTGGTGGCACAATGGTGGCAGGACCCTGAGGGCCAAGCACATGTGCAATACCCCCTGCTCAGGTGAGCTCAGTTTCTACTGGTGGTGCTGTGATGGGCTGCCCTCTCATATTCCAGTTGCAAGTAGATTAACAAAGGTTGGTTACATCCCTATCTTTAAAAATCAAAGCAGAACAACATTCAAGCCCACCCTTTCCAAAGGAAAATCTGTAAGGCAGTCATGCACACACAAGAGGAAAAGGTTTCCTTAGAGCCAGAACTGCATCATCTCCCCTTCTTGTTCATCTTGTTACTGGAATGAAGAGTTTTCCACAGAAGCCATTTTTTAATTAGAAGTTAGATTAACCTCAGAAGATTTTTCTTTGAAGACAGCTTAATTGATTTTGCATCATTTGTGGGCTTGCTTCACTGGACGACTTCTGCTCACTCTGTAACTGAAAGTTGCCAGAGGAAAGTTCTTCAGTCTTCCTCAGAAACTAAAAAGAAGCCCACAGAAATTGCCACATATCTCCAGCTCTCGGTTCTTGTAATCAGCAGGATGATGTCCTACCAAAGAAGGTGATATCCTATATACTCCAGAGATGTACAAAGGTTTCTGGAGCAGAGATCCCACAGATGAAATATTTTGAAGTTCAGAGCAGCTGCCCAACTATGAGCATACTTGTCACTGGGGTTTTTTCATTTTTTTAGTGACTTTTATAGGCATTTCCCTCCCACTGTACCTGTCTTGCCAGCACATACTATACCCTCACTGGGACTTCTTTTTTTCAGGATGTCTCATTTAACCAGGCAGTGTGTGGGTCCCTGGGAATGACATGCAATAAAATAGTGAACACCAACAAATAGCAGCAAAGGGAGTGTCTGAAGACAGTTAAAGTAAAAATACAAAAAGAAGAAAAAAAGTTTATCTAATTCCCTTCTTCATTCTTTAAGTTCTACTGAGCTCAGACAGAACAGCATGTGACCTGTGTGCAGAGGACTGTGAGTGATGGAAGTGGCACAAGTGTATGGTATCTCCTGCATTTGTAGGACAAGAGCAGCCAAGAGAGGGAACGCTTGGGGGTGTTGGTGGATGAGAACTTCGGCATGGCACAACAGTGTGCACCTGCAGCCCAGAAAGCCGTGTCCTGGGCTGCATCAAAAGCAGTGTGGCCGGCAGGTCCAGGGAGGTGATTCTGCCCCTCTACTCTGCTACCATGAGATTCCCCCAGGAGTGCTGCATCCATCTCTGGGGTCCCCAGTGTAAGAAGGACATGAACCTGTTGGTGCAAGGAAGGCTATGAAGGTCAGAGGGATGGAGCACCTCTCCTATAAAGATAGGCTGAGGGTTGGGGTTGTTCAGCCTGGAGAAGGCTCCAGGGAGACCTTAGAGCAGCTGTCCAGTACCTAAAAGGGCCTTCAAGAGAGCTGGAGAGGGACATTTTTGCAAGGGCATGTAGTGACAGGACAAGGGTAATGGCTTTAAATTGAAAGTAGATTTAAATTAGATATAAGAAGGAAATTCTTCTCTATAGGAGTAGAAAGGCACTGGAACAGGTAGCCCAGAGAAGCTTTGGATGCCTCATCACTGGAAGTGTTCAAGGCCAGGTTGGCTGGGGCTTTGAGCCTCCTGGTCTAGTGAGTGTCCCTGCCCACGGCGGGGGGCTAGGAAGTGGATGGCCTTTACGGCCCCTGCCATGACGTTCCCGTTACCCCAGGCCGGGCCGCAGCTGCCGCGCTCCGGGCCCTGCTCATCCCGCCCCGCTTCTCCGCTGGGCCGCTGGGCGCAGGGTCCCGCAGCCCCGCCCCGGAAGCCGCGGGGGATGGCGGTCGCGGGGCGGCGGCGGCGGCGGGAGCGGCGGCGGGGCCGGGCGGGGCGGGCGCGGCGCGGGCGGGCGGCGGCGGGCGGCGCCCCCCGGCAATATGTTCAAGAGAATGGCAGAGTTCGGGCCTGACTCCGGCGGCAGGGTGAAGGTGCGGCCGGCGGGGCCTCGGCAGCGTCGGCGGGAGTCGGGCCGCGAGGGGCAGCGCCTTTCTAACTGTGCCTGCCTGGTTGTCTTCCTTGTGTTTAAGGGCGTTACCATTGTGAAGCCGATCGTGTACGGGAACGTCGCGCGGTATTTTGGGAAGAAGAGGGAGGAGGATGGCCACACTCACCAGTGGACTGTGTATGTGAAGCCGTACCGGAACGAGGTATGGCCGGGCTGCTCAGGGAAGGGGGGTCGGCCGTTGGGGAAGTTCGGGAATCGCCATCCCTGGGAGTGTTCAAAACGCGTGTGGATGTGGCACCTAGGGACGTGGTTTAGTGGTGGCCCTGGCAGCGCTGGGTTAAGGTGTTAGAGGTGTTTTCCAGCCCAAGCCATGGCCTGTGCCATGGGGAGCGCGGGCAGGGTAATGCGAGCAGCACTGGAACGGGCCGGAGTCTGAAAAGTTGGGCTTTGAGAAAAGGGCAGAAAGGCCTTGTAGCATAAGCAGAGGAAACTAATAGGCTGGTGGGTTTCCCAAAGGGAAAAAGATGAGGAAAACATATTTCTCCCACGTTTTTGGAGTAATCTTTCCAGGTTAGGGGAAAGAGTGGAGAGCATTTAGGGGGACAGTACTGACAGACCTGTGTGCTGGTACTAATTTTTGGATTCACCATTTTGCTTTCTGTCTGTGTTTAAACTCAGAAGAAATACTGTACTTGTGTCAGAAGGAATGGTAGGCATGTAGGATAGATGACTAAAGAGTAGGTTGGTGTGCTGTATGAATAATCAGGAATACCAATGTTTCTGTTTTAGGACATGTCTGCCTATGTGAAAAAAATTCAGTTCAAGTTGCATGAAAGTTATGGTAATCCTTTAAGAGGTAAGTTTTGCATTTGAGCATTTGTTCCTAGAACTGGGCTTTTGTTCCAGTTTTTTATTCCTTTTATTATTCCACTGAGGCTCTGTCATTGGGTTAACACTTCTGTGTTTCCTACTGTAGTTGTTACCAAACCACCATATGAAATCACCGAAACAGGCTGGGGTGAATTCGAAATAATCATTAAGATATTTTTCATTGATCCAAATGAAAGACCTGTAAGTACATTGAACTTTTAACAACACTTAAATAATTAATTATGGTGGCCTGAAGCTGTGCTCTAGGATATTGCTGGTCAAAATAAGTCACATAAGCCATGGAAGTAATAAAGCCTGTTCTTGTAGAAAGTGAATTTAACAACTGGCCACATTTTCCTGTTTCTGTGCTTTGCTACAGGCATTCATGACTGCTTTTCCTGCACTTGGCTTCTCTCACATTTACTAATATGTGACTGCATGTTGCACCTTACTTGGTTTGAGCGTGTGCTGAGGCTTTCTCTTCCATGTAGCTTCCTAGTTCTAGGATATATGAATATTTTAACTTTTTTTTTTTTTGTCAGATCAAAATCGGTCAAAAAGCAGTAAAGGTACTATGCTAGCATTAGTCTCTGCCCTAAAGAAATCAGGTTAAGACATTCCTGTAGTTGCATAAAGCACTGGAATTAATTTTCTTTCCTTCCTGCGCTTTAGATGTTTCTTGTAGGTTTGTCTATACAGGTTTAGGTAGGAAACTCGATTACCCTGTTTTAGGGGAAGAGGATGTTTATTTCTGAAGGACTGAGTTACTTCTGTTGCATGAACTGCAGCAGTCCTTTTCTATATCCACTTTTTGCTAAATGGGAGGGAAACTGAATTTTATGTTTTGTTTGAATATGTGACGATTGATAGAAAGGGCTTCTTGTGCTGTTGTACTCAGTAGCATCGTGACTTGTCATCCTAATTCCGTTCACAGCTTGACCAAGCTGTCCTAAAGTTGGTTGGGTGTTTTTTTCTTTGCTGCTGTTCTTGGAAGGCTGTTTCAGAGCCTGTCGTGTTCTTCCTTTCCAGGAAGTACCAAGTGGAGTAAGGTATTGCTCTGTTCCAAGACCACTCATGGGGCCTGTTTGTGGAAGGAGTGAACTGTGGGCTGTGTGTCCTTTACCCAGGCCATGATCCAAGTGGTTAGTGGTTCCTCAGGGCTGGAGAGAGGGCTTCCATTCCTCTCCCCACCCTGCCATGTGCAGTGCAGTAATGGAAGAGTAACTTTATAAAGAGAGATTTCAAGGAAAAGCTATTCACAGCCCCCCCGGTGTTTCTCTTTCACGAGAAGGGATGATAAGGTCACAGAAAGCATTTTCAAACTGATGAATTGGGAAAGTTGGCTTGAATTAAATGACCAATTTGGAAATGTTTGAGAGAAGGTGGTAGTAGTAGTAGCTTTTATACAACAGTCCTAAGCCACTTGCCCAGACACTTTTGAAGTATCAAGAAACCTTTGGCTAGTTGGCATGTTTTAACAATTAGTACTGATTATAAGTAATTCCACTGAAGCTATATGACATTTATTTTTGCATTCCTAAAAGATTTTTAAATCCTATACAATTGTTTTGTAGGAACTAATGCTACTTGTTGATATATAGAACAAGATTTCTATTTCCCTACAATTGTTAAGCTAATAAAATTCTGTCTTTGCATAGGTAACCTTATATCACTTGCTGAAGCTTTTTCAGTCGGATACAAATGCCATCCTGGGGAAGAAAACTGTAGTTTCTGAATTCTATGATGAAATGGTATGAATCTTTTTAATGTAATCCTCACTTTATTTTGAAGAGTATTAGTGATACTATGTATTTTTCTCCTTCATTAGATATTTCAAGATCCTACTGCAATGATGCAGCAGCTGTTAACAACATCTCGTCAACTAACACTAGGTGCTTATAAGCATGAAACAGAATGTAAGTTGAAAATTAAAATATTTTAATTTTAGAAATAAACAGTAGTTGGTTTTGATTTTATTGCTTTTCTTTTCCTGGGCTGTAACAGTACAATGGATTTGGATGCTGATAAAAAGTGGTATTTTTACATTAAATTTAACTTCAGTTTTTGCAAAGAAATTAATACTTACTTGAAAACTTTTAAGATTTTCTGATCTGTATGCCTGCTGAAAAAAATAAGGAATTACTCAGTATGAAGAGTGATGGTGTGATCTACATCTAGTTTAACATCTTTGAAATGAGTCGAAACTGAATAAATGAAGGCCACCCTGTGGTACACTTCTGTTCAACACTGCAAGCAAAGGTCACACTGGAAGTACTGAAATAAGAACAGTTAGTGGTGTTTAAGTCAAAGCAGCAGCCCTTTGGAAATAAAGAGTAGTATCTGAAAGCTGTTCCTGTCTTTTTCCCTTCTAGTTCTTGAGCTGTAGGTAGTTTCATAACATACTTCTTCAGTACAGCATTATGTTTTTTGTGTCCTTTTTATCTAATTTGTCTCTAAATATAAACAAAAATATTAAGGGAATTAAAGAAATTAAATAAAGATCCATTGGTTCATAAATCGTAATGCATTTAGTGAGGATTTCTGTTCTGATCTTCTGGATTTCATCTCTTATCTTCTACTCTCAGAAAACAAATGTAATATTTATTGAGCCCAAATCCTACCTTATTAATTACAAACTCTAATGCCATTGTAGTCCAGCTCACCTGGCCTTATGTTCACCTGACAACAAATGTCAAGTATTTTTTGGACAGCAAATGCCTAGAGCTAAAGAGTGGAGAGTGATTTATGAGTTTGACGCTCTTCAAAGTTCAGGTTCTGATTTGCCTTGTGTCTGCTTGGCTGTGTGGATGTGTGAGCTCCATGTATTTTCTACATCAGTTTAGTCAGTCTTTAGGTGGATTTTTGTTATATTGCATGTTGTCATGGTTTTCATTTAGAAAATGTTTAATAATATGATTCATAAAAAAGTCTTGTCCACATTTAAACATTTCTGACTTCAAATTTTTGGGTGTTTCTCTGGAGAGTAGATAGAAACTTTTATTATGTTTTTTCTATATATATTTCCTTAAAATGTGCCACCAAAGTAGATAAAATTTGCCACTGCTCCACGATTATGTAATGTATGGGATATGAAAGGATCTCCATGGCCTTCATAGATTTGTTGGCTTTACCATCTCTGTCCAAAAACTTGTACATGAAAAAATAATAAGAAAAGATACTTGATGTCAGGGATTAGTAGAAGCAAAGGCAGCACCACTATTGTTTAGACATGTAGAATTAAACTCCAGTGAGACAAAAGAGTAGAAGGTGGTTACAGTACATGGAAAAGGAACCACAGAATGGTGGAGACTTGAAGGGACCTCTAGTACCATCATGTCCACCACCTGCTCAAGCAGGGCCATCTACAGCTGATCCCCCAGGACTGTGTCCAGACAGCTTCTAAATGTCTCTGGGGATGGAGATTCCACAACCTCTCTGGGTTGCCAGCACTCAGTCACTTTCACAGTAGAAATTTCCTGATGTTCAGAGGAACCTCTGATGTTTCAGTTTGTGCCTGTGGCCTCAAGTGCTGTCACTAGGCTTCACATACTCATAGTTGTCTCTAATTTCCCATTTGCTGTCACCATGTCAGGTTTTATTTAATCTTAAAAAAAACCTGTAGCAAATGATTTCATGAATTGTGTAACTCCATCCACAAAACTGCTGAGCCGAGGGCTGAATGAAGCCACAAAACAAACTTTCTGAGTTTTTTTAAATCCAGGTTTGATTTGGATACCATTTTGATTACAGTCATTGAATCTCTAAGGCTGCTAACAGCAATAGATTTTTTTTTTCAGGACATATGCCATCAAAATTACTGTTTCAGTTAAAAAAAATAATTACAACTTTTCGTGGTATTTACAATATTTATTTTTCTTTATCACCACCATAGTTGCAGATCTTGAAGTGAAAACCAGGGAAAAGCTGGAAGCTGCCAAAAAGAAGACTAGTTTTGAAATTGCTGAGCTTAAAGAAAGACTAAAAGCAAGTCGTGAAACTATCAACTGTTTAAAGAATGAAATCAGAAAACTTGAAGAAGATGATCAGTCTAAAGATATGTGACAAGTGTGGACTTGATAAAGAGCCTATCCTGAAAATGGGAGGACTTCAGTCATGGAACTGTATGAGTTCAATTCTATAACTGAGACTATGAGAATTTCACTGGCAAGTGATTGAAGTTTGTGGCAATCAACTTCACAAATGGAAGAAAAAAGAAAGAGTGTATCCTTGTTTTATAGTTAAAATCAGTGGGTACTTAACAACTTATTTCAAGTAGAAGGGGTCTCAGACACCAGACTTTTTTTTTTTTTAAACTGCGTTTGAGTCGTATATGAAAACTTTGTATTAAGTCTTGTATTAGCTCAATGTTATTTTACAAAATGCTGGTGTTTACTTTTTTTACTTATTTTTTTTCTACTGATTGTTTAGAGGTGCATCTTTAGAGCTAAAAATAAAATATGCAATTTTTTATTTTAATATATTTTGTCTCCATCCACCTGCGGAATTGTAAGGAACAATTGTAAATAGCATACCCTGATTTAAGGCAGAGGTTGAAATACGTCATACGCAAGTTGTTTAAGTCTGGTTACAGTGATTTTGGCATGTCTGTTACCAGCACAGTGAAAACACTTTCTGAAAACAGGATTTTAAATAACTTCTGTATCTACAGTTAAGAGTTTCTAGCCTCAAAGCTGCTTCAACATATATAAGTGCATCAGTTCTACAAGCCGTGCACAGAAGCAGGAGATTATTCCAGTCCTGATTTGTAGGAGTTTAATACTTGTACTGTACTACAGTCACTTCATCAAACATTGTCTCTGCTGCTTCTTCCTTCTACCACTCTTCCCCTGTTCCAGCATGGGTCCCTCCTACAGAGGACAGTCCTCCATGAACTTCTCCAATGTCAGTCCTTCTAATGGGCTACCACTCCAGCATGGGTCCCCTGCAGAGTCACAAGTCCTGCCAGCAAACCTGGTCCAGCATGGGCTCCTCTCTCCCCAAGGCTACAGGTCCTGACAGGGCCCTATTCCACTGTGGGCTTCTCACGGGGTCACAGACTCCTTCGGGCACCCACCTGCTTTGGTGTGGGGTCCTCCATGGGCTGCAGTGAATCTCTGCTCCACCGTGGACCTTCATGGGCTGCAGGGGGGCAGCTTGTCTCACCATGATCTGCACCATGGGCTGTACGGGAATCTCTGCATCTCCTCCCCCTCCTTCTGCACTGACCTCAGTGTCTGAACAGGTGTTCCTCTCAAATATTCTTACTCCTCTCTCCACTCCTGTTCCCCCCACAGCAGGTTTTTTTTTTTTCCCTCTTCTTAAATCTGTTACCTCAGAAGCCCTGCCACCGGCTGATGGGCTTGGCCTTGGCCAGCTGCAGATCTGTCCTGGAGCCATCTGGCGTTGGCTCTGCCGGACATGAGGGAAGTTTCTGGCAGTTTCTCACAGTAGCCACCTCTGTAGTGCCCTCACTACCAAAACCTTGCCATGCAAACTCAGTACATATTCTTAAGTTGCTAACGTTTTCCCCCTGAAAAATCAGTACATGAACTTAGCAACACTTTGAGAACAAAGCATTCATTTCTTCCTATTTGAAACAAGTGATGATTGGCTTTTACTGTGGCTTGGTAAAGATTTAGAACTGAATTTAAGTTTCATCACTCACTATGTAGACTTCAGTTTTTCATTAAGAATAGTAACAGACTTGGCATATTTGGTTTATGGTATGTATAGACATAGATGAGGAACAGCTTGTACCAGCAGTGTCCACACAGATCCTTCCTAGCACTGCACACTATCCACGTTTTTCTGACTAGATAAGTGCTTTGGTTTATTGATTCAGTAGCCAGTTTCCCTTTAAGCAGCAGCTGAAGAAGAATGTGAGAATTTCACTTCAGCAGAATGCCATTTCCAGAGCTGTGCATTGAAAATAAGACTGGCATGGGTCACAGTATATTGTGCATGCTAAAACAAAAATGGTAATGGAAAGCACAGTTTTGGCGATACTAGGTTGTATGTGACATTAGATTTGTCAGTTAAATTACTACTAATGAGGACTAACTCAGATGGAATATTAAACAAGCTGTGACTAACATGAACAGGTCTGCTGAAACAGACTTGAAGAGACCGAAAAAGAATAGAACCTTTTGAATCCAACGTCTTAGTAGGAGCCTAAAGTATTCTATTTGTTTACATCTTTAATAACATCCAATAAACAGCCTCCTATCCAACTTTACAGAAGCAATGATCCTGGCTCCACTGTTAGTAGCCATCAGCATGCTTGACCAGTGATGTAGTTTTTGTTTGTGGTTAGTGGTCTTCTTTTCCTCCATTTTTCTTTCAATGTTTTGTATTTTTTCTCCTTTGTGCTCTCTGCAAAGATCACAGAAGAATCGTTAGGCTCCTCTGTCAATAGTAAGGCAAGAAAACAGTCCTAATGGGTCTGTGCTGATCAGTTACTGTTATAGACAACAGGAAGACTACCTTGTGCTTTCCAAAGTTCCCTCTTATGTTCTGTGCTTTCATTAGAAAATACTTTCTTTAGATGCTGTGCTCTGCCTATAAGAGTTGTTGATGCACACACCTGAGAGAGCGTGTGTACGCCGTAGATCTACAGTAAGTGCTGACCTTCTAGTGCATATAATTTTCAAAGTTACTAGAACTGAAATAGAGTGGGGCACCTAAGGACACAGTTGCATTTGACCTCCATTGCCTTGAAGAAAAACACAAACACTACGCTCTGCTTTACTGTTGGCAGTTCTACGAAGTTCCAGACAAATAGTTATGGTTTGTGCTTACCAGGGTCCTAACTTAAATGCTAGCTATTTTTATTGCTGAGACTGACTTCAGACTGTGGTTTCATCCTGAGTTAAAATTGTGAAACAAATGTATTTAAATCTTGCCTTGTAAAGGAGGGGAAAAAACTCTCACTGTGCTGTAGGTACACTTTGATATTGCTGAATCGCACAGTAATTTGTTCGGTTTTTTACACTGAAGCTTTAGGCTCCACTTGAAGTAACCCTTTGTTAGGTAAAGATAAAACATGGTTTGTTTTACCAATGAAGAATGTTTACTTCAGGCATCAAATATGCTAAACTAGTAGTGTCATTGCCTCTTCCACTATAAAGACTTGGGGGTTTTAAGTGTTTCAGCTAAGACAAATTAACACTCATCACAATAATTTCAGACACTGACTGGTTACTCACTACCCAGTGTTATGTATCACTAGTCCTTTTCTTACCCAGCTCCATCTCATATAATTTAGTCCTTTCCTTTGGGTTTGACACACTGTAATTTACTCTAAAACTGTGAAGTCTTAGAGTAAGGCTGTTGCCTGGGAGGTTTCCCATGAAGCGTGCCATTATTGACAGGAGATGTGTAGATACAGTTAAGTCAAAGATTTACTTGAGAATTTTTGTAGTTAGTAGAGATGGGACTAGAAGGACTAGAAAGACTAGAAGGAATATTAAGTCACCCTCTTCATTTTCTTTCTAGACAGGTGCTGGTAATAACACCAACTCTTTGCTGTTTATGCATTTAATTAATAATAAATATACCAGCGTTTGTTTACTTCTTAATGGGGATACAGATTTAAGAGAATTTCAGGTTGTTTTCACACATAAGGTTGTTTTCCAAACACCAGGTGGCAGGTATGTCCAAAATATTCTCCAGTCCCAACAGCAGTTTAATTATTAGGATTTTGGAAGATCTGTGATATCTTTGGTTGATCTCATTTTCTTTGAGATTTGATCATCTGATTAGACAACTTGTATTTGTTTCTGTAGAGATGACCAAATTATCTCTTGCATGTTATGAAACTGTTTGGCAGCCTTGTCAACAAATCAAGTATGATGTGCCAGGAAGCAAAAAAAAAAAGTGTTCGTTTACAAATTTTGTTCATTTGTCAAGGAAAGCAGCTTTCAAAATGCAAATCTTAGGGGTTGTTTTTAGATTTGTTTGTTGTGTTTGTTTTTTTGTTTTTTCTTTTTCAGGCCAAGATTGTGTGACAATAACATAACTTAGGCAGTCTACTGGACTGCATGCTTTGCTTGCACTCAATTGCTTGTACTTCAATTGCAGGTCCAAAATGGCAAGATTTTCCACAAGTAAAAGTAATTAATCTTTTAAACTTAATGTTAATAAAGGCAATAAGCTTCTTTAACTAATTAATGCTTAATGAATACTATGAATGAACCTTTGGCTTCCAAGTGTGTTGAAACTTCTGATTTTCCTGAGTATAGCAGGGAAGAACAGCTTAAGTAAGGGAAAGAAAAGAGAATTAGGATGGTAGAAAAGAATAGCAACAATGAAAGATTCCTGTTATATATGATATATTTGGCTGGAATTTATTTAACATTCATTTATGATATATTTATACTATTTCCATTTTAAAATATTTTAAGCTAGAACATGAAATCATGTAAGTTTCTAGTGAAACAGTCTTGCCTATGCAATAGCCAGTAAACATCCAAAATTAAAATTTACATTTAGATTTTTGTAGGAAAACCCTCAAGAATGCCAGGTGATTAGGCCATAAAAAGAAGTAATTAGCATTGCAATATGCAGTATTTGTCCTACTAGCCCCCTAATAATTACTATACTTTGTAAGGTGTTCATTTGTTAAAGGAGAGGCTGGCCCTTCCTATTCCCACAGTTGTTGGGAATTCTGTACTTTAGGACAGAAACAAATTTCACCTGATCTACTGGCTTCTGCTTTTCTAATACTTTCACCTCAAGTGTTCAACATCTTTTTTCTTCGATGTCTTACTTCTGCAACGTCTGGCAGATTTCATGTTTTTTTCAGTCTACAAATCAGCTTTATTTCAAATAGCACATTTTATTTAACCTCTGATCTAGAATGTTAATAAACTGCATGGGTTTTATTTTAACAGGCTTTTAAGTTTCTCAGTGAAACATTCTGTTATCTTTAATCTTAGGATCAAGAAACAGGACATATGACTAAGAAAGGTCTTCCTCACCCGCTGAATTAAGCAGACAGAATTGCACCTCAGTTTAAATTACTCCAAACAATAGATCATAGAATCATTTCACAGTTAAATCATAGTTTCTAAGCTTGCATCTTTAAGCACTACTATGCTGGGTAAATATAAGTATTTAAAGTGGGTAAAACCAACAAGGTTTATGTCTCTCTGCATGTAACAAGGGTGACTACTTTTGGACTTAAAATCTGGAGAATGAACAGTGCTGCACCACTGTATTGTTGCATGCACTAAGTCTGTTGAATGTAGCAGGACCTGCATGTGGCAAGAATTAATCCAGGTAATTTTTGTTTTAATCACTTTCCTGATTAAAGTGATAACTGTGTCCCACCTAAAGCTCCATTCAAGTCCTAAGCCACCTGAACTCTGAGTAGGTGATAAGGAGAATGTTGAGAAGTTAGGTTTGAGGAGCTTGCATTTAACTTTTGGTGTTATTTCCTGGTTTCTGTATGGAAGTTTATGCAGTAGTTGAAGCATTTTCTTGGTAAGCTAAATATTCCCAAGGAAAACTGAACCTGCATCACACAGTTTTAGAAGTTCTTAACCATGAGATCATGAGAGTATTCCAGCGCTGCTGCCCACAGTGAGCTGTGACAGTCAGCTCTGCGAATTCTCTAGGACTGGATAGGGATCAGGTGAAGGAAAACTATAACCTCAGTTAGCGATTAGGGCATTGGAAAAAACAAATGGAGTGCTTTTTTTCAAGCTGAGTAAAGCCACCATCTCAGAAAAGGGTTATATCCTTAGTAAATAAAATGTCTAAATTAGATTAAATTGTTTTCCCATTACCTTCAGAAGTTACACAATGTTTTAGTGATTGTAGAATAAATGTATATATTGGACAAATTAGAACTGATTTTTTTCCTTCTTGCAACAGGTTAAGCAGGATTAAACCAGACAGTCTGAATTCCAGCACCCTACTACATAGTGTTTAAAGTGATCAAAGCATCCACTGCTTTGCAAAGCTTTATAGTTCCTCTGAATCTTCCTTTTATAGTCCTTATCAGCAACAGCCAGGAGTTGCAGTGTTAGATGAGCATGGGCATTGCCCTGGATTATGACTAAACATTGTGGGCAATATCAGAGGGCAAAACTGATTTGATATGCACTCAACTGCCAGGCCTGCAGGTCACCATGCTCCTCTCAGGTAGTAGTTTTACTCTTGGAGCATCTCATCATTGATCAGTCTGCTAGTCCTGTGTCCTGACAGATTCATTCTACATTATTTAACAGTCAGGAGTCTACAATTTCAAATAGCAAACACAGCCTAGATGAAGTTAAAATAAACTGTGTTTTGAGTCTTGCATATTTTTTTATCAATAAACAAGAAATGAGTCCCAGTCCTTGTGCATTTGCTGAGAATAGAGAAGATATATTTCTAAGACTGATTTCTTTCTAGTATCCTTTTCCCCCTCAAGAATAAAAGGCAGAAACAAAGTAATTACTTTTTTGGAACAGGCTGGCACACTATAAGTATTTTAAAATTGATATGCAGTAAAACTTTTCATGGATTCATTGTTTGAAAAGAGCTTCCTCATATTTTAATCTGATCTCATGTGGTACTAAATGCTTGCAAGTGCCCTTCCTCTGCATTTGGAGCTGGAAATGCTCAGTACTTCACTAAACAGACCTTACCTTACCTTACCTTCAATCCTTGTGATGTGAGTGGGTTTCCATCAGACCTCTGGTGAATGATGGTAAAAAATCAGCGAATGAAGAAACCACATTTTAATAGCTGAAGGGTCACTTAGTAATGTTTTATATTTCTTGATAGTTAAGACTTTACAGCATTTCTTTACAGGTATTAAGCTAAGGCTTTTGGACATCTGAAAATATCGTATGCATAAATTTAAACAAACCCCTTCTTCAATTTGCTACTGCATGCTCTCTTGTTGACTTTGCAGTAAAATTATTTCCTTGTTGCACATTTTGTACATTTGCCCAAAGATTTGCCCTTCATAAATTCCATCACTCTCCTCAGTTCTATGCTACAGCTCCTCCAGCACTCAAAAAAGACTAGAGAGAAATGATCTGTAAGACGTAAAGCAACTTATAACTTGTTTTTTCTGCTGCTGTTACTTTCTGAGCTTTATTTGACACTGATGCTGTAGAGTGCAAGCTTCAGTCTTACCTAAATCTAGAGACAGTTTGTGTGACAACTCTGAACATATTTTGTGATGATCTAACAGCTGTCCACATTCAAGCATGTTGAACTTGGTTAGTGGCCAATAAATACTCGTGTCACTTCTCTGTGGTCTTGTGTAAAAATAACCCAAAAAGCCAAAACCCCGTGGCTGAACCTCTATCATAGTGTCCCTTATACAAAAAATAAAATTTGCTGATCTACTGTATTTTAATAATAATAACAACATTTTGTAAACACCATCTAATGCTAAATCATTGATGTTTTGCATCAGATGCTTGTTATCATTACAGCTTTGGTTGGAATTTCTGTCTAAAAAACTCCACCACCACATAAATCAACTCAGGTACTTCATTCTGATCTCTTTACTGTTCCGAAGTCATACTTGTTTGAGGAGTGACTGTGGTTTACTCTACTTGGATTAGAATTGCATCCAAAGTAACTTCAGTAAAGACACTTTGTAATTGCAAAGCAGAACTGGATTTGAAATAACATTCTCATGATCAAAGATTCCAAGAAGCTTTTGTAGTAATTGGAGAATAACAACTATATAAAATCCGTTTGCTTCTCATATTTAAATGAAGCATAAAGATAAAATGCATGAGAGGCATATTAAATGAACACACAGATACTTAATCTGATAAGACCAAAGCAATTGAGTGGGATTTTAATTTAGGCATTTGACTGACTTTGTAAAAAAGAAAGTTTTTGAAGTAATGCTGGCTTTGTTCCATAATATCTGAGAGGTTCACTCAGTTGTGGATTGCTCCACTGGGCTATTCCCTTCCCTGATGATATATTATTATTTATATTGTATCCTGAGAATACTGCACATGTAAAATGCACAGGCAGAGTTCCAGGCCTGAAGGCCTGCAATCTGAACAGGCAATATAGGATGGGTGGTATAATAAATTGCAGTTCTTTACTTCCACTGTAAGCAATGTCTTTCAGCTCCAAAATTATACCCTTCATCCACTTTGATTTGAAGAAGTACTCCGTACAGTTCTCATCCTGTCGCAACACAACTCATTCAGACTATAGCGGATAAGTGAAGCAACTGCTGTCTATGAGTTTCACCATCTTTAACAAACTAGACTAATTAAAAAAAATTAGTATTGCAGGAAGTACTTGCAATAGTTCTTATGATTTTGAAAAATGAGAGCTGGAAATAAGACTTGAGCATAATTTTTCTGAAACTCTCCCATTAGCATCAAAAAGGCTTTGATCTGAGGTATGGAGTGAGTATGCAATTGTTTGGTACAGAACTAAGTAGCCTTAGGAAGAAAGCTTAAGAATAAAATCTCTAAGCATCTTGCTTCATTACTTTGACAAAATAGGCCTGTAGCTGCCATTTTTGAATGCAGAACAAAAACCCCAAATACTTCAGGCTGCTTCACAGAAGTTTGCACTGACAAGTGGGTCTTGTTTAAGATGAGGATACCCAGCCTGCCCTGAGCTCTGACACAAACAACAACTATTTGAACATCTCAGGAAAGGCCAAGAGTATGACAGAGAGAAGGAAAAAAACATCAGAGATCATCTATGGTCCACAGTTACCAGTTTGGTTCTTCTGCCATAATGAAGCTCTCTGCCATGAGGGGACTGAAGCTTTCTTAGCAGTAGAATGAACTTCCGCAAGTCAGATTCATAAACGTCAGCGTTTCTCACTTCACCTTGAAGGTCTGTTTCGTTGGGTTTCTTTAGTGTAAACACAAGCCATTTTTTTTAAATGCTTCATTAAAGCAAAGACTGTTCTATCATCTCTCCCTCGTCCTGCTAAGAAGCAATATGGAATAACAAATGCATTTGAGACAAATCCCTCTCTATAATAGTTAGCTAGTCCTACCTGAATCAAACTGCTTTGGGAAAAATTATATGAGCAGCACTTCCTTGGTCTCCATCCTTCAGACTCTTCCCCATACTTGTTTCCGTGTGAGGGAATAATGTTGATATATATTTTGATTTTGTCCCTAAATATATGCTATTATATGCTACTGAAGGGAAATCTAATTATTTCTGCTTAAAATAATTGTTGCTTAAAACACCATTACATCAAAAAGTCCGCTTTTATTTCCCTTGTTTCAAACAATTATGTAGTTTGCTTCTACTGGCTTTATGTGTGAATTCAGACAGTCCTGAAAGTGAGAAATAATACACTGGATGCAAAATGAGGCAGCGTAAAAGCAGCTTTACATTCTATTACCAATAATTCTGCTTTGCCACATTTCATCTTTTCTTCTTCTATGCCTCTTCTGAGAGAACATGCCCAAAGTTATTTCACAGATTTGTGTTGGCTGTCTCAGCTCTAACTTCAGAAGTTATTTTTTCAAGGGTTGGAGTGGTTGCTCATTTTGGATGGCCGGTTACCCTCACTTGGTGGTTTCTGCCCACATGGTAATGAAGTTCTTGCTTTCCTGAAGAAGTCCATTCCTTATATACTGGGGAAAAATAAAAAAAAACCCTGGCAGTTATGCTTTTCTTCCCTTAAAACGTCAGGTTATGATCAGTACTTCAGCAGCAGCTTCATAAACTGAGCCTTCCCCCAAGCAACAGTGAGACCCTTCAAGAAGAGGGTAGATGGTATCTTTCACAGTCCTTCCTTCAATTTTCATCTGTCTGTATAAATCACAATGCTCAGTTATCCGCTTATGTCCAGATGTGATTTTGGAGTACGTGGGACAAAGGCATATGAACGAAGGAGAGCAAAGCCTGCTCTACCAGTGTTCAGAACAGCTGATCTTGCACTTTCTTTGCCCACTGCTTTCACTAACAAATTATAATTAAGAGGCAGAAGAGTAATCCTGCCAGTGTGAGCTTGGGTTCCCTCTGCAGATTTACTGATGAGTAGGCAGAGTTGTTTTGGAAGACGGAGAGTGTGTTTTACTGTTTTTCAACATGACAATTTGACTTCTTCAGAGAAGCTTTCATTTCTTGCATGAAGTAATATATCCACCCCACAGAAACTGCACAACGTCACCTGAGTCCAATTTATTTCACTATTTACACTGAAGTTAATTTGAAGTAATGTATTTTATCTTTTCTACTCTAGATAGGAAAACCACTGGATTAAAACAAACACCATTATATCTGATTTTGCTAAGTAAGGTCTATCACTGGTAGGGGAAAAATCCAGGTTGCAATTTTAAATGTTCCTTTAAACATTCTTCCTGATCATACCCGAAGGCAATTTTCTGGAAAAAGACAGGGTATCACTCTCATTGCACAGGACACAGTAACTCTGTGTAAGAGAAAGGAGTTTCAGAAAGGCAATGTAATGTAGATTAGAATTTGACATTGAAAACCATTTCCCAAAGACAATTCATTAATTCTGCCAACTACAGTGTCCCTTAGTTATGCAAACGACCAAGTAGAGCAGCAATTATCTGCCTGTGATGGATGCAAGTTTTTCCACCACTGTTAACTTACATTTTTGAGAAGGTACCTGCTGCGCCTCTAGGCACCAGGTCTCCTCAGAGTCATTTTAATAATCTTTGTGCATGAAAAAGAAGTTTATTTAAATGTAGTCCTGGAACCTGGAATGATTAATTCATCCATTCATGAAAAGCGTTCTGTAAGCTGATGGCAAAATACATACAGGAACAGCCGTTCTAGTAAAAGTTTACATCAATTTGCTATTTTTCTTCCCTCACTGTCTCAGATCTTGAGATCTGAGATGCCATGCTATCACCGGACTTTCTGCTACTGCCATGCTTTTCCTGACTGGAAACCATAGCAGAACATATTCTTGCAAGAATGCAGCCCCAAGGAAAAAGCAGTGTTATTTTTAACATTTTCTCTCTAGTCGTCACCATTCATAACTTACAACATATACTGTGAAAAGACTGAGAAAACCATTGATTGATTTAAATCTGCCTTATTTTTGACTAAAGGCAAAAACTTCACACACTGGTGCTTAATCATACTTCGCATCATGTACAAGCATGCAGTTTTCCATACAAATTCCATAAGGTGTTTAATCTGCTATTGCAAAAATACTTATTTGCATACAATCACACCCTGCTGTGGTTTTAAATGTTTTCTGAGAATACATTTTGAACCTATTATCTTAACCTCACTGCCTTTCTACCCACATACAGACTAACAGACATGCAAACCCTTTAATTTTTATTCAGGCCTGACTGTAATTAAGTTGAAGTGCATTTGTTCTTTAAAACTATAGGCTCAGCTTATTCCATAAGTATTGCTGGTGAATACACTTTTGTTAAGTTGCTGGGCTACAGCAGGGTCTTCAGCTTACAAATAAAAGTTGTTATTACGGGAGAAAACAGTGATGGGCAGTTGTGGGTGTTTCTGTAGTCTGAATTGTTTGTTCATGCCATGCGTGCCAGATGTTGAACAGAAGCAGTCAGCCACAAACAACACGATCTGATCTTTCAAAAATCTTAACCCAAGTACTAAGAAGCACCGACCCTAGTTAAAGACATCAGGGTGAAGAATATCTTATCACTGACTTTCTTGTTGCAGACAGGTTTGATACAGATGCAGAGAATACATACCTGTACAATCACAACATGTGACATGGCAGCACATGCTATACTAGGTATACTCTTCCCCATCATTCAGCATCTGACAAATGTCATTTGTTTAAAGAAGACATTGGAAGTAATAAACTCAAAAACTGTAAGCACAGATGACAGTACCATTTACTATCTCCTGCTATAGCTGCACTCTGACAATCAGCTCCTCTTCTTGACATATTTTTACAAAGTATGTTAATGACTACTGTCAAACCACTGGACAGAAAATACCATAGCTGACTCTTGCTTGCTTTATGCCAAATCCAAAGTGTCTTTATCCCCACTATGTTCTTGCATTAGGTTTTAATATGGAATAGTTAACCCAGACCAAATATATTCCACTTCTGTCATCAATATGCCATATGAAATAATGTACAGTTGGGGCACAAGCATGTGGTAAGAACCCACCTTAAGAAGCCAGAAACATGTAGGTTGCAATGGGCCTCAGGAAGCCACCTAGGACAGCCTACGGCTCAAACTGGGGCCAGTCAGTGCAGATTGCTCAGGACCATGTCTAGTCAAACTTAGAGTATCTCCCCGGAAGGAGGGAGCACCTCTTTGGGAAACTTCTTACAATATTTGACTACCTTCACGATAGAAAGAAAGACAGAGAGAGAGACTGTACCTAAGCAGAATTTACCATGTTTTAACATTCGTCCATTCCCTCTCAGCCTGTCACTGTGCACCTCTGAGAAGAATCTGGCTCGGTTTTCCATGCAAACAACAGCAGTAAGATCTTCCCTTATCCACCTCCTTGAGGCTGAATAATATCAGTTCTCTCAGTCTTCTCTGATACACCATTTTTCCAGAACTCTGACCATCTTGGTGTCTCTCCCCTATACTAGCTGCAAAATGGCCATACTGTATCAGACTACGCAAGTATCTCTAACTCACTTCTGAATGTAATGACCAGGAGTAAAGAGTCAGGAAGAGAGTATAAAGAATAGGTTGGGTATAAAGCAATCCTTCTCGATATATATTCACTTTTCAGTAAATCATTGACTAGGGAAAAGTAGAACCAAAGGCCACTGTATTCCATTCAACTTACTAGCTGCCAATACACTGCTTCCCTTTTGAGTTTATTTCCTTTTTTGAAAGTAATTGACAGTTTTAGCTTCTACAATTCTGGAAGCAGTGAGCTTCATACTTCAGTTTTGCAGCATCCGAAAAAAAAGACTACCTTTTGGTTGTTTTAAACCTATTCTCTGTTATTTCTCCTGTATGCCCACTTAACTGGAAAAAGTGAATGAGAGCTCCTTACCTTCCCTCCACAAGACACCATTTTATACAATTCAATCATCTTCCCTCAGTTGCCCAAGCATTGTCACTTTTTTCTTTTTCAAACTGAAAAGTCCAAGTCTTGGTAGTCATGTTTTAAACAGAAGCAATTCTCTATGTTTTTTATTCTTTTCTACCTTTACCACTCTTTCTGACCTGGAAAACCAGAGCTTAACATTATTCTCTAGATGTGGCCATGCCACCAGTATACACAAAGTTGTCTCAACATTTTCTGCTCCATTCTGTCTTTCTTTCTTAATAATTCCTGGTGTTTTTAAGTTGGAACTGAATTACCTATAGAGACTCTAAGAATTCATTCTTTAGCAATAACAGCATACATAGAACTTACCACTAGGCACATATAATTAAGACTGATCTTGCCTGTATCCATTACTTTATGGTTATTGAGACTGAATTTCCACTTCTAGTTTAACACCCATGCTGTTCAGCACAATGAGATCCTTTTGAAACTCTTTTGCTGTCAGCTTCATAGGGCACTACTGCACAGAATTTTGCATCAGCAGCAAACTGTGCTGCTTCCTTTACTCAGTCTCTTTCCAAGACCGTTTCTGAGTATGCTAACTAGTGCAGGTCCCAGCATGAATCCCTGCGGGAGTCCAATCTAACTCTCCCACAGTGTAAAAAATGAGTATTTATTGCTATCCACTTAACCCTTCTCTTTCAGCTAGTTACTAATTCATGAGACACGCTTCCTCCCCAACCTATGACAGTTAATGTTATTTAGCAGCACTGTCAAGGGACTGTGCCAAAGGCTCTTTTGAAATCACTACAATGAATGTATCACCCTGGCTTATCAGTTTGTTGATTTCAGCAAAGAACTTCATAATTATGACAAAGCTTCTCTATCTACAAAAACCCATGTTGATTTTTCTGCAGTCTGACGTATTTGTCTGTATGCTGAAGCCTCACCCCAGCTCTGTCACTAAATTGCTTGTGTAACCTGAAACAAGTCTCTCACCAAAAAGAGGACTCAGATGCTGAAAATGAACACTTGTGAGCCTTCAATCCAAAATTACTGTCTTAAAAATTCTCATACAGTTGCTTTCCAGCTATGGAGCTGCCTACATTCCATAAATTCTTGTTTCAGTAAGGTTCCTGAAACATCTCTAACTGCTTTCACATGTACCTCCCAGCAAGTAAATTCTACTCCTAAAAGTCCATCCCAGACAGTCAATAAAACAATTTCAGTGGATAGGATTAACGAAGTTGTAATAACTGTTTGATGGTTATAGCACACCTCAAGTGTGCGGGGAAAATATTAATTTATAAGTTCACACACTGAGGATGAAACGAAACCCAGGTGCCCCACATGCTGAATTTTGGGGTTTTTAATCACTGAATTATAAGAAAAGGACAGGCTGGTTTCTCCTAGTCTTAAATATTCATCTCCTGTATAAAGGGGGCCCTCTTAGGCATCTAATAAAAAAGAGTTCACTGGCATGCATTCCAGGTAGAGGAGGCAGCTCCTTCCAACTCTGTTAGTTCTGAGGATGTTGAGAGACACACTTTAAAGTTTTGCAGCTGTACTTGCCTGCCTGTTCTGCCTCTGCACTGAACCACCTCTCATGTAGCTGTGTTGGCAAAATGGACTATTTGTCAGTGTCCTGGTTATGAACTCACAGTGTGGACTTAACTGAACATTCCCAAATTAGCACTGTTGTGGCTGAGGTAAAGGTGCATAGTCCACCTGCAAGTTTTCCAATAGCAGTCATAATACCGACTCATAGGACACAACTGACACAAGGCCAGCATCCAACAACATTATTTAGCACTAACCCATAGTCACTGTGACTTCAGTCATATAAATGTCATTTCACAGTGAGAAGTTTAGCCAGCTTCTTTTTCAGAGTGGATCCCAAATGATCCCGTTCCTCCACTTCCTTCTGCCGTGCACCATATAGGAAACCTGGACAGAGAACCAGTTGTGATTGACTTCACCCATCACCAAGGTTCTCCAATATTAACTGCCACAAGTACAGGCAGTGTAGTATTGCTCATATATACCTCCACACTTCCTCGGAAGTAAAGTGAAACTACATTTCTTGTCTTGAAAAAGAAGCACAGAAAAAATTCCACTAATGCTAATGAAGGATCAACTAACACAATGACAAATGACCTAAGAATATCTAAGTAGTTATTCACTAAATGAATAAATGAATAAGGCAAAGGGCACTTGCTGCATGCAGAGATTTAAAATAACCGGCTGTTTCCTTCTGTGAGAGGTATCTGTTCTTTGTCCTGAACGCAAAAATAGAAAAACGGTAGGTTATGATAGGCTACTTAATTCTGTCACACTTGGTGCCCACAAGGGAGTCAAAACCACAGCTGCACAAGCTGCCCAATATCTAAGTTTGCTATTGTGACAATGCTCTTTGAACACTGTTTTGTACATTGTACATAGTCAAGTGTGCACAGTTCTGAAGCCCTGAAACTCTAAAATACAAAGGGGTGAAGTAAGGTCATAGCAGCAGTCTTCACTTGGAAAAGAAATGCTGTCAGCTGAAGTCAGATCTTGAATGTTACTCCAACACACTGGATTTTCTTTGCATTTAATTAGATTTACGACCCACTTGGTTATTACAGGCTAGTTGGAAACAGACGTGTGTACATTCTACAGTCAACACACAGATGCTCCTCCAGGGAAACAATCATTGAGAACTTACAGGACTTGCATGCAACAGCCTTTGTTAGGAAAATGAAACCAGCTCAATTTGGTTAGGTAGAACATTCATTTGTGAGAAGAACTGAATGAGTATATATACTTCTGAGGCCCAAAAAGCAGCTTCACTTGCAATGATGTTTTTCAGGCTTTGAATATTCAAATGGTAAAGCACCAAATATCTAATATCTCAAAGAGTAAATTACATAGTATCTCAGGTAGCAAGCTCAGTCTAAAATGAGGTCAGAAAAAATACCTAAGTTTAAAATCATTGTATTATCTTTAAAAGTCTACTAACTGACTGTCACAAGAAGTACCCTGTCTTCCATAGAATATTACTTGAAGCTCACAGATGCTCTAACAATATCAGTGGTGTATTTGTATAAGGAAGACAATTTATACAACTGAAGAAAAACAGATTACAATACAAATAGCCATCTGAAGAATTCCTGAATGACCAGGTCTGCTTGACTTTTTTCTGGCTACCACAGGAATAAGAGCAGAAAGTCTGTCATATTCCAGCAATCATTTCAGGAAAAAAATCGCTATGTGAATTAAAATGTCCAGCTGCAAAACACATTTATTTACTGTTGAACTTTTTTTCCACTTTTAACTGAAATCACAACTAACGATGACAATACTCAATGAAGCAGTGAACTGGTTATAATGATTAGCTTAGTCTTGCACTTCTTCTGAAAAAAATACTATTAACTGTGCTGGGGAGGTGTGCTTTCTTAAGTGCAGGATCAGGCTATAAGTAGGTGCTGTATGGCCCTTACTGTATGCAAGAGGTTTGTTTGGTTGTGAAAACAAAAATTTCTTGATCTGATATACAAAGTGTTATTCTACTTATGCCACACGAGGGGACACAGAATATAACATGACTGGATTGACACTCCCTTCCATGAAGAACTTCCTCCTGATGTCCAATCCGAACCTTTCCTGGTGCACCTTGAGGCCATTTCCTCTTGTCCTGTTGCTGGTTGCCTGGGAGAAGAGCCAACCGCCACCTGGCTACAACCTTCTCTCAGGTAGTTGCAAAGAGTGATAAGGTCACCCCTGAGCCTCCTTTTCTCCAGTTTAAACAACCCCATCTCTCTCAGTTGTTCCTTGTAGGGCTTGTGCTCTAGACCCTTCACCAGCTTCATTGCCCTTCTCTGGACATGTTTCAGCACCTCAATGTCTTTCTTGTAGTGAGGGGCCCAAAACTGGACACAGGACTCGAGGTGTGGCCTCACCAGTGCTGAGTACAGGGGAAAGATCTGCTGTTAAAATGTTGTATGTGACCAGACTGCACTCTCGCTTACACAACTGAATACTGCCTAAATCGACATAGGTCATAGGCAAAAGCACTTCACCTGCAGACTTCAAATTTCATAACAGAACCCACCACAACATGTTGGTATCATCTTGTAAGAATCCAGAAACTGGAACAATAGGGGTCAATGAACCAACATGGAAATACATTATGACAGTGCAATGAGCATTTCTGGAAACAGAAGCTATCTAATGCAGTTGAATTTTACTTCATCTTCAAAGACTAAGAATCTTTCCAAAATATTTATATGACCTAATTTTTAAATAAAAAGGAGGTGTTAAACCCTGAAAATTTTCATTTGGGGTGAAAGTTTTATTATTAATAAAGGAGAAAATTCCAAAGAGTACTAAAATTTAAGACCTTTAAAATGACCATTCAACTTGGTAAATCAGTTATGAATCAAGAGAACGATGAAATGCATGATTACTTCTGTTGCCTCAAAAAGCCATGTATTTAGCACACCTAGTAACCACTGTAAAAGATCATATAAAAATGCTCAAGCAAACAAAGTGAAAGGTTTAGTTACTAAAATAATAATTTTACAAATTTTAGCTATGGGCTAACCACTTACGGAAAAGCTTTAAAAGCAGCAGTAGCATCTAATTTCTAAAAAGAGAGAATGTGAGCCATAGTGAAACAACAGAGGAAGTCTTTGACTTCAAAGTTGATGTAAAGAAAATTTAGCAAGATCTAAAAGATGCCACCAAAGGACTTCAAGAGATATAAGTTCATAATTTGCAGAAGTCTGTAAGCAGCCATGTAATCTTTGAAAGACTAGTAATTTATGTGGGATCTGAAGACAGCTGTGATAGTCCCAGTTTGGGATGACAAAAATGATTGTAGTTACGAGCAGCAACCGGTATGTCATAGATCCAAAACATCTACGAAGTGAGAAAGAGAAGGAACAACAGTGTGACAGTTAGAAATTCTCAGCAGGAATGCAACACAGCAAGGTCTTAAGAAGCCAGAAAATCCCCTGGAGAAAGATACATAACAGCCACAAAACGCAGCAGAGTTCCAGTATCTGAATACTGAATTGTCTGTCAGTAAATCTGGGTAAGGTGGATAAGGTAACACTCAGGTAAGCAGTAAGGATGATCAGTTTCACACATGAACAAAACCAGCACCTCACCTTTGATGAAGACATTGAACCTGACTGTCAGAGATGTTCTGCTGTCCAAATTTAACCCAAATTTTAAGTGCAGCCATTCACATGAACTCGTGAAGGCATGGTGAAAGCTCAAGGGGGAGAAAAATAAATGACCCAGAAGAAGAGACATGTCAAAATTTTGTTCCTTGCTCATCCAGACACTGCTGAAATGACTACAGAAAAATTGCAAGGTACCATACTTAGTTGAATGTGGACTCGCAGATTGGGATCAACAACTGAATCTAAACACACTTTAAGGCCAGCCCTGTGACCTGAAGGTCAAAAGGAATCCTGCAGATGTTTGTCTTAAGAGCAGCTTATTGTTTTATAGCACATCGGTGTATTACGTTTATGGCATATGAGCACATATGGTACGTTAGATGACAGAGTTTGCTACACAACTTCACCTATTACATGACTCAGCTGCAGGAAAATCCCATTTGCTCTGCTTTATCCATCCAGCTCTCTGAGTGCTGACTCACATGCACAGAAGCCAACAGCTGCAATGGTACAAATGCTAAACCACAGTTGTGCGCTCTCTCACGGAATCACAGAATATGCCGAGTTGGAAGGGATCCAAAACAATCATCACGTCCAACTCCTGGCCCTGCACAGGACCATCCCCAAGAATCACACCATGTGCCTGAGAGCATTGTCCAAATGGTTGTTGAACTGTGTCAAGCTTGGTGCTGTGACCACTTCCCTGGGGAGCCTGTTCCAGTGCTCAACCACCCTCTGGGTGAAGAACCTTTTTCTAATATCCAGCCTAAATCTCCCTGACATGACTTCAGGCCATTCTCTCAGGTCCTGTCACTGGTCACTACAGAGAAGAGATCAGTGTCTGTCCCTCCTCTTCCCCTCAGGAGGAAGTTGTAGACTGCAATGAGGTCTCCCCTCAGTCTCCCAGTCTCCAGGCCGAAGAGAACAAGTGAGCCCCCTCTTCCTTCTAGATACTATCACCTTTCTAGTATGTACATCTGAAGAAAATCTCTGCACAGACTTCAGCTTTTCCAGCTCTCACACTATCTATAGATTAAATGTACAATGGGGTAGTGGAGTACTGTTATCCGTTTGCTTCTGACACTTCCGCTACAAAGCAGTAACTGTCCAGGGAAGGGAAGAAAGTGAGCAACTCTGAGGGTAAGATTCTCCATTCTCCCTGTCATGAGGTAACTGAAACACAGTCAAAACAGGAGTTGCACAACCCCTGAGAAAGTCAGATACACAGACAGACCTGTTCTGTGAAGCAATTCAGTGCAAGGCATTGTTTGACAAAAAGGTCAGAAGTTAGATCAAGGCCAGAGAAGCTGAATAATAAGAGGAAAACATACATAACATAATACAAGACAAAGCTGAGAGTTTTGTGCAGGCTGCCGGCTGCTCTACCTGTGAGCAATGTGTTTGTGTGTCGAGACAAAAACTACATATTCAAGATTAACTGTAGATCACAACGTTTTGGGCTGTAAACAGGGAACAGACACGGTGATGTGCAGGTAAGTGAACAAACGTGGGGGGTTTTTTTGCACTGGCTAACAGCAGTGTTAAGCATTTCCACAAACCTGCACAACACGCAGGTGTGGCATCTCCTCCGGTTCTTCTTGTTTCCCACATTAATTCTGCTCTATCTTTGTTTCTAATGTGCACCGTGCCCACCTCTGCTTTCCGTCGCACGTAGTGCAACCTCACGAACACAGTGCAGCTCCGACGGCTGTAGGTGAGGAGCTACCGTGGCAGTGTGTGCAAAAACAGAGGTGACACCGAGCACAACAAAACTTACATGGAACCAAGCCAATCCGAGCCAACGCTTCTCAGAGCTGTGCGCGGAATTGCAGCTTTAATTCTTTATTTTCTTTTAACCTGAGGAAGCAGTAAGACTCGCTCTGTGGCCACTTCCCTCCCCGCGGTCCCGGCGTCGCTCCCGGCGCAGCCCCGAAGCCAGCGCCGCCGCCCCGCCCGCCCCGCGGCTCCGCGGGCGCTGCCCCGGAAGGCGATCGCGCCGCGCTCCGGAAGCGGAGCCGGGCAGGGTCCGGCCCAGAGCGCGGCCCTGTCGCTGCCGCGCTCGGAGGCGCAGCCGTGCCCCAGCCCGACGCGGGGCCGCCGTCTCGCCCGTCATAGGCGGCCCGGCCCGGCGGCCAGCGCGGGGCTCATGGCCAAGGTGGGTGCTGGTCCTTGCCCCCTCTCCCGGCTCCTTCCCGCGGGGTGCCCGGCCGGCTCCGCTGCCGCCCCCTCCCAGCGGAGCCTCCCGGGCCCGGGAGCAACCCCTTGTCTCGCCTCCTCCCGTGGGAGCCAGGGCTGGGATGTGCCCGGCGGTAGGACCTGCTCCTCCTGCCCCGTGGGTCCGGGTGCGGGAGGTGGGTGGGGGCGGGGCCCCCACGGGCACGGGGGGCTGCGGCCGGGGGTTGTTTGTGGGCGGGGAAGGCCGAGGGGCGGAGGGGGGATCGCCGCCTTGCTCTGAGGCTGGGGCTGGGGCTGGGGCGGGAGCGGCGGTGGACGAGCGGAGTGTTAGTTTAAAAACAAAAGAGGAGGCGATAAAGTTGTCCCGGCGGTGGCTGTGCCGGAGGCAGTCTGGCGCGGGGAGCGGTCCCGGCTGCCTGACCTGCCGCCTCCTTGGCGTGTCTGACGGTCGTGTCTCATCCCGTGTGACCTGTCAAGCGCTCGCACCTTCCCCCAGGTCAGCTGCGTCTGTCACATGCCTCCTGAGACAACCGCGTTTGCTGTTCCAAATCGCCGAGCAAGCCCAGGGGCTTTAGAGGTGCAAGCCTTGAGACTAATTGAGAGCTCTGGCGGGTCAGTGAGTTGGGACCAGCAGACAGTCTGCCACGGGAAGGGGGTCCTCCAGGCTCTTCAAAGTGGTGCTGTGTGTATGAATGAAAGTTATACCTAGCTCACTGCCTCGTCATTTTAAACTTCCCTTCCTGACATATCCCGAGACGTGAATGCACCAAGGATAGATCTGAAGAGTCGCAGAGGTGTCTCAGTACTTGTTTGACTCGATTCTCCATCTAAACTTAATTTTTTCTTTAACGAAAGCATGTGTTCTTATCTTCCTGGTCTTCCTGCATCTTCCTGCATCTTGTTCAAAGTTAACGCATAAGATGTGATAATGATCATTAGAAATCACTAGGAGTGTTGTTGGACTGTGAGTTGAAATTAATACTATTATTACAATGAATACACACTGTAGAAATCAGGGTTGATTTTAAAATCTTGCCAACTGTGTTTTGGTATTAATAATATTTTTAGCAAGTGTTTAATTTGAGACGTTTTTGAATAGTCCTTGATTTTTTTTTTTAACTTAAAGCCCTAATGACAAAGCAAGATTTAGTGTAATGAGCAAAAAAGTTCTCTGAATAAGCATTTTTTATCTTTCTTTTAGTGGTGTTAATGTTAGCAGTAACTGCGTATCATGAATCTGTCATTAAATCTGTTCTGCTAGTTCTGCAATATATTTATATTTAGGGTAGTGAAAACCTACTTTTTTAACATTTATTACTCTGTTAAAAATGGCTTGGTGTTAAGATATATGGGTTTAGATCCAATAAGCATTCTGTTATCTTGTTAAAGTCAGCAGAACTGCCAGGGAAATTCATTGTCTGTTTTCCTTGGTTAGCAAGTGCATTTGAACAGCACACCCATCTATGCCTGCTTGAAAAGAAACTTGTAGCAATATAAATCACCAGGTCAGGCCCAAAAACTGCTAACTCCATTCCAAAGGGAAAGAAATTAAGAATTTTATTCCTTGACTGAGATGCCCTATTTACTTCTGTGTCAAGAATGCTTTGGAAATGTTTGTTGAAACAATACACCAGCAGTTGTATGAATATCTGGTTAAAGGGGTTTCCAGGTTTTTACTCACTTTCCAGTTCAGTGTGTTGTCTCAAATGTTGGTGGTGAATTGCAGTCAAGATAAATTGTTCTCACTTCTGTGTAATTTTTACAGGCAGAGTGCTTTGGAACACTTTTTCATCCTACAAGAAATTTCTGTTGAAGAGAAGACCAATTGTCTTAAATTGCTGCAATGGGCAAATGGTAATTTGTGGAAGAATCTAGCTTTGTGAGGGAAAAAAAAAGTTTCATAAACTGGAAAAATATAAGACATGGTACTTGGGAAGACTGGTTTGCAGATACATGCATCTGATTCTGCACTTCAGTTCTTGAACTGCAATGTTGATATGCCTTATCTTTTGAATTGATATAATTTTTTCTTTTCTTTGTCAACTGGATGAACATAAACAGATATATTTGCTTCCTATGGAAGCAGTTCTCTGCTAAATCTAATGATCCAGTAATAAATTCTGTTATTAGGAAGTTAGCAAGATTATTGCTAACAGTCTGTACTCCTACTTAGGATAATTCACTGTTAAAAAGTTAGCTTGAAAGTAGCTACATCCGTATTTGTTAGGTGTCTGATTCTGAATGCATTGAAATTAATTTTGTTCACTTCTGTGACCACTGGGACTTGTAGTTTAAGCAAAACAATTTCTTGAATAATGGATGAAATTCACTCCTGAGTAGAGTGGTTTGTAAGATCACTTTAATCACCAGAACTATTGTTTAAATTCCTTGTAAATACTAAAATATTGTTAAGTTTATATTTAGCATGGCTGCAGTGGGTTTATGTCGTATGTGTTGTTGCTGTGCAAATATCTGAGGTGATTTAATCAGTGATGTTTAAAAGAATATCTGGTCAAACTACAGAATAAGTAATGTTCTGTCTTTGTTTTATTAAACATGAAGGGTTGTGTCCAAGTGGACTGTGGCCACCTAGGTTTCTGAAAAAATTGGAATAATCTTAGGAACAAATTGATTAAAATAATCATGTTCAGATGTGCAGGCAAGTTTAGATTTAAAATGTGGCGGTGTATGAGTGTGTTTCCACAGCATCACAAACTGATCAAAATTGTACCTCCTGCATTCCCAGCCTCTTTCCTTCTTTTCCTTCCTTGTACCAGTAAGGATTGCACTGGGAGCTGAACTGCCGGAAAATGAGCAACTTTTTTTTTTTTCATGGTAGAATTAGTTTTTAGTTGACTCAGCACCCTGAACCGGCTCAACCTGCAGTTGCATACCTGTCAGTGGCTATGTGAGTGAAGAGGTGGGATCCCAGAGAGGAAGGGAACAGTGGCACTTCATAGGCCTGCATCTGTCAGGATGATGGTGCAGGACTCCAGCCTGTGACCTGCTCCTGCTTTGCATCAGTGTACAGCTGGTGTAGATCAGCTCCACCATTGAAAAACATGGTCCTGTTTGCTTCCACCCCACTCTGCTGCTTCCTCCTTTGTGCAGGCAAATACTTGTATGGTTATGTGGTGAGCCGGGCTGAGGATTGAACTAACCTGGGGGAGGGGCAGGGGCAGGGAGGGGAGGGTTTGGTTTGAGCTGGATCAGTTTGCTGCACAAACATTTGTGCTGGCTCAAAGATGGGGGTGGAAGCAAGCAGTAAGGGGAGCAGGGTGTGTCTGTTTCTTTTGGTGACAGTGACACATTATGCCAGTTTAAAATATATTTGATACTGGCCTAATTCTGAAAGGTTAAGCTGGTACTGCATTGAGAGTTTGAAGACATTGTTCATGGGCATATTTTACATCTAAGACCCCTTAAACCACAGTCTAATTTCAGTATGTACTTTGAAGGGATTTTGAGGGAAGAGTCTGGCCTTTTGTATAGTAACTAATTTTTAAAAATATTTCAATTTGGTACCTATTGTTTCATTTAGAGGTACTTAATGGGAAAATATGCTCCTGTTTATAACTGCTGTTCATCCATCAAATTACTGCAACAAATTTGTTCAGCACGTATATTGAGTTCTTAAGTTTAAAAGACTTAAATAAGAAAAGATAGTGATCAGAGTGTCCACTAAGAAAACTGCAAGATATTTTGCAGTAGTGAGTAGATAAACAAACTGAACAAATCTACAAAAATTGTGAGGCTTCCCTAAGACATACACTATAACTTCAGACAGTTTCTGGGGAGGCAGTCTGTGAATTCTTAAGTAGCTGTAATGGTTAGTGGTTTTCAAGATCTGTCTTAAGGCTTTCAGCCTATCACTGAAGTTGTACTTAGTGTTTCAAGGTATGGATAGGCATTGATTTTTATCTCCCCCCCCCCCCGAAATATCTGTGAAAATTGTAGGTACTGTGTCCCTCAGCCATTTGTCTCTGCTCCTCTGCCGTAGATTACCATGCTAAATGACCCCTTCAAGAGAAGCTGTATGCGGTGTTATGTGCTTTAGGCATAATCAGCAGTTAAATGGACAGTATTAGCTCAACCTGCCTTCAGTGGTCAGTTACTTTGATTAATTTTTCCCAAAGGCAGTTAGTGTTACATGATTCACTCTGTTTCAAGTCTGAATGGGTGGTAGTCTCTCTTTGCTGGATGGTGGTGAGTAACTCTGGGCAGTAGCTACTGCTGGAAGCGATGACCTGTCTGCAGCCTTTAAGTGATATTTTCTGTAACAAGTGTAATGGGTTTTATTTTTGTCTGCCGCTGAATAAGAGTTTTAACAGTTTTTTAACAAAGGTATTTGAGGAGCTGTTGGCTGAAAACTGCTGCCCAGAGATGTGTAATTTAACACAGTACATGCAGATAATATCTTGACTGTATATAAGCTGTAGAACAGCAGTCCTAATAGACTTTCAGTTTTACTCTCTTAAGCATCATCTTTCCTTGTTGGCCCTTCTGTGTAATCAGTGTTAGATGTGAAGATTCTTTTTGAACCTGAACTGGTAATAAACAGGCGTGTGGTGCTTTCTCTTATAAATATGTACGCATATAAATTTGTGTGTCTGTATCATGTATTCTCCAAGTATGGTGTATTTTTCAAAGCTTCCTCTTCACTGCATCTGGCAGGGTGGCAACAATCATGACAGCCAATTTAGTTCACTCTTTATTGAGATCCATCTTCCTGCAGCCATGTGATTCTCCAGAATTTCAGTTTTCCCCTCAAGCTTCAAATGACAACAGGAATTATTATCCCTTGGCTTAAAAAAAAAAAGAGCTAATAACTTATTTCTGATGTTTATACAATAAAAAATCATGATTATTGTATGTTTGGGACTGACTTTATACATTCTTTTCTAATTAGTGGAAATGGCATTGTGACTACTGACTGTTTCCTTCTCATGTCTTAGAGTACTTAGATTTCGTGTCCTATTTGTTCTTTCTCTAAAATGCTTCCACATCGATATGTGGGGTAGTGAGATGAGAAGCTCCTTGTCACATGAGTGACATATAATCTGTCACTGACTTCTCAGATTCTCCAGGGTAATCCCTAAATTTTTTACCTGAATCTCAGTCAACGAAGTAATACTAGTATCTGTGTTAGGCAGTATGTTCCTCTGAATTATTGCAAGTGTAAGATTGTTTTGTTGCCTGTCATTGCTATAATACCTGCCTGTGCTGGATGGCCACCTTTATTTACTTCAGCTTCCAGAGTCAGCCACAGTTACTAGACCTGCCACTTCTTCTCACTGAACTGTGGTGGGTTTTTTTTTGTTTGTTGGTTTGTTTTGTTGTTTGTTTGTTTGTTTTATTGGTTTTATTTATTTATTTATTTTTATTTTGTTTTGATTTTATATAAAAATTCAGGTTCAGTTTTGGATGGTAGAAACACCTCTGTGTTGGTACATTTTTGAACTAGGATTTAAAAAAATAAACCCAAATGTAGGTTTTAGAATGATCCTTTTTCTTTTCCTTTATTTATGATAAACGTGTATCTTATGGCAAAGGCACTCAAGTATATCTTGCTATTCAGCTTTTTCTTGTATTATGTCTGTTACTTTGCTGTTCAGGAAAACGTGTATGAAGTATCTATGCTTGTAGCAAAAGCTGTGAACTACAGGGCAGTTGGTCTATCTGAGATAGTGATAGTTTTCCTGTACTGTATGCCCAACTCAGGAGAGATTCAGGCACCTCTGTTTTTAGTTTGAAGAACTGACTTCTTTTCCTTCATAGTGGTTTTGGTCCTGGCAGGGTTGAGATGTTCCCACAGTGGTGACTGTTACTGTAACCCCCTGATCTGTTACTGTGTGCTACTGACTCAAAGGTGAAAAGTTGCTTTAATGTACTGCCTTTTCAAGGGTAAAATAAGCTTTCTATCCTATATGCCAGTACCTGGATTCCTGTGTTTCTAGTGTAAGACACAGGTCTTGGATCTCTCGCGGGAGCTGCAGTTAAAACTAATGTGGTGATATTTTCACTGTTGTCCTATCGCTGCTGCCAAAGTTAAACTGCATAATAGTTCTTATCTGTGCCAGTTGCTCACCTTGACACAAATGAAACATCTATCTTTCAAGATTTCTTAAACACTTTGCACAGGGATATTGTCTTCTTGTGCCCTAGTATGACACTTGGCATGATATGCAGGTGGGGGCATTCCATTCTTACCATAATTTAGTTGGTAAATGTGATTGTAGTGGTTGTTTAGAATCATAAAATATCATGAGTTGGAAGGAGCCCATTCTGTGAACATTGGAAGGATACTCATCAGCACAATTCTAGATGTATTTCTGAGATTTAACGTCTTTGTTTCATTACTTGCAAGATGTTTGACAGGGTACAGAGTTGACTGGTTTTGCCATGTCTTAGGACGCTGTGACATCTTTTCCCAAATGGAGATGTTGAAGCAGTTGCTTTAAAGGGAAACTCCCACTATTTTTTTTTTGTCCTGCAGAAATGCTAACTTTAGTTCATATATGAACTTGAAGTGAAAAATGAATGATCTAGTGCTGGTGTTTGATCTTGGTAGCAGTGTATCTTATGTTGCGCTTCTCTGAACTGACAGCTTTTTGCTTAGCAGCACAGCAGAGCAAAACAAAGTTGACTGTGCAGCAGTTATCCTTCAGACATGGCTAAATTTTTCAGTCTATTTATGAGTATCAACAAACACTTTGTGCATACTTTTGCCATGCGTTGAATGCTTCTATTTTCCTTTAATTTAGCTTAAAACTAGTAATGGAATTCCTGAGGTTTTGAGAGGAATAGCTCTTGGCAAGCCTAGGGTTTTGAAACCAAAGGCAAATTAAGATACCAAGCAAAAACAGGGAGGGCTACTTCTTCATGGAAGTATGTTAAGATTCTTCTGACGTAAAAGCATTTGTTGTAGTTTGGGTTTTTTGTTTGTTTTTCTCTTTTAATCTCTTTGAATTACTCCTTTAAAGCACAGTTGTTGTTTTTCTTTTAAGAAAATCTTACTGTAACACAAGGGGACTTCTTTTTCCCCCTTGATGTCACTTAACAGGTTTAGCCTTTTCAGGCAACCATTACAAGTAGAGGGGTGTAATGCTACTTTCTTTCTATCTGTCTGTATTTTTTGGTAACTCAAACACTGATTGAAGCATGTAGTTAGAACACAAATTTTAGTTTAAATAAAATAAGCTCTTGCTTTTAAATCTCAACAATAACTGTAATTTAAAGTAGCTGTTACTGTGCATCTGTTCAGGTGGTACAATAATGCAATTAAAAATTATTTAGATTTTTAAAGTGTAGTTGGGCTTTTTGTAAAACATATAGCTAAGCTGCTTTAGTTTTGTGGGAATAAGAAGACATATGGTGTAGGGAAACTTGCCTGGCTGTCACAAACTTGACCTCTTCTGCCTTTTTGGTACTGTTTGCTGCAAGCCTCTTCCCTCTTTTGTACCCTCTTCCCACTAATCCCAAGGGGTGTAGCATTCATAGGAATCTTGCATGCTATCTCCTTTATTTATGTTACTGCATTTCTTTCTACAGTTTTATGGCTCTTTATGTGCCTTCATTTAGCCCTTCATTTCCTTGCAGTGTTTCCTATTAATATAATAATTTTGAATGTTTCAGAGCTCATTGTCTTCCTTCTCAAACTTAAATCATTTACTTACCATTTGGGATACTGCTGATAGTGGTATAATCTCACCCAGGAAGAGCAGATATTTTTGGGAGTAGCCCTCTCTTTTTCCTCTTCTCCTTGAGTCCATGGTCATGTTTTATTCATGTGCTCCTTCTTCCTTGTCCAAACAACATTTTCAAGACCATATTTTCTTCTTCTGTCTTTGCAAATGAAGCTTCTGTATCTGTCACTTGGAGTACTACAAGTACCTTCTCCCTCTTCTCCTGATATTCTTATCTCTGCAATCTGTTCAAAATAGAGGTGGTACAACATTTCACTACTCTGAGTGCTAGTTTCCTCATCAAGCTAAAGCTAGCATATTGTCTTTGAATTTAAAGACCCACATTGCATATTTCTGCATCATAGTCTTCTTTTTCCTTGCTACTTTTGGTGCTCAAATCAGTCTTTATTTCTCCCTCCCCTCCCCCTGCCTTTACTTATGTTTCATGTCATATCCTTCACTTTGATTTACAAAACTTTTGAGAATAACTGTATGTCACATGTGTTAATACTACTACAAGAGAAAATGATTGCACCTCTAACTTCTCTTCTTGGGTATTAGAGTATCCTGTTGTCTCTGCTTATACAGATGAATTATATTTTTATCTACCCAAGCTGACAGGGATGCTTGTTACTTTTACATCTTTTCTTATAGGTACCTGTGAAATGTACGTTGCTGTATATCTTTGAAATCTGGTTCACTTGTCTGGTGACTATACATTGTAAAGAGCACCAGTAGCGTGCTTTAAAGGCTATTGTGTGAGTACCCTGTCAGATTTCGTGGATTTTTATTATCCTATGCGATTTCAGTTAGTAAATATTTTTTTTCTGCACTTGGCAGGTTTCTTTGGTGAGGCAAATAAGATGCAGTCTGAAACTTTTATTGAAATTATATACAAATTGAATTTAAACTGGCAGTCAAAGTAAGTGCCATGTCCTATGCTTGACTTACTGCAGAAATAAGCTAATATTAACAGAGGTAATATTTTTTTCTTAATAAGGAAAGCCAAGTGACTCAAATAATTCTTTTTGTGTCTAATGAAACTTTGTGTCACAAGGTTTTTGTGGCTTGTGTTTTGGATTTTGTTTGTGATTTTTGGGGGGGGGGATTATTTTGGAGAAAGTTAAACTTTTCTGGCTCCTTATTATTTGAATGTTTTTGGCTGGTAATACAATGAAGAAGTAAACCAGAAATAATTGCTAAAATAAGAAGTGTTAACATATAGATTGCTGTACCTGTCTTAGAAGTATTTTAGGATAGTATAGTTAAGTCATCGTGAATCTCTCCTGCATCATGACAGCTGCCTTGTGCTTCCTTCTCTTAAAATCTACTGAGTAGACTTCCATGCCTTGAAATTGAGAATGCAGTGTATGTGTTACTCATCAGTCTGTATTGCCATAAATGTAAAAGGAGTAGGGCAGTGGTAGTTAGTGTTAGTTCTCTCAAGTGTACCCATACTAATGCTAAAGGAAACTGGATGTCTATGTAGTATCTGTCTGCCTGCCTGTACAGTATCTGTGCAGCTAGACTGGAGATAGTCTTAAATTCTTAAATAATTGCCCTCTACTTTAAGGTTCCTAAAAGCATTTACTTGGCAAATGTTCGGTTGCTCTGTGTAAATGTGAATGCCTGCTTTCTTATTTTTCTGATAGCTGTCTCTTTCTTCATTTGCTGTACAAGTTTTAGGTGATGGTATTCAGTTCCTGAGAGAGCTTCCTCTGCATTTGCAGTTTTGCTGGGAAGGATACCATTATGGTAATCTTTTTTATTAAAAGACATTTAGTTCAGACTTTTTAGATCTGAAACAGTAATGAACGAGCTAATATTAAATACAGTATGATCCAATAAATTGTTTTCTAAACTTGAACTTTGTGGTATTTGTTTAGTATTATTATAACAACAGTGTTGTGCCTATATTTAGAGAAATCTTGAGTGATTCATGCCAGTGGATCAGTCCTGCAACTCCAGAGAGTGCTCCATTCCTAAAAATTTCTGGACTAGAAAAGAATGTGTACAGGAACGGAAAAAGGGAAGGTGCTACACAGGCCTCAGACAAACTATTTTATTTTTTCATATTTTCTTCCCTCCTCCTTTTTTTGGGTAGAGGGGTAGGTGGGTAAACCTTTCTTATACAGTGCTTACATCCTCGCTCCCTAAGTTCCAGAACTGCTTCTGATAACAGAGGTGGGCAGAGCATTTCCGTGTTGTCCTGTGGCTCTTTAGTTCTAGAGGAATGTGTGTTTTGTCTCAGAGGTACAACATATACCAGAAACTTAGATAAGCTTCTAGTTTCTGTAGGACTCTTTGGGTTTAAGTGTACATTATGACTGTTATTTTAAGATACTTCTGACCACTTAGGGTCTTGAAATATTTCTACCAGTAAAGGGCAACAAAGTTCCCTTCAAATTCTAAAGTTCAAGTTATTTGTCTTGGATTTTCTCTGCCTACAGTGTTATGTGGTCATCTGACCTTCACAAATGTGTTTTCTTTTACTATGACTTCAGTCCATAAGTGCAGATACATTTGTTTAATAAATCTTTCTTTCTGCCTCAGAGTTCTTTATTCTGAACTAGTGCCATAGAGCACAACTTCATGTATATCTGCTAAATTTAAATTTACTTTTCTTGAAGAGTTTGTATTTCTTATGTCAGCTGTAATATAGAATTTTATTTGTTAAATGGATGTAAATAATGGTAAATTGTATGGTTTTAAAACAGTTTCCTATCAAAGTAAAAACTTGTTTAACATTGTCAGTAGTCTGAAATTAAAACTACCTTTCTGAATGTTTGATTATGCCAGTACTATATCAGTTTAGCATTTTTCTATGAATTCTTCACGTTAAAATTCTTCATGTAAAATAAGTCAATAATGCTTATTTATACTTAAACCTGTCCCCTAACCTGTTTCGCCCTTCCCAAGGACATAAGCACCTCTGATTTATGCTGGGGCTCAGCCTAAGGCAAGCTGTGAGTGTTTGTGTCAAGGCTGAAATATTTAAGTGTTATGGTTCACGGGTACAAGTGTGTAAAAAATCATTTGGCTAGGAGTTTTATGTTCACATCTCACCTCTGATAGCTTCCTATACTTTTATCTATTGGTAAGTAAATTGCAGTTTTGAGCAGCTCTTTATTTATTTAGATCCTGATTCATGTAAGATATTGCTTAGTGTTTTGGCTTCTCATTGAACTAGAGGTGACAAAATTTAGTGACACGTGGGAAGAATAAGGTTCAACTTAAGCATATGCTGGTCAGTTTGGAATTTACTGGTTAGAAGCTCTCCTTAGGAAGGATGATTTCTTTGTAGTTTGGAGTAGGAAGATGTTTGGAGTAGGACGATACCTGAAGAGAAGGAAACTGGTTCAGCTGAGGCGTTGAGGACAGACTGAAGTACCTAATGATAAGTAGTGTACTCTGATGACTACTGTGGGATACTTTATGCTAATAAGTAGAATGATATTAATCAGTTGTTGTGTGATATGTCAAACTGCTTTGGTTATAAAATGACTGGTTGCAGTTGTACTATTTGATTGACGCTAGCGCTGACTTCTGAAGTGAGCAGTGCATTAAGGAGGGTGTACTGGATGCTTATCAAGTGTCCTATCATACATGTATTAGTGAGGCTTTAAAGGAGTTAGGCTTTAAATTTGTTCTGTGTCAAATATTATTTCTCAAGTGTGTTATACCAGGGAAATGTAGCTTCAGAAAACTGTCTATGTTCTTGACTTCAAACCAAACAAGGAAGTATCAAAGAAGAATGACTGTGTGATGGAATAATAAAGTCTAGCAGTAGTGAACAGTGAAGTGTTTTACATAGTAGTTCAAATAGTAAATATTGTGGGCTGACCGTGATTTGTGAGAGATCTTGGTTTGCATTCATTGTGAAGATTTTCTATGGATTAATTCCAATACCAAACACAATTTCAGTTAAATCACATCACTGATTACCTTTCGGTATGAATGGACTGTTTTGAGGTGGGGAGTTGTAGGAAATTTTGTTACTACATAGCATGTAAAACTAGAAAGAATAAGGGAGTGTTGTCTTTGAAATACAAGTCTAGGGTTACGAATAAAATGGAACTAAAATTAACGTACCTGTACAAATTTGTTTTATCCGGTTTGGCCATAGCTCAGTGAATATAATAGACAAAAATGTATTGCCTCGGCAGCCAAGAATTAATGCAATTTAGATTGAAAAATGTAAAAATTATACCACTGGGGATAAGTGATTCACGTTGCTGCTGTGTGGGGCTGTTAGAATGGGCAAAGTTAACATGCTCATGATCCTGTTTGAAGTAGGCTGGTGTGATAGGGCTGCCTGCAGAACTTGCTGTCTCTTCTGCAATAGAATTAGTTTTAGGCTGCAGCACTAGGTAGGTTTCAGAATTTGACAGCAGTCCTTCTTGCAGCATACCACAGGCTTTTAGTTGCTGGCACAGCAGAAGCAAGGGATGAATATAATGTTGCTGTGGTTCTATCATGTATTATTTAAGTTTTCTAACTGCTTGTTTTCCCTTCTGCACTGCAGTTCGCTTCCCTCTCACTTGTGATGTTATAGATATATATAGGCTGACTAAATATAGGTCAGTTAAAAGTCCTTTCTTCTTCCCAACGAAAGTAACATCAGTAGATGCACTTTCCAAACATTGCTTCTCTGATTATTTTCCAGAATACTTGTTAAGCAGTATTGACCTCTTAACTAAACCCAACAATTTTCTTCTGCTGTAATTTAGGGAGTAATGTACAGAAATTGATCTGCATATTCAGATAGTCTATATAAATGGGTTAGAATTTATGAAGGAGCATAGAGGTGTTGGGTTAATAATATTTGGAATGTTTGGAGTTAAATAATTTACTTGGAGTTGTACAGCAGTATCAAAGCACATATGTGTAGAAACACACTAATAAGTTGCTTATTTTAATAATGTAGAACTGGATGTAGAACTGGACCTGTGGAAATGCAGTGTTTCACATAGGTGAACAGCCTAGAGGTTGGTGGAGTTAAACACAAGTTTAGGAGCTGGACAACATAAGATAAGGCAGTGGATAAGCATAGGGAATTGAGTGGTAACTGATAGAGTAAGAAGATTGATTTTGGGGAATATTTTGAATTTTTACTTACTTTATCCTAATATTGCCTATTACATATAGAATTTGAATTACGTTGTTTTACTGTATTAACATTAGCTAATTATCATGTTTCTTAGTTCTAAATTACTTTCAAAATACCTGCAGTATTGTTAGGCATGGATAAGTGTTTCTGTGCTTTTGGGTGTCTTCCAGTGTATATGAAGGGGTTGCAATAAGTGGATAGCATATCTGGGATAAAGTGCACTGTAAGTAGCATAATGATTATTTCACACTGTTTCCGTAACTGCATCTAAACTGTCTTTAGTTTCTTTCTGTTTCTATTCTAGAAAATAATGAAACTTTTGCAGATTTTGTTGCTGGATTGCAATTTCTGTAACGTACTCTTTGTGACTAATTCAATTATTGCTAGATGTAATGTGTTGCTTTGACAGAAACTTGTGTTTTGTTTACTTGTACTGTGTGAGACACACCATTTTCATTTGCTTTTGAGTTTTATTTTAGCTGCAGAACTACAGAGAGAAAGAATAGGAGTCATGGTTTATCTTGGATATCCAAACTTGCTTTGGAACATTATTGCCAAAGGCGATTATGCTTAGTGATTATTATATTTATGACGTTGTTGTGTTTTCTCAAACCACAATTCTTGTAAAAGGATAATTATGTTAAAGCTTGGGCTATTCTTTGCAGATTCTGTGCCAGCGCCAAAATATTTTCAGACAATATGTAGTTATCATTTCAAAGATATCCTTTTAACTTGAAATACTAAGTAGTGTAGTAAGTTTTTAAAACATAATATTCAGTAAACTAGGACAGTAGTAAGTTTAAAGTTAAAGCAAGTCACTTATCTTGCACTACCATCAGGAATCAGATCTGAAATGTGCTACTTAATGTGAAGGCTTAAAGTTTATGTTCTTGCTCTCAATTAATTTTATGCTATTGATCTTTTGCAGAGGGAAGGACAAAAATCTTGCCATTTGTAGCTGTCATTGCTGAACACTTTAGTGGTTGTGTTGAGCAAATCACAAACTTCTAAAGCTTTCATACTATGTGTTTATGTAATTTAATACTGAGTTGGATAATGCTTGAGGTGGACTGTGTAAGGGTTTTGATATCTGTAATTGATTTTTTGAAAAATGATACAAATTACTTCCACCAGTCAGCGGTAATAGCTTAACTGTCAGCAGCTTAGTTTTAATTTGCACACTGAAGTTCTGTGTTCTTATTTTAAAGAAAATTCAAAATTAAATGGACTTCTTTAAAAAACAAAATCTCTACTGGCTAAATGGTCACTAATTCTGTTCCTAAACATTTAGAAACTTTTGAAGCTGTATTTGTGCAGAATTTTTGACACACTGCAGGGTAAATGGAAGTTAGCAATAACGCTGGTAGAAGTTGTAGAGTACCAACAAGCTGCTTGAATAAGTGTAGATTTAATAAGCCTTATCAATATTATTCTTGATGTTGCAACTGAAATACTGTGCTTCGTATGTATGTAATTCTTTTCCCAGCTTTTAAACAGATTTCAGTATTTTCTTGAAATTACACTTTTCACACATAACTATAGCTTTAGATGAACTTAGCTTTGCATGAAGTATGTTGAAAGAAAGTTTTCAGAAGCTACAGACTGGTTTCTTTTCCCTTAGGTATTCTGTAGGGTTCTGTAGAAGTGACACACAGGTGATTTATTTTAGCAGATTTTTGTAGTATCTTCTTATATTATAATGAAGCTGTATTTATGACCACTTTAAAATGGTTGAAGTATGACCTATTGCAAAAAAAGAAGAGTAAGATTTCTCCACAGGCATCATGATCCAGCCTTCCTTTTGTTGGCACAAGTCATAGTGTACTTGTCAGATCTGCAAGATCAGTGCAGTAGTTTGGATTGAAGCTTGTCTGGCTGATTAGAACATAGCCAGGGCAGGAAAGACCATGTCTTTCACCTGCAGTCACCTTTAGATCAGCTGAAGATAACACAAAGTAGGATTTTGAGGAAGAAAAGCAGTTAATTTAAAATGTCCCACCTCACAGTGACTCTTTAATTTACAAAAGGAAAACTTCACACTGCTCTATAACCATGCACCGATTTTCTATACATGGGAGGAAACAATATGTCCTTTTTATGAGTTGAATTTGTATTATCTCGGAAACACAGGCTTGGTTTTGAAAAAGGTGGGGGTTTTGTTATCTTTTAACTCCTATTATATCAATTCTAATAGACACAATTCTAGTAGAGAAAATTTAAAAATTTTAAAGAATTATTTATTTTTTTACATTTTTGAGCTATAAAGAAGAACAAGTTGAGTGGGAACAGGTATGTAAATATTAGTAGTGAGTCATTTGCACTTCTCTGTGATTTGACAACATTAGTAAGAAATTATTTCAGTTTGGGGTTTTTTTGGGGGAAGCAAGCAGGGGTTGGCAGTTTAAAAGTTTATGGAGTAGCCCAATATTTAATCCTTAGTGAGTTACACAACTATTTTGCTTACCAATATTCAGTGGTTTGGCTTTTTTTTTTTTTTTTTAAAGATGTACAGTCATCTTAGTTACTCCCTTTATGTAGCTAATATCAAATGCTCTGGTTGAAGTACCCAGATACTTCTCATAATGAATATTATATATGAATAGAATAAAACTGAATTTCTTCTATATATGGGATTTTTTTCACATTCTTCTCCCCATTCATTCCTGGATCACATGTACCTAAATATGGCTACTTGGACGCAATTAATGTCATGTGTTTTTTAAAAAAAATGTGAAAGAGAATATTTAAAAGAAACTCAAAACTTTTGAAAGTTTAGCTTTAATCTTGAGTCTAAGATTAAAAGAGCTTTCACAGTTCCAACTGTTTTGAAGGCTGTCTGCCCGTAGTAACGTAAATCTTTGACATAAAACATGGCCCTTATTAACATGAGCATCTGCTTATAAGAGTAGAAAGAGTGCCATTTTCTTTTAATCTTAGTATTTCCTTTTCACTATAAATACTTTTTGCTACCTACAAAGTAATTGAGCTTTTGGTTACATTCTGCCTAGATTAGTAGTGTTCCTTTGACGTGCAGAATAAATTAAAATGCAAAATTATTTGGGATTTCTCCTCACTGTTAAATTCAGAATGATGGGAAGATTACAACATGAAACTGAAATTCTTAATGTTAATTTCTAGCTTTACTGATTGTGAGGGGTGTTCTTAGACAGCTGTTCACAGGACTTCTTTTCTCTGTTCTCCAAAGAAACATTGTTATCTATCCCCATTGCATGAAGACAACAGAAACCCCAGGTTTCTGGAGTTGCACTGAATCAGTAGGAAGCTTGTGATGTTAATTAGATATTATTAACAGCATCTATTTGCCATTTCATACTAGTGTCTTTTTCTGGATAGACTAAGCAAGAACACTTCAGTATTTTGAGTTTGAAAGTGTTAGTTTCTGATAATAGAAGATGTGGCTTTTAGGGAATAACTTGGAAAATACATTTAAATTTTAATGGCATCCTTTAATGGTTTTTATTGTGTATATATGTAAATTTCTATGGGAAAATGTGCACAGAGTATGATACACATGCCTGTGCTATTGTTAATTTGTTTGGCTGTTTTTAGTGGTGGTTTGAAGGGGCTGTTTGTTAAGTCATTGTGAAATGATAATCTTTGTGTTAGTTCTCACAGATCTGGTACAACTTTTTGAGAATCTCTGTTTATTTTTCCAGGTAGGAGGATTTATCTAACTAGCATAGCCAGCAATAGCAGCTGTGAGATGGAGGCACAGGCAGGCACTTGGTGCCTTGGAGTTTCTGGAAAGTTCAAAGAGAGGCTATTCTTTTTTATGAAGTGAAGACCAACAACCTGTTTCAGAGTTAGTGGAGCAAATGCTGAATTTGTGTGTGGTGAGACCACATGTCAAATCTGTCCTGCTTGAAACCAGTCACACTGGGAAACTGCAGGTTCTAGTATGTAGTAAAGCTTTGGAAAAGAGAAACTACATGCTCAGGAACTCTCTGTGTGTATTATCATGCCAATGGGTACAAATGATCATGTCCTTCTGCCAGTTTATTGTGTAGCTTTGGTAAAGATTGAACTTTTTGCATTAGAGACAGTTAACTTGGATAATTCTGGGTTTTTTGGGACTAGGTAAGTAATGGGAGTTTCAATACAAATGAGCAAAGTTCTTTGAACGAGTCAAGCATACTTGTCAATGTGTATACATGCCAGTATCCAAAATTACAAGTTTGTTGGGCCACTTGGGCAGATTGATGAGATAATTTTTGTGCATTTGGTAGAAATAAGTCTTATCATCCTAATGACTGTTTATTCATTAAAGGTCTCAGTGGTTATTTACAGTGTAATCCATAGTGATTAGTGTTCAACTTCATTTGCCATGCAGTAAGTTTTTTTAAATGCTTGATAGGTACATGTTCTCTTGACCCATCTTCTTTCTTTGCCACACAAACTTTCCCTTTTGCATAGTCTTCAGACGGTAAGGGAACGGTGAGAGACTTTTTGACCAGGTACTTCATTTGCCTTTGTATGAGCAAAGCTCTAAAAACAGTTACAGAAGATATTTTAATCTCACATGATTAAGTGTCCTATATATGGACCTTTGGACTTGCTAGTTGTGTTAACTCTTAGGAATACAGATTCAGTAGAAAAAGTAAACTGCTTCTGGTACAGCATGTCTTGAGGATGTCTTTATTTTGAGGTCTTCCACCATTATTTTTTTTCCTTGTCTCTTGAACTATTGCAGAGAAAAGTTTTAAACGTAAAAATAAAAAAGTGGATTTGTCAGCACTGTGCTGATTGTAAGTAAAGTATAGCTGGACTTTCTTAGGAAGCTTTGTCTAAGTCATGTTTACTGACACACTGTACCCGTTCCCCTTTCCAAACCTGTACCCATCAGATGTATATTTGGTGCCTTTACAGTTTAGGGTTTGAAGGGTTATAAGCAGTACAATACCAAGTAATACCTTTGTAAGTGTAAAATTGCACATAAAAAACCCTCATAACTTGTACTTGAATTAAGGGTGAGGTGCAAGGCACTTCAATTGTATGATAAACATAACAGTGTTTTGACATTGCTGAAATACGTCTGCTAATTGCCAGTTCTTGGACAGAGAATATTTTCATTGCACAGGAACAGACAAAAGCAGCAAGATAGCTGTGCCCAAAAATGGGGATACTAGTTTAGACTGGTAGAGGTATTCCTGCCAAGGAATTGTGGCTGGACTTAAGAGTTTTCATGTCTGTTACAGTGTGTGTAATGGTCAGCTGAAATTACATCTCTTGTGGTACCTGCAGTATAAATATTAGGGCACGTATTATCAACTGTTCTTTATAGATTATAGTTTAAATGGATAAGATGGGCATGCAAAAAAAAAAAAAGGATACTACGTAAGTGACTGTAGGTTGACAGCAATGGTGGTAGCACGTTCCTGGATACGAGCTAGGAATGAGCTGAACAAAGAAAACGGAATAAGAGGCAGATAACTGAGATGAGGTGTGATGCAAGGAAGTGAGGTGGTGACTGTAACGGAAAGAAAACGTTGCCAACGTAGGCAACACAGTCAGTGAGCTGTACAGAGATTCTTTCCAGTGTCCTGGAAACAAAAGGTCATGGCCTTACCTGCCTCTGGTCCTGACCCCAGGGGTACTTGTCTGGCTTTGTCTGACTAGCTGTCTCCACTGGACAGAATAATTGGCAGTGAGGTGATTGTTACTGATCACTCTACTGATTAACTTAACCCAAAATTGGTACAAAAGGGTTAGTTGATATTTTCAGGGTATCTCTCAGCAGAGGTCTCTGTGATGGGAGATGGAACACTATAAGAAAGATGGGAAAAAGTAATTAAGGTAGACAGAAAAGGAAGGAACACTGTGTTTGGTAATCATGCTTTACAAATCAGTTGTCATATAAAATTGTTTCTGAACTGTGTGCTTCTGGAAAACCTCCTCTTATACAGTACAGTGAGGTTTTTCTCCTTTATTGAATAGGTGAAAGTCATCAAAGGTTCTGGATCGAAAGTACCAGTTACAGTAATGAAAGTTTACACTTCAGACTTTGTAGCTTCATTACATAGCAAACATTTTGATTTTTCCATCCAAAGATCCACATACTTTCAAACCATTTCTGTTCATTGGTGTTATTTCCATGGTTTCATTTTTTAAGATACTCAGTAATCACTTCTGTAATTTATGTCAGTCTTGTATGTAATGTGGTGATATGCTAAAATGTAGTCCTTGTCAGCAATATATTTTAACACCAAGTTCAAAGGGAGTTTTTATTCTGAAACTGCTTTTGAGAATCTTCAAATATTGTAGAAGGGTGTTGTTTATTCTTAGTCGTAAGTTGCTTAAGGCTAGCGTGGATGAACCTAGCCTGACTCCTTTGTGTTCTGATAAGATACTACGTCTCACCCATTTATTGCAAGCAGTTAACTTTCTACCAGAAAGTTTTCTGACCTTGATTTTGAAGCTCTTCAAGACATCAAAGCTCCACCAGTATTCTTGTCAGCTTATTACAAACATTAATTGCCATGTGTTTATTCTATGCTTAATTATTTGGTGGTTTTTGTACTTAATGGTTTTAAAAAGCTTTTTTTTTTAATTCTCAAAGGTTCTATCAAGTTATCTCATCTTGAAGTGTAAATTTTTTTTTCCATTTGACCAGTGACTTTTTCAGTGTAAATATTTACTACTTTAACTTCTAAATCTAGAATTTACTTGCTTAGGATAAAACAACTCTGGTATTTGGCAATATTCCATATCTCTCATATAGAAGAGAGCACCTCAAAAACCATTACTGCATTTCTTCACAGAATAAAACACTGGGGTCTCAGATGGCATGGTGTTCAGAAGAAATTACTTTTAAATAGCTATATTTTTTTTATGACAACTAGTAAAAAACAATCCTCTCTGTGGACAATGCTGGTTCCGGTTAGGTGATTTAGAACTTTTATATATAATTTCTCTGGGTTTTTCTGAGCCATTGAATTGTGTTGTAGGGAGTGAGAAGATCTTGTAACTACTTTATAGGAGTTTGAATATTAACAGTGGTAACAAGCAATTTCCCTTACTTCAAAAAAAAACTGTTAAAATGTGTAGTTCACAGCAGAAATACTGAAAAGCTGGAGTAGAGTAACATGACAAAGGAAGTCAGTATATTAGATATTTTACTGCTTTGAGTTTTCTCCTAGAGAGTAAAAGGGCTAAGTAAGTCAGTTATCTGTTGGAATTGTTTTTTCAACTTGCAGTCATCTGTACTTGAAGTCTAGTTTAAGATCTTGAATCATGTATGAATACTAAATTTAAAATACAAATTTAGTTCTTGGAATTGAGCAAATTAGAACAGATTTTTGTTTTCTTTCCATTCTTGACTAAGTGAGTGCCAGCAAGCTTTATGGGATTGTTATTTAAATGGGTTTTGTGCCAAATCATGTTACGTGTCGTGTTTCTAAAGTGTAAATGGCACTGGTTTGCTAGGGATGGCAGAGTTTTGACCCCCCCAATCATTTGCTAATGATTGAATTTTGTATCTTTTTTTGGGTAGATTTCTAATACTCTGAAGCAGCAAATTGGCTGATTGAACTATGTTAATAAATTATCTGTTCCCTCCTTGAAAATTGTTGTTGTATTGGGGTGGTATGCATTTTGCTTGTTGTAACTGCTTTAAAATTAAGCTGCAAGCCCCATGGATGGGTCAGAATCATAACTTTTAAAATTATTTTGTTGAAAAGAACCTGCCCAAATCTGTCCTTTTTTTTCAGGTTTTGAGTGATTTTTCTTTGATAGTAAGGTGTGACTGATTATTTAACTGCAACAGTTAAGGTGCAGAGTAACTACTGAAAAGAGTAACTACTGTGGGCATAGTTGCAAAGACCATTTCTCTTTTTGGTGCTGTTGGTATAAAAACAGTGCCACTCCCTTACTTGGTTCAGGTGTTCATGTGATGAACCTGATCAGGAAGCTGGTCCAGATTAAAAAATAGCTGAGCAAAGAAAAGAATGATTATTTTTAACCCAGATCTATTAGGAGTGGCATACTGATGTTTGGAAATAATGAATAACTGAAGAACCATTTTTAGAAAGTGAAACCTGAGATAGCCAAAATTCAGGTGGTATGGAATTTTCTTATTAGTTTTTGTTTGTATTTTATTTCTCAGTTGCAACAAATTGTATTTTACATACATTTAGATAGAGACAGATGGAGGAGGAACATAAGTCAGTTTATCTCTGATCAGGTTGACCTAAGGAAACTGTGATCTGGGTATGGCTTGAACTCCCATCTGAGCCAAGCATGCAGCCAGCAGTCCTGCTCCCTCCTGCACATCCCTGCCTTCTCATTGTGCCATCTTTCTCAATTAGGGCAGCAGAAAGGCAGCTCAGGAAGCTAAACTGCTTGAAATGTAACCTTCCAAATATATATTTTCTACTGGCCTTGCTCCTTGAGGCAGCTCACTGTGGAGACTGATGGAAGCCAGAGCTCACCTGTGGCCCGGAGCAGCCGAAAGCCCGTCGCTGTAGGTCTGACTTTTGTTATTGTGTAGCCTCCAAACACCAGGAGTGTGACCTCCTGAAAGGTAGCTGCATATATTTCTAATCAGCCCTGCTGCCCTTCTGCTCCTGTTGTATGCACTGCCTGCCTGTCCCTCCACACTGCTGCTGCATTACCCCTGCCTGGTTTTGTCAATCACCTCTCCCCTCTGCTCTCCTGGCACCCTTGCAATTCTCCATTGCCTCCTGCAAAGTGCTGCTTGAACTGCAGGGGAGAGTAGGAGAGATGGGAAGGTGTCTCAGTTTGAGACAATTTGCAGGGGTGGTGACCTCGGGCAGAAGTCTTCTCCCTCAGATTCAATACCCTTAGTTTCTCCAAGAGAGAGAGACCAAGTACACCTGGATGTAAATGGAAAAATAACTCTTTACCAAGAAGAAATGCTAATAACAATACTGATAAAACTGAGTTAAACCAAGTGATGAGGAGAAACTTCCCAAGGACTGCCCCACCTGGAAAAAACACAGGACAGAGACAAGGTGGCCACCCTTCCATGTGGTTCTCCTCCCCCACACCTGGAAAACCTGGCAGGAATGGTTGGAGAGTCAGTGCTGGCGGGAAACGGTGGAAAGCTGGGATTTGATACCAGCAGATGCTGGAGTGAGGCTGTGATGCTGGTACATGCAGCCAGAGCAGGGCTGCGGACCCCCCAGGCAGCTGGAAGGACCCGTAAGACACCCACTGGATCCAGCAACAAGACTTGGTTGTTGGAATTTCGATGTTCCTTGGTTGAAGTGGTGGTCGCAGTCTGCACCCATCGAGGTGGTGGTGGAAGCCCTGGGTGGTGAGGAAGGTCCTGTGTGGTGAGTGAAGTCCAAGTGTGGTCTTTTATTGGGCCTAGGCTATGTGAGAATGCCTGCAGTACCTTCTCTGCGGTGGGAGGTTCTGCACTGGATGATGTAATACTGGATCACGGGATATTTTGAGAGTCTTTGACATCTTCTAAGATGTTACAGCTACCAGTTATGTCAGCACAGGTGGATCCATTATGGCCAACATCAGAGATTAATAACTTCAGCCTGTGTGCAAATTGTCCTGATGCTTCCCTGGAGGGCAGTTACCACAGCTGAGTCATTTGTGTAAAGACAAAGAAACACTATTCAGACTAGCAGGAATTTTCCTCTCTCCTTTCTTGTTCAACACCCAGCTTGTAGCCTGAGGTGGCAGGTGTGAATGCCTTTAGCACCTGAGTGGTTACTTTGCATGTCGTCAGCTTGCACCTTGATTGTCTGAGTCATCAACATTCCAGTCTTTCACACTTGTGGATCCATTCTTGTCCTAGGATAATAATACCACCCTTATCTCGAGTTCCCCTCACAGTCCAAATTAGTAGGCATATTCGGGGAAAAGGAAAAAGAAAGGCTGGATACCAGAATTTTTGTGTAACCCCAGACAGAGGGTGAAATGAGCCTTGAGCTTGTGGACTACAGTTCAAGGAAAGCTGTTTTTGGAGTTGCAGTGGCTGACTTATGAATAGGGACTCTTCATAAATGAGACAACTTGTCTGCCTTAGCCAATAAAACAGTTAATGTCAAGAATACTTCGGTTGGCAACTCACATGGAGGTCTGCAGGGCTTTCAGAGTATCATTAGTGCATTTGTTTTGGTTTCTTTTTTCCAAGGCCTTTTTGAAGTTTAATAATAAAAAATATAACAGAAGAGCTACTGTTTGTACCTTATAAGCTAATATACTCTACCAAGTGGTACTACTTCACTATCCATTATATAGCACAGCTGGCACAGAGTATTGAGAGTGCGATCTGCTTTGGTAGTGTTATTGATAAAAGAGAGTATGAAATAAATATGAAGAATTAATGTAGTATACTATAGGAATACACATGCTGGTATATAAAAAAAAACAAATGGTGTAGCCGTGGAGGGTAAATTTTGGAGGCTTTAGTCCCAAGTAAAGACAAGACCCTGCTTTGCAATTGATACCATTTTCAAAGACTAAGGATGCCTTAGAATTTTTAATATTTGTAGCAAATATGGAGTTTTAGTATGGCTGTAAAGTGTCTCACACTTCATAATAGCAGTTGACAGTTACCAAACCTGTTTTCACGCTTCATTTCGAATGGGTGCTGCTTTGACATAGTCATGGCTTGTAATGGTAGGAAAGTTTTGACATCTTCAGCAGTCTTTAGAATTAATACTTTATGAGAGAAAGTGGGCATTCAATATAGCCATCAGGTGCTAACAAAATGGATGGGCAAAGACAAACTTGTTCGTGCTAGCTATAAAACAAATCAGCTTGTCTTCCATATGCAAAAATGTTTGGAGTTTTAGTGTGGTATTTTAAACTGCATCAACCTCATTAGTATCTTGAGGTTGCAGAAGTTTGCAGCACATTTACTCACAAAATAATACAGAAATATATGACCATTGTGAACTCATATTTAGAGGTTACCACTGAATGCAGTTTGTAGAGAAACAAAACATCTATATGGAGGTTTTGAGGGGTACAGTGTTTCGGGTGCTATTTGACAGTGTGCAGTGCTGGGAATTCTTCATAATCAAGGAGAAGAGGAGGTGCATGAGGTTTGTCTGGAGATGAAACTTAAGGCTACTGTCCCTGCACGAGGAAAGTTCAGTGCACTTCTTAGGCCTTTCATTTAGGATTTTTTTTTTAAGCTGAGTTGTGTCACTCTTGCTCATTCAAAGTCTTCATATGTACTTATGAACTCAGATCTCGGAAATGATTGCTGTGTGAGAGCATGTGCTGCACATATTCAGACGTCATAGTTGTTGATTAGAAAACATGCATGTGTTATCAAAATGAGAATCCAAAAAGATAATAAGGGATAATTTCAGTTCAATAAGGTGAGTATGATTTTTCTGTGTAGTTGAAGGGTACCAGTGCTTTTAAATGTCATGTGACACACAAAGTGGACAGTTTAATCCTGAAAACCTTGCACAGAAATTATTTTCCGAAGGACATCTTCACTGTACAAACAGTCTTTCAAACTAAAAATCTGGAATAGTAAAATGCCTGAAGAATAAGCTTTAGTAATGTCTTGCAAAGAGTTAAGTCTTACAAAAAGAAAACTTAAAATCGGATTCCCCTCCCTCACCCCCACCATTTCAATCTTAGGAGGGGCAGCTGTTAATTGTCTGTTGTACTCATTTATTTAATATGTTTTCAATATGTGTCAATACTCTGTTTTGAATATCCACCAACAGGAAAAGGAGCAATATGTACAGTATGATGCAACCTCAGTGCTGTCCTTATGTTAGGCTGCAAGCTCTTCCAGTGGCATGTGTTCTGATCAGAGAACAGGCTTTACTGCTGGGATGGGTGTTGTGGGAATGGTGCTCTTCCTTATCAGGACAAACTAAGCTTTAATCTTTGTTCTGCTCCTTGTTCTGCTGTGTAGACACTGATATACACATGCACACACTAACACCCATATTTCCCTTTATATATATTCTTCTAATACTACTTTTACAGCTCTTTAAAATACTAGGAAGAGAGTTATACAAAGTGGACAATTTGTTATGAATTCTATAGAAAGGTGTGTTTATTCTTTGCTAAAAGAAAATGCTGCCTGATGTTAACATTGAACAGCAATTGTCTAATGTGGTGTAAGTCATCTAATAAAATAAAGCTTTTTAGGGCTCTATATTGAGAGATCTAGGCTATTACAGAAATTTCTGTAGTGTTTCAGAAGTGATCAAGAAGGACACATTTTATAAGACCCTGAAAGGAGCTTTTCTAAAAAAATGGAAATATAATACAAGGAAGCAGACCTTTTAGCTGTGTTAATTGTAAAGGACTATGAATATAGACTTTTTTGTTAAATGAAACTTTGCTCTCCATTGTACAGATAGATCAAACTAGTTTTTGGTAACTTCCATCTTCAGTAGAAATACACAGATCCTAATAGTCAGAATTTTTATGAGTCGGTGTAGCCCAAAGCCATGCAGTCAAGTTACCATGATTTAGCAAATCAGCTGCATTAAGTAAATGTTCTAATGCTCTTCTTCCTTGCAAATACAAAGAAAAAAAATTAACCTAAACCTGGTTTTTGGCAAATGCAGTTCAGTGGTGACAAAAGATACCCTAAGATTGTGAATTTTACTTCACCGAATGATCTACATAGTTTTGATTTAGAGGTGTAACTAGCTGTTGTTAATCTTTCCCTTTTATACAGCAAGTTGGGGCTACAGGGTAGATAAGGTTAAATGATTATTCGAGTTTCTGCTTAAAGTGGGAAGAAAAAAATTTACAAGGAACACATGAGGAGACATGTAAACAGAACTAAGAAAATCATGAGTTTCAAAAGTCATGGAAAGAGTTCTATGCAGAAAATCGAAAAATGGTAAATACAGAAGGCAAATTATTTTTTAAAGAACACAGATTTAATGAGATATTGGGAGGATGTGAATATCAGTTTTCTGAGAAACAAAAGCCATATATAAAAGCTTGATGTTCGGGTAAGGCCAGGTTCCTTGTATCCAAGTGCTAAGAACTTGCTGATAGTGAAAGAGGAACCAATGGATGGATGAAGAAGGGCACATATTGAGAATACATACTGAAATTATATACATACTGTATTTATTTATTTTTATAAAACACAGTGTCATGGTCTTAGTTTGGATAACATCTTACTGAATCTGCTTAACATTTCAGTAAGAAAGACCCTGTAGGCTTTCCAGCATTGTTTCTATTAGTGTATTAGAAGACTGTGTGCTAAACGTGTCAAAAATATAAAAGCAGAAGTTAACCTCTTCTAAAATGTTTGAGTGAGCAGTGTTTCAGAGATTAAAATATTACAAAATATAAACTCAATGCCATTTACTTAATTACAAAATTTGGCACTTTGCTGGCTTTGAAAACTTGGCAAGACCTGTGGGCCTCAAGTTTTAGTAGGCATTTGTGGTTAAATATTGGAGAGCTGACTCACTATTTAAACAATTTCAAGCCAGGCTTCCTTTTCAAGAATTAAGCTCTCTCTTCTTCTTTGACCCCATTACTTGACTTAATTATTGTAGCCTTCCACTTTATTTTCTCATCTTCTTTCCTTTCTCCTTGATCCTGTATCCAAAAAGCTTTTCCATAGCACTGCTCTTAAAACTTCAGTCCCATTTCTGCTGGTCTGTTGTTGTGTAAAAGTGATGTTTTCTGTGTATGCTATTCCTTAGAGGACATTTTAAAAGAGATTCAGAATTTCCAGGAATAAAATAATTTAGTAGTGCTTGCTTGTTTAACCTAATGTTGTGGTTTGGAGTTTGATGTTCCGGCTGTTTCTTTTAAAAGGATGTAGTTAATCTGGCAGACATTCACAGAAAACAATATGGTTGTGTGGATCTGGGGAAATTGTTTTACTAAGAAGTTGAAAAATATTTGCATGTGCGTAAGTTGTTTTAAAAATGATACCAAGTAAAATGTAAGTCTTGTTTCTCTGGAAGTTCAGACTAAGAGGATCGTCTTTTGGAGAGCGATTAAAGAGTAGAGCAAGGAATGATATCCCACATCCTCAGAAGGATTAATGGGGACGGTGGAGCAAACAGCTTTTGCACTCCTGTTCAAGATTTAAACTCCTGTTTATTAAAGACCTGGAGTCTTTGAAATGCACTGAGGTGAAAATTTGAAAGTCCATTTAGTGCTGTATAGGTATATGTGTGTGTGTGCACCTGTTGAATAGAACAGTTGTTGCCAATCTAGTACCTGAATGAAATGTGTGATTACCCTTTATATCCTATTAGGATAGGCCAAAATATGGGGTACCACACCTCAGGATAAGGGAATGCAGTTCTTAGAATGTCATGCTAGAGCAAAGTGGAGAGGTGTAGGATCAGCGTTACATAAACTGTTTTTAAACATCACAAATTTAGCATTGGCAGAGCATTGCTGCAGTTCTCTCTGTCTTAGCTGTTTGAGCTGGACTTTAAGATTAAGCTCTACTGTAATTGTGGTGAATATAAGAGCTTTTCTGTCAGAATGAGCATGGTTTTTGAAGGAATTACTGGTGAAGAGTGTTCCTACAACTTCCTTCCTAACTCACCTAAGTTTGAGCATTTTGCTAAAATGATCACTTTTAAGAACTGTAGAGAATTAATAGTAGCGTATAATTTCAAAGTTTTGCATAATGACTCTTCAAGATCAGTTGGTAGTCCTGAATTTAAACAAACAGCAAGGCTCCTAATTTGCCTTTTTAATGTTTTATTTTATTTTATTTTTATTTAATGGTATTGAATATTTTTAGGTGGCACTAAAGCAGGGTGGGGTGAGGGGAAGAAATAAGAAGTTGCTGTTAATTTCGATTCCAAATATCAAACATATACAGCAAACCAGACTGAGTTGTGAGGTGATCTGAGTGTTAAAAAGCAGGAGTAAGAAAAAAAAATAGAAAGCCTCTTGTGAGTTTGAGGAGCAGGCAGTTGGCAGCAGCAGAAGGTGCTAGCAAAGGAATGCTGCTGAGAGTGCGAGTTCTTGGTATAATCCTGCATCAGCCTCTCACTGCGTGTTCAAAGAGGGTTCTGAGGGCAATGTGCCGAAACTGCAAGCTTGTGTGCTGAAGCTTGTGTGTGGTTGCAATAATTTTGTTTTCATTGGAGCGAGAAGGCTTTACAGTTTAACTTGGGCTTTGCCAGTTTTGTTTTTGTGTGGTTTTGTTTTTTTTTTACTTTAGAGAGGGCTAAAGAGACAAAAGGAATGTACATTTATTACTGTATTTTAATCATAAGTCTGACAACATGCTCATTTACTAAAATTCTTGAGGTAAAACTCCACCTGTTAGCATGAGCAAAGTTATAAACTAGGTTCTGCAACTTCACCTCTACCATTCATAGTTTGTTTTCCATAATTGCAGCCAGCGGCACCAAACTCTTTCTCAGCATGTTTAGTTTCTTCTTGGATCTCCTTCGTTGTAGCTTTTAACTCTGTTATGGTCTGCTAGTACTGCTGCTTTTTCATCCTTCTAGTACTTTGGACCTTCAGTGTTAATTTTCTTAGTAACTTGTGAAGTAGATGAAGGGCAAGGACTATGTCTGACCTTAGTTCAGTTTGCTTTATTATTAAAATACCTTCTTCCCAAAACACATTCGCTTTTTGGGGGTGAATTGTTGTTACGTCATTGTTTGTGCAAGGCAAGGGCCTTCCAGGACACCTGAAAGAAAATGAGTTGATTTGGGTGACAGTGGCAAGCATGGGCAGGCAAGGAGACAATTTCGTGCCCCTTTTGCTGTATCTCTCATGGGTTTCTTCCTTTTCTGCTCAATGCTGATATCCCTTTAAACCCCTGTGTTTCCACAGGAGGACATTCTGGCTTTGGCACCTCTTAGGTCTGTTCTGTCTCCGAACATTAAAGTCTTTGCTGATTTACAGATTTTTTTTCCCCCTTGAGAAATTATAAAGCAAGGAAGTCCTTTTTGTGACTGTTGGGGAAATAAGGCTCTTGGATCTGACCAGACTTAATAATTACTAGTTCAGGACAAATGCTTTATTTTGATGCTGCATCTCTTCTGTGCGTGTGAGGTCTGGTATGTGGGAGTCCCGTGTTCCAGAAACCTAAGTTTTGGTTTCCAATTGAAAGAACTTGGCTTCGTGGCAGTGCAGATGTGCTAGCCAAAATAAACAGAAGGTCAAAGTATGGGTTATTTTAAGTCCTAAGTAGGATACCAGGATTCTTAAATCCTATAGAATTTGCCACCGTGGATTACATCATGACTCTGAAGATGCAGGATATGCCACATCAGATAAATAGGTTATCCTTTGAATCCGTTGTGTTAGCTAGTTATGAAATGGGCAGTATTTGGCTACCAGCAAAAGTCAAAGGACTGGTTGCAGTACCATTTCTGCCTCCTTCATCTATCCTCTGGAAGGAATAACATGCCAATAAAAGTCATTATTTTACTCAGTAACATTTTTCTTACCTGGTGGGTTGGTTTCTCTTATTTGTCTGTTTGCCGTCTTCCACTTTCATCCAGACTTTTTGTGCAGAAAGATTAAAGCTGCTTTGCTGCAGTGACAGCTCCAGTTAATGAGCATAGAGTGTAATGAGTTAGTTAGAAATTGTCTATGTATAACCTGAAATGTTCAGATTTATACTGTTTCTATTTAATCTCTGAGGAAAAAGTCTCCAGGTGAAATTATTCCCTGTAGAAGAATCATTGACATCAATAAGTGCTCAAAAACTCTTGAGAAATTTAGTTATAATGTATCTGCAGGGATTTGGCTGTGTTTTCTTCAAGTATTTCCAATTGTGGGACTTTAAAAGAGCAGAAAGATATACTGGAATGAGCTTCAGGGAGGGACAGGTTCTATGCTGTGTGGCTGATCATAGGGAAATCAGAAAAACAAAACAAGCTGAATGGAGTTGCAACAAGTGTTCAAATCAACTGAGTATGCGAGCTTCAGCTGCTGTCATAAGATTTTGGGTTGGTAAAGGTAATGCAAATTTTGGCATTGGTTTGGGTGAATTTTTAAATAGAGGATATAATTCCCAATTTATGCAGAATTGTCTTGCCTGGGATTTTTACTTTGCAGTGCAGTAATAAATGTGTTAGGGAGAAGCAGAAACTGCACTCCATCCTCTTCCCCCTCCTTGCATGACTGCACCCAACCACCACTGATGCTTCTTGAATGGCAAATCACAGCTCCTAAATTTGACAGTGTAGACATAACTGAAGAGATTAAGTTTTAGAGTTGTAATTGTGAAAATGTCTACTTCTCCTTATATGTTTAATTTTTGGTAAATATTTTGCAATCTGGGAAGATTTAAGAAAATCCCAAACAAAGTAAATAGCCAACTTGTAATTGGAAGCAGCTGATTGGAGAATTTTGTTACTGCTTTACATTTAAAAAAAGTTAACTGCTGTAAAATTGTGAAAGAAAAAATAAAAATTGTGCACTTTTTTTTATCATCAAGAACTCTACTTAGATTGTTTAAGAGTCATTCTTAGGGAACTGAAACAGGCTAGTCTGCTTTAGGTAACCAAACCATGTGAAAGCTTTAAAACTTTGCTAGGTAAAGAGTAATGCAAACATACCTGCAATAGGGTATGTTGCCTGTGAAAATTTTTAATTTTATTATTTTTCTAATGACTACCTGTAAGATTCCACCAGAGTAGGTGGGTCAGGCTTTCTGTTCCCTCTTCCATTCTCGTGTCCTGAAGATTTTAGCAGGGAATTTGGTAAACTTTAAATCTCAGTCATAGTGAAGGGGCTCCTTTTTTTGTAAGCTGGGCTGAGGTGACTAAGGCTGTGGTTCTGTCCCCAGCTGCTCTGGCACTGGCTAGACTCTCTGCTGAGCTGGCTTGGTACAGTAGCAAGCAATAATCTAACCTGACAAAAATCATAGTTAAATAATACCAGCTAGATTGGGTAGGGCAAACATAGAACCAGAGCCTGTGCATGTTGCAGAGGGGTAGGTCCTAAATACAGCTATATGCAAAAGTACATATCAAGCCGTTCAATAAGGTTTTTTTGTGTACCTTTGTGAAATCTAGGGTTTAGTTTCAAGTTAAGTTGTTAGTTATTTCTTTTTTGGTGTCTTATGGCAGTACACTCAAAAATTTATGCTGAATTGATGTCATCCATTTACATTAACTAGAATGGCTTTATTGGGTCACACTTGAAGTATCAGCTTGTCCAGCATCCTGTTTCTGACAGTAAATAGTAAATTCTGACAGCAAATAGTAAATATGTAGGGAAGGGAATAATAAAAAGAAACATTTTATGATCAGTCTTTAAGACACCTGGAAGTATCTGCAGCTTAGAGACTTTTTGAGCCAGATGTGACATCCTTAACTTTAAAAGCTCTTCATGGAGCTTGCATTTGTCCAATTGCTTTTTGAGCCTGTAAATTTTTGGAACTCATTCTCACAAGACATTGTGGATCATGAAGTTCAACTACGTACCATGTAGAGTATTTCTATGTAGTTCTTTTAACCTACTCCTTAATGTCAACTGATGTTCCCTAGTGCTTGCATTTGGAAAATAGTTGTGCTTTATTTATCTTCTCTGTGTCACCTATAATTCCATACTCATTTTTTCTGACCTCTGTGCTCCGTTTTTTTAGGCTGAGCCATATAAGTGGCATATTTCTAGTTTTACTCTGTCTTTTTTGACAGGGGAGGCTCGACTGCATACATTACTATGTCTGGGGGTGCACTGTGGATTCAATTGTGGGTTTGGTTTGGCTCTTTTAGTTCTTTCCAAACAGTTATGTTTCATTTTCTTTATGATAGCTATGGAGCTAGCATTTTCATTGAACTGCATGACTATGACTGATCTTTTCTAACAGGCAGAGCTCCTTTGCTAGGTGTGTTATTTTGCATTTGCCAGTATTGAATTTCTGCTGTTCTCTTGCACAATCCCTTCACAGTAAAAGTGTTTTGCAACTCTTGTAATGATGCCTAGGACCTGGTATGAATTTGGAACTATCTTACTCTTGATATCATGCTAAAAAGAAGAGTACTTTGGTTTCCCAAGATGATTTTAATCCAGGTGCAAGGCAGAGGACAGCAGATGAATATAAAGAATTGCAGAAAAAAAGATTTATAAGCAAAGCTGCAGTGGTTTCAAAGAAGTTTGTGTAGACATCCTGAAAGACTGATAAAAAAGACTAATAATAAAGCATTTTTCTGAGAAATTAGCCCTTCTATTGAGTTTAATAAGCAGCATCAAAGGAAACATTAAGTGCTTGTTTGGCAGTTTTACAAACAGAGAACAGAGGCTGCCAACTGTTAGCATGATGGAAGCAGCAGTTGAGTTTTTGGTGTTAAATGTGAGTAGATAGCTGGTGTGAGAATAATCCAGGGAGTGAGGGGAAGTAAAAGCAAGCAATTTATGGTTAATGCCATGGAGCAAGAATCATAAGGGAAGCAGAGAAAGGGTGATGTGTTAGCCATACAAGTCAGCATTTGTGTAGGTTCGCTAGAATAAGCAAGGGGAAGTTACACAGAGTAAGTTGTGTGTGTTCTGTTTGTCTGCTGTGGTTTGGTTCAGTATGTACTGAGGATAACGGGAGCTTCGCATCCATCGTTTCCACACACTAAATTGGGTAAGCAGTGAGTGGAGAATGAATGGAGTCTGCAGCATGACAGGCTGTGCTGCAGAAAGGAATGCCAAATTATTTTCTTCCAAGGCACAAAAACTCCAAGAGATTGGTCTTGTCTAAAACATCACCTCAGATGCCTCCTAGTCATGAAGACCTCACTTGACATAACACTGACAAAATGATAATAAACAAAAGTCTGTATTTTTCTTAGTTTACTAACCAGCATCTTAAAAACAAGAAAATATGACACTGATTTACTCTTCTAGTTCTAGGTCAAATGATTAGTTCTGTGGCAAGACAGCATGACACTTTGAGTATGACAGAAGCCCTGATGCTGCAGCAGAGGCTGGGAATATTAATGGCCAAATCTAGGTGAGTGATTTTTAATTCTGCCAGTTCCTTACTTGTTTAATTTCTTCCTTATAGCCTTGGTTTATATCTCTCCTTTGAAGCAGCATTGCAGTTCTTGGTTTTCTGAAATATTAATATTAGAATATATTTAAGACAAAATAACGAGCTTGTATGATTATTGATTACATAGCCTTTCTTTGTCATTCTTGAGATACCGAGGCTGTGCTTCATACATTTTCATATGCTACAGCTTTCTTCTTGCAGCTCCAGTGATTTTTTTTCCCCAAACTGTTTTGCAGTTAAGTTTTGAAGGTTTTTTTTAAAGTTTTTGGACACCTGCCTTTAGCAGATTTAATCAGTTATTTTATGCTGAATGCATAGAAAGTTATGATACAAACATCATGCAACTATCTAGTTTTGTTTACACTTTGTCAAAACATTTGAGAAGGTCTAAGTGCATGCATCTGTGCCTGAAGGCTGCAACCTGTTGTATGGAACAGAGTTTGAAAAGCTTTGCTGCAAATTTATATATTCACTGTTAATCTGCATTGCAGCTATTGTGACCTTTGCTCGTCATAGCAGTAAATAGGGCAGTGGCAGTGGGCTAACAAGAACAACATCTGGACATTACTGTAGTGAGGCATTGTGGGGTGCCAGGGCAGGAAAACAGTAATTAGCTAGTACTGGTTATTAGCTATTACTACCTGTATCTCCCTTTCTAAATAAAACAGGAGAGAAATAATAACAAAATGAGTAGTTAAAATAACAATGGGATGTGTGTATGAAGATTATTAAAAGTGGTCTGTAACTGAGTGATTAGACTGATTAGTAACATTCAGAGCTTCTCCTCACTGGGCCCAGTCCTGTCTATTATCTTTACTGATGATTTGGATGGGGGGATTGAGTCCACCATTAGCAAATTTGCAGATGACACCAAGCTGGGGGGGAGTGTTGATCTGCTGGAGGGTGGGAGGGCTCTGCAGAGGGACCTGGACAGGCTGGATAGACGGGTCAAATCCAACTGTATAAGGTTCAACAAGGCCAAGTGCTGCATCCTGCACTTTGGCCACAATAACCCCATGGAGCACTACAGGCTGGGGACAGAGTGGCTGGACAGTGGCCAGGCAGAAAGGGACCTGAGGGTTCTGATTGACAACTGTCCGAACCAGGTGGCCAAGAAGGTGAATGGCATCCTGGCCTGTATCGGGAACAGTGTGGCCAGCAGGACCAGAGCAGTGATTGTCCCCTGTATTCGGCACTGGTGAGGCCGCACCTTGAGTGCTGTGTCCAGTTCGGGGCCCCTCACTACATGAAATGATGTTGGTGTGCTGGAGTGAGTACAAAGAAGGGCAACAAGGCTGATGAAGGGTCTTGAGCACAAGTCCTATGAGGAGCAGTTGAGGGAGCTGGGGTTGTTCAGCCTGGAGAAGAGGAGGCTCAGGGGAGACCTCATCACTCTCTACAACTACCTGAAAGGAGGTTGTAGCCAGGTGAGGGTCAGTCTCTTCTCCCAGGCAACCAGCAGTGGGACAAGAGGGCATGGTCTTAAGCTGCACCAGGGGAGCTTTATGTTGGACATCAGGAAGAAGTTCTTCACAGAAAGGGTGATTGGGCATTGGAATGGGCTGCCCAGGGAGGTAGGTGGTGGAGTCACCATCCCTGGAGGTGTTTAAGAAAAAACTGGATGTGGCACTTGATGCCATGGTCTAGTTGACAAGGTGATATTAGGTCATAGGTTGGACTCAATGATTGATCTCAGAGGTCTTTTCCAACCTAAACGATTCTGTGCAAATAAAAATAAATTATTATATGTGACATAGCATCTCTCTACAGCAGAAGTAACCAAGCAACCCTCCAATTTCATCTTGATTTGGAAAAAAAGTTCTGTCAAATAATGCATATTTTTGTGTTATGATGAGAAATGACATTAAAGAATCCATGATTTTGATTATGTGTCTGACATTCTGCCTCTTTCTGACTGGATTAATCCAAGCCATGTTGTTACACTTTCTGTTAAGTTCTTGCTTCACCTCTGCAAGGGGTTGGTGGTAGATTTATAAAGGTTTATACAGTCTCTAAGGTAGAAGTATCTCTTGTGAGTGGCTTTTCTGATCAAGAGGAGGGGAAGAGTTAGATGCTCTTCATTGTATTCCTTGCACCTTATTTCTCAGCAGACTAAAATGCTTTGTGGATACTACTGCTGCATGCTAATACAAATGCCCATCTAGAAAATAAGTCATAGTTTTCTTAAGGTGACATTGGATTTTTTTCCCTCTTTAGTCAGGAAAAATTATCAACTCATTCTGTCTTCTTTCTTCTTGATTCCTAATGTCATATCTCTTGTTGACTTAATAGCTTTCTTCCAGGATTTTGTCCCATTTTTCATTTGTGTAGTGAAAATTTTAGTTCTTATGCAATATAAAGATGATGTAAATGGGTTAAGTTTTCTTCTGTCTGACTTCCTCATATTTAAGAAATACAAGGCTTACTCCTCTCTGCATGGTGATAGAGGGAGAAGCAGCAAGTTGTGAGATTTGGTTGTGTGAACATTTTATCGTACTGTTTTATGAAAGTTTTGCCATATATACAAAAACCTTTAAATGAAAATATCAAAAAATAAAGTATTTATTTTTTTATTTCGTTAATTTAGTCATGCAGTTCTGTGTTAGTTGCGTATTTTACTATTTTATAGCAAATGTATAACAATTTAATTCAAATGGTACTCAATAGATTTCCCCCCCCCCAAATTTTAAAATATTTGTGTTGAATGTGAGTTTTTTCCTTCCCTTGACTTTGATTACATAATTTGATGTACATTGCTATATGGGAAATATTCAAAAGTGGAAGCACAGAACTTCACTGCATGGCTGCCAGCACACGGCTGCCTCCAGGCCTGGAATGCCTCCACCCTCTCTTGCAAAGCAGCCCTGGAGCTGCCAAAGCCAAGGCAGCCTTTCAGGATTGCCGTGTGTGATCTTGGTGTTGCCTGTGCCTGGTAACCTCCTACAGCCCAGGGCTTTTTAGGGGCGGCACTAGGGCTGTGCTCAGCAGCCTGAGCCAGGGAGTCATCATTTAGGCCCCGGTTTAGGAGATGAAAATCACACTCGGTAAGTTGTTGGTTTTTGTTTTCCCCTAAGCTGCTACCATGGAATTAAGGTGACAGATCAGATGTGTCTGTTTGGTAGTAACCTCAGGTTGAATTATTGGTAGGACTTTAACAGCTCAGTGTTACCACTCCTTAATGCCAAATCTAACTTAACTACTATACTTGTACTATCTGTGTTGACTTTTTGTTACTTATGATTGCAAAATTCATCATGAAGAATTGTAATTTGCAATAACAACCAAATTTGCATTTGGTTGTTTTGTTGATGTTACTCTATTTTTACTTATCCTAAATGACTTTGTTGGTTGGGTTTTTTTTTTCCCTTTAGAGATCAGATGGTCTTCTAAAGAAGTCATGGGTAGCTGTTGTAGCTGTCCAGATAAAGAAACTGTCCCAGATAACCACCGAAACAAGTTTAAGGTACGCAACTTACATCGTATGCTGTGAATTATTTTGTTGCTTTCTTGCAGAGTAGATCTGGGATTGAAAAAAATTAAATGAAAACAGAGTGCAGATTTCTGAATAGTTGAAACATTGCAGAGTTGCAGGTTTCTCCTGCCCCTTTGAGGGATCCTCTTTTTTAAGGGTAGGCTTTTTAGGACAGTTTTGATCTCTAGGGAGGAGAAGAAGCCCTGTGCTTTGATCCATCTCCATTTCAGTTGGTAGGGGCCAAGTAAGTGTTGTTGCCTCTGGGAAGTTACAGAAGTTAGGAAAGTATCCATAAGCATAAGGGAAGAGCTATTAGAGAAGTTTAATTGTGAACCTGAATGCAGGGTCAGCAATAGAAAATTTTAGGACTGCTGATTTTACTTGAAGGTCACTACTGATTGTAGCATTTTGAGAACTTTCGCCCTTTATTTGGAAGAAATTTATTTCTAAATATGCTTTTGTCCCATATATCTCTGGAATTTATAAGCTTGTGAACACTTGTTCATGTGCTTAACATGCTAAACATGAAACTGCTGAAGCCAGTGACTTTAAGTAAGCATACCTTTGCATAGTCACACAAGTCAGATTTGCTTCTGTGCTCCAAACTCTGAGTTGACAAAGGAATGTAATTCTTCCATAGTGAAAAATGATTCATGTGTTGCCTTAGGGAAATGTTTAATATTGTCAGTAAAGAAAGCTGAAGGATAAAATATTTATCTGTTTTCTTCCTCTTTATGCATTTGACATCACTTTGTGTAAGTAGTTCCTAATTTTCTCCTTGTGGAATTTCTCTATTGTTTGGATCGCTGATTTAGCAGCAGGAGGGAGAAGATGAAAGAATGTAATTTGCAAAATGAGGAAAATTGGCATAAGCCTCAGTGGCAGATGAAACTATTCCTAATTCTTTTCAATTGACTAGATTTCAAGTTGAAAATGTCTCTTTAAGGAGTAACATTAATTCCATAGGGGAAATTTTTGGTAGCTTTTTAATGAATAACAAAGAATTGCACTAAAAGCAGCATTGTGAGATAAAATACATGCAGGGGAAAATATATATTGTCCAAATTCCATAAAGGATGCAGATGACCTCAAAATAGTTTAAATGCAGAACAGAATAAGAGTTGAAGCTTTATACACATGTTTTCACACAAGGTAACTATAGGGTATTTGAGTTATTTGTTGACTTTAAAAAGGCAGCAAAATATCTAAAATTGTTGGGTGCTTCAGCGCAGTGTAAGGCTATAATGTATGTGAAGGAAGCTTTATCCTGGAGCCATTTACCCTTTTTTATTCCTTTTCCCAACTGTGAGTGGGATTATATGACAAAGCAAATACTTTCTTTTTTAGAAATGGGGCTCTGAGAGATTCCATTATCTGAGGAATGCCTTATGCATGTGGAAATACTTGAATATGTACATAAAGCCAGTTTAAAAAAAAGTATTTGACTTATGAATCTCTTCTACTTTAAATTTCTTACCAGATTTTACAGTAATGTTAGGCAGTTTCATTCATATTGCTTTTAAATAAGTATTATTTTAATTCTGGGTTGGGGAAGCAAAGGAACTGGTTTGGTGAGTTGTTCTTTTTTTTGTTTGGTTGGGTTTTTTTAAAAACTTTTACTTCAAGGATCGTAACTAGATTATTAGAAGTGGTATTGTTTCTCAAAAGAGTACTTACCTAATACTTTTTAACTTCTTTTTTATAGGTTATTAATGTGGATGATGATGGTAATGAACTGGGTTCTGGCATAATGGAACTTACAGATACAGAATTGATTTTGTACACCCGTAAAAGGGACTCTGTAAAATGGCACTACCTCTGTCTCCGTCGCTATGGCTACGACTCAAATCTTTTCTCTTTTGAAAGTGGTCGAAGGTGTCAAACTGGACAAGGTATGTGGAAATTTTGTACATAAAGATTTTGGAAATTTATTTGATGTTGGAAGATATTTACTGGTCCTTTGGCAAGGGTTATAAAGGCTATAGTTTTATGTGTGAGTGTGGTTTCTGGGAAAAAATTACCTTATGAGGAATGAGGATTTGAGTTGCACATAGTTTTTGGCATTGTAGGTCTGGAGGACTTGAAGCTTCTGTGTGTGAATACTTTTGGTCAGCTTAAGAGGTGGTTTTGACAGGGAAATTCTCCTGCCTCAGAGGTTGCCTTGACTTTCAGGGGGAGGCAGTGGAATCTGGAACTGTGGAGGAATCTCTTCATAATTCAAAGAATTATCTATTTTTAGATTTTAAAAGACTAGAGCGCTGATGTGAACTGAATGTCCCCACCTTATTATTATCTTCAGTAACATACTTGTGTTTCATCCTCTTCCTAAAGCAAATTACCACTTTCAATTATATCAATTACATAATTCTCAAATTTTTACGTGTTTTGGTATGAAGTGTATACTTCAGCTATGCTCAGTTATTTTCTGTGTGGCTTTCACTGGAAGATAGTTACCTTTCCAGTTCCCAGACCATGCCTGCCTTGGCCAAGGTTGGCTGCCTCTGAGAAGATTCAGGCTTTTCTCTCTTCACTGCAGCAGTCCCTGGGGTGGATGTTTTGGTTGAGGTCTTGGCCTCATTTTGTATCTTTCTACTGTGAAGTAGCTGTGTGTAGTTGGAATTCTTATGTATTCATATGTTGTGAAATTAAGTTGCAATTTTTTAACAAATTTTTAGCATTTACTAGTGGTTTTTATCAATAACAATATTTAGAAACTGCAATTTTTGGTTTTTAATTTCACTGTAAAAAAATCAGGAAGATCAAAGAACTTGATCATAAGTAAACCTGGTAAATCTTCATTGTCCAAGCAGACAAATTCTTTTTTATAAGTGTTTTAGAAGACATTCTCAGTTTGTCTCCTAATAAGAAATGGAGATGTTTTCAAATGTCACAGTGCTAAAATAAATTTTCAGAATTCTAAACAGAAAGTAATAAACTTTGTTTTGAAGATAATCACTGTAATTGATTTTGCAGGCTTAATTTATTGCTTCTTTTAAACATTGAAAAGAGATACTAATAATATTTAACTGAAAATACTAATTTGAAGGTTCTTTTCCACAGTCTTTTAGCAAGTGTGCAAAATTTTCCACCGAGTCTAATTGACTTCTCTGCTTTCCTCCCAATTGCTTTATTCTTTTTTTTTTTTAACAGAGGAGATTAAGCAGGCTGTGTAAGCAGCAACCCTTTCCTCCCTCTTTTGTTTCTTGACTTCCTTATGTGATATTAAAATACTGTGAATATTGAGAAAAAAGAAATCTGGCAGAAAATGTTCTTTGCTGTCCTTTTGCAATGGAGCATTGTTCCTGAGACCTACACTGGGTTTTGTGGGCACAGTTGCAAAACCTCATCTTCGCTTTGTGTATTAACTGAGTTTTTCATTTGAGAATTCACTGAATACTGCTGAGTAACTTGCATTAGTCAGTATTCTTGTTTGTGTTTTCCCTTTAATCTCAAATTATATCTATTGATTAGTTGTCAGAGTGCATTGATGGTGAAACATTGAGTTTGTGCTAGGTGTTAAAAAACTTGAAGACATGTTTTAGGAGCACAGCTAATAGATAATTCAGGATAGAAAACTTGGAGAACCTGGTGTGTCACCATGTTGTGTGACAGATCACATTGTATTTAATGTGAATGTATTTAAAGACAGCTGAATTCCTTGGAAACATACTGGGAGCTTTACAAGCTTGTGAACCTAGATTTTTTTAAATTCTATTTTTTATCTGTTAAGATTTAAGTATAAAGTGTGAATTTTCAGAAATACACAAAGTATTAAACATGGACTATTGTACTTGAGCTGGATCATGGGTCAGGGAAATATAGTAGTAGAAGCTCTGTAGCTGCAGTGTTACAAGCATGAAGCTTATTCAGTGCACCAGCTCAATATTATTATTGAGTGTCATTCCTCCTAAACCGCTTGGTATATTCTCAGCTGGGTTTTTGTGAACCTCTGCCATGTGGAGCATTTCTTGTAGTTCTGATCTGTCACAGTTCTGCGTCCCTAAATAAATACATGATGATAGTAATTGCCAGCATATTCACATAACTGCATTTCCAGTCGGAGTAGCTATATTGATAGGTAGTTTTTAGTAAAGAGTGTTTTAAGATTGTAATACTCACTTTGAAAAATGAGCACCTGCACCCCCGTTTAACAAGCATGTCAACTTTAACTTCATGCTTTCAATGGAAGAATAATCCAAAGCTGCGACTTTGCTGGTGAGGGTAAGTTGGGACGCTCCCTGCTGTTCAAAAGGCAAAGTGGCACAATACACACGCAACATAGTCAGTATTGCTGCTAACTTTGTGTTCTGTGTCTATTAGCCTAAAGCAATTAGTTTGTTACTGTCTGTTTCACACAGTTTGTCTTACTAGCTTTTCATTTTAATCCTCTTAAAGAAACTAAGCTTTTACTCAGTGTTTAAATCCTTTTTTGTTATGCAGGTATCTTTTTATGGTAATTTAATAGAAATCCAATTTAGGAAATGTGACCTTGTAGCACCACTGTAGTTTCATTTAAAGATTTTTAAAAATTGTATTTATTTAGTAGGTATCTTTTTTATGAGCTTAAAAGAAAGAACCTTGTGGTGTTTCCCCCCCCCCCATTTACCACTCAAAACTTAGTTTTGCTCTTAACTGAATCAGTTTTCTGTTCCCATGCACTTTTGGTGCATGGGAATCTTATTCTTCTATGAGATAACCACTTTAAAGGTTCTCACAGTAAATTTGTGTGTTTTGGTACAATAAAAATTTCATAACATTTTTGCTTCTTTAACAGGTATTCTTTATGTGGATTCCAGTTCTATTTCTTGAAAGTTATATATATTGTAAGGCATGTTTCCTAAAGTTAAAGGATTTTTAATTTTTTTGTGTGTGTGTACCTGTAGGAATCTTTGCCTTTAAATGTGCCCGGGCAGAAGAGCTATTTAACATGTTACAAGAGATAATGCAGAATAATAGCATAAATGTGGTAGAAGAACCAGTAGTAGAAAGGAATAATCATCAAACTGAATTGGAAGTTCCAAGAACCCCTCGAACACCTACCAGTAAGTATGGTTCTACTGTCAGATGACATACCTGAATGCAATGTGGTACTTAGCTGAAAATAGCATTTGATTTGCATTTAATCTTTAAATAATTAAAAAGAAAGCTAATTGAAAGCTGAGACTAACTACCAGTAATGTAGTCTATTGAGGTACTTGCTGAGGATTCTCTTTTGAGAACCCTAAGTCTTGGAAGCAGAACTGCCATAGTAAAATTCTTCACCTCTATGAAATAAGTTTTGGGAACTTAGTTGTTGCATGAGAACACTTACAAATACACCTATTGAATTGCTTTATAATATATCAACATGTTTTACCTGTAGCATTTCTGAGAAATGTTAATGTTGGGCAATGTTCCAACCTTTTTATTAGGGGAAAAAAAGTACTGGTAAAACCACATGTACAGTGGCTTTGGAATTTTTTTCTTTTGCTCGAAGTAGGAGGACGGGCAGACTGGAGTGCTTTCAGAAATACCAGAAGACTGTAGGTAATCTCACCCAGATGGCTTGATATTTGAAACTAGGAATTCCAGGTTGTTGATGATTTTAGAGGAATGGAAGCTTAGGTAAATAAGTCTCTGTTTGTCAGGGAGACACGTTAATGATAGAAAGTTGGATAGGGAGCTTAGGGGGAGGACTGCAGTGTGTAACACCCAGGTTTCATAGTTGCTTCAGACATGTTTCCCAGTAAATACTGGGATGCTATTCTCTGCTGTCTGTTTCCTTCCTCCAAGCAAAATTGAGCCTTGTGAATATTTAATACTGTTTTACATATTTTAATTTCCCTTTTGAAAATTGAAAATGAATATATAAAGCATCTTACTAATATACAGTAAAATGTTCTATTTTAATATGGTTTTGCTTGTTTTCTAATTGAATCAGCTCCTGGGTTCAATGCACAAAGTTTACCTAATGGCTATCCCAGATACCCATCTTTTGGAGATGCTTCATCACATCCTTCCAGCAGACATCCTTCTGTGGGAAGTGCACGCCTCCCCTCTGTCGGTGAAGAATCAACACATCCTTTACTTGTAGCAGAAGAGCAAGTGAGTGGTTTTTTTCCTCTCATACAACTTAGGTTCCACATTTCTTCAGATTTTTATAATGACTTTTCTGTAGGCTTTCACTTGTGTTTTTCAGTATCAGGTGTAATGTATTTCTACCGTATTTTTAAGTACCTCAGAAAAGTGTTTATTATATAATTTTTATTATATTTTGCCTCTTTAAAATGATACTTTGTAGGATAGCTTTATATTTATATACAAATAAAATATAGAAAGTATGTATTTGCATTATACTATTTTCAAAAATGTCAGTAATTATTTTTAAACACAAGTAATTGTACATTATAATGAGAGATCCTGGTCAAAAAGCTACTTTATGTGTAAGTCTTCTGTTTGGCAAATAGAAATCATGGAATATTTTAGATTATAAGGGACCTCTAGTCCTTTAGATCAAATTTTTAAGTTAGAGACAGCTGCACAGAGCTTTGTCTTGGTCATGTTTTTAATACTGCAAACAAGGGGATTCCATAGAACCTGAGCCATGTGTTCCAGTGTTTCACCACCTTTGTTGTAAAAACATTTCTCCCTAATATGTAATCAGATTTTTTTCTTGTTACAGCTGTTGTCCACTGCCCCTTAGCCTTTTGCTGAATATCTCCAAAAAGGGTCTGGCTCTGTCTTCTTTATATGTTAGGTAGTTGAAAACAGCTGTTAGGTGGTTCCCTGGCCTTTTCCTTAAGATGGAACAAAGACGGTGCTCTCAGCTTCTCCTTGTATGTCACATGCTCCAGCCCTCCACTAGCCTTTCTCCAGTATGGTGATGTCTGTCTTGTACTGAGGAGCTCAGATTCAGTCTCACAAGAACTGAGTTGATGGTAATAATCATGTTCCTTAACCTACTGGTTGTGCTACTGCTAACACAAACCAGTGCAGGTTTGTTTTTTCATTGCTGCCAGAGCATGCTGCTGACTCACATTTGACTTACCATCTACCTGGACCCCCAACTTTGCTGCAAGGCTCCTCTTCAAGTCAGTTGGTGTCTAGCCTGTTGGTGGTGGTCTATACCAGGCACTGGACTTTGCATTTTGCTGTTGCTGAGGTTTCCATGAGGTCAGTTTTCCAGGCTGCTGAGATCCCTCTCAATGGAAAGCCTACCAGTCTGGGAAAGACTGAAAACTCTCAGAGGGTGTGTTCTCTCTCATCATTCAGGTTGCTGATGAAAATGTCAGATGTTAGTCAAGTTTAATAATGTCATGTGGTTTAGGAAGATTTCTCTGTGTGACAAGAAGCAGTATTGGAAAACAGAGAGGGTAACCAGAGCAGAGTGCAGAGAACTGTCTTGTGGGAAAGGATTTGTTAGGAGCTACCTCGGAATAGTTCAGGTGTTATTGTTGGAGTTATTGAAGCGTAAATGAGTTAAAGTATCAGCGTAAGAGTCAAGTGAGCTGTAAATAACACTTCAGCCTGTAGAGCTTGACAGAGAGGTTTGGAAGGCTACACGACTGCTGCTGTAAAATACTACTTTTGCTGTTTGGGTATCCAGACACAGAATTAAAATTTAGAGAAAGAATCCAGTGTTTCCCATTCAGCCTTGTGTTGATCCACTTTGGGAAATTGGAGGGATAACCTAGTAGTATATTTTTGCCTTTCCTAGCAGCATATGGTGACAACTCCTGCTTCTATTTAATTCTGAGTTCCACTCTTCATATGGAATTATATATTTTTCTATTTCAGTTTCTGTTATTATGAAGCTGTTGGCTCTTGAAGAAAGAATTGACTGTTCTTTCAGTAGACCCAACCTCTCTTTTTGTTCCTGCAGTAGTACACAAGGCAAGAGCCTGACGGTTTTTTTAGGTCTCTCTATGGTTTTGTTTTGTTTTGATTTGCAAGTTTCCTTTGCAATGTGGAAATTACAAAGACAAATTTAGGAAAATAACTGTTGGTCACTGTCATGGTAAGGGACAAAAAAGTAAAGCTCTCACTAATCTGTCTGTGTGAAGTAATGAGTTAATGGATGTAATGAAGTAAGGAGCAGCCCAAGTTTGCCCTGATCAGAGCAGAGCTGTAATAGAACCTGAAAAGTGAGAATTAGAGCACAACTGAGATAAAACATCAAATAAAACTAATTATTAATCTAAAATATAAATTCGGTTCTTTTGTTATAGTAGCATTAACAAAACCAACAACAAAATTTCAGGGAAAAAACCCAAAACTGACCACAGTTCAACAAAACGTGAGAGGTGACCTTTACTCTTAAACGCCTGCCATAACAAAATCTTATTTTCTGGTATTTTTATTAGAAAAGTGGGGAGCTAAGAAGGAAAGAAATTTGGAGAGGGGAAAAAGAGGCACAAAGAGCATTTGAATTTCCTCATTTTTTCTTCCTCTTTTAGGTGCACACTTACGTCAACACTACTGGAGTACAAGAAGAAAGAAAAAATCGATTGAGTGTGCATGTGCCACTGGAATCAAAGCTTTCAAACACTGAAATAACTAAAGTGAAAGAAGATCAGATGTGTACTGATGACAGAGATGCTCAGGTTCTCCTGGAGCCTGAAGGAGTCAAATTTGTTTTAGGACCAACACCTGTTCAAAGGCAGTTAATGGAAAGAGAGAAACTGGAGCAACTTGGGAGAGATCAAGTTAGCGGCAGCAGCACAAACAACACTGAATGGGACACTGGGTACGACAGCGATGAACGTAGAGAAACACCATCTGGTAATAAACTGGTGTATGAAAATATAAATAGGTTATCAATCCCTAGTGCCTCAGGGGTCAGGAGAGGTCGCTTGACATCAACCAGTACCTCAGACACCCAGAACATTAACAACTCTGCTCAGAGGAGAACTGCGCTGTTGAACTATGAGAACTTGCCATCCTTGCCTCCTGTTTGGGAAGCTCGCAAGCTGAGTAGAGATGAAGATGACAGTTTAGGACCAAAGACCCCATCTCTGAATGGCTACCACAATAACCTAGATCTAATGCATAATTATGTCAATACAGAGAATGTAACAGTACCAGCAAGTGCTCATAAAATAGAATTTGCACGACGTCGGGACTGTACCCCAACAGTCTTTAACTTTGACATTAGGCGTCCAAGTTTAGAACACAGGCAGCTCAACTATATACAGGTTGACTTGGAAGGTGGTAGTGACTCTGACAACCCTCAGACTCCAAAAACCCCCACCACTCCACTTCCGCAAACTCCAACCAGGCGCACAGACCTGTATGCTGTGATAGACATTGAAAGAACTGCTGCTATGTCAAGCTTGCAAAAAGCACTGCCCCGAGATGATGGTACTTCTAGGAAAACTAGACATAACAGTACTGACCTGCCTATGTGAGCCTGGGAAGCATTGAATCATTTGCACCTTTTGTGAAGTTTATAACATTGAAGATGCGAGTACTTTGCATTTCTTAACACTAATGCCTTTTATAGACTAATAGAACTTTTTCTGCATACTTCATGTACTTGTCTAACTAAAGGGAATTAATGTAGAGCAAGTATTCATCTAGGTAACACTATTTCATTCTACAGTAGAAGTAATTACTGCATAGCAGCATCACCACCTTTCACAGTGCCTCCTTAATTGATTAGAGTCTGAGTGACATGCTGGTTTTGAATTTATAAATATTCTGGTCTGGTGCCTATACTCATTAATGGCATTTATAACACTTTTTAAAGCCTCTTGATATGTGCATTATTAGCAGGTAAACCTAATCTTTCAATATACATATCTTACATTCATTTCTCATTGAAGTGGTTCCTCCAGAATGAAATGTATGTAATACACTAATTCACTCAGTTTGACACACACAAGATACATTGGTTCATCTCAAGGAATATAAACACCACACCTTTTTTGCCTGTGGGCAAGAAGGCCTCTAATTCCTGACAGTTTTCTCAACTTGTGTGATTTTTGAGAGGTCACATTGATGTTCGTTGATCAGAGCTATAAACACATCTAAATCCAGCCTTAAGCTCCTTCCGCTAGAGTAGAATTCCAAGTTGCATATCAAATTCCCTGTGAAATCTGGCAAAATTTTAATCCCATTAGAGTTTTGGGGTTTTTTGTGAAGGAATTCACAGGTGGGCTGTATGAATTAAGGCTCTCTTGTCATTTCTTAGTTCACTGTCCTTTTCTTTCTTTGCATTTGTATGTTTCTTTTTTATTTGTTCCATAATGTCTCGTTTTAAAAGTCAAAATTTTGTACATATCTTTAATTATTGTTCAGGGTCATATATGTGTTTGTCTTATTCTCTGCATTTGACAAAGAAAGACTCTTGAAGGTCAAATAGTTGTCTTTGTCCAGTGTTCTACTTTTTTATGCCTGACAGAAATATCCCAGCTCTCCAGCAGCATGCATTATTGCACAACTGGAAAGGTTTATTATGCAGTTATTGTCTTCCACTAAAGCATCAAACACAGGTTACACGGGAGGCAGGGTACTGGACTCGATAGTTCTTTATAGAAAGTTGTACATTCTAGCAGTGTGCATCCATAGGTGATAGTATACTTTAATTTAGAAAGATATGTAGTAAATTATCTGAAGGTAGTATTATCTACAAGCGTAATTCTTTCCTTTTGCAGTTGGTGAATTTGGTCACAATGATGGCTGCTCAGTGTTACAGGTACATCCAGGTAGAATGTTCTTTGTTGAATACGCCAGATGCACCCTTAGAAGTTTTTATTTTGTTTTGTTTATTAATACTCTGAATAATCTTAGAATTCTGGCAGTATTGCAGGCGCACCTTGGTACTAGCAGTAGAAGAGATTGCTCTTGAGCCTGTGATTGCAAAGGAACTGACACTTGTGTGAACTGGTATGATGTAAAATAACCCCTGAACTGTGAGGAAAAACATGCACAAAAAGCCATTTGGAGATCTGGAAAAGCATTAAGGGTCTTCATGCAATATCTGAGTTGAAGTTTTATTAAAAAAAAAACTACAGTTATTTTCAGTCTTTTAAATTGGTGTGTATTTCTGTTCCTCTTTTTTCTTTGGTCTTCTCTCATTTAGTAGTGGCATCAGTAGTAGCACCTGAAATACATGTGTCTTGCCACACCATTAGCTGGTATCAGGCAACTTTTTCACTTTGACTTTAATTATTTTTTACAGACTGTATGGTACTGAAATACCAGATGCATAAAGACTATAATTTGCAGAAGTAAAAGATGGGAGTCACTGAGACCATTATGAGGACCTTAAACGAGATTTAAAAAAAACCCAAAACAATCCTCATTAATGATTTCATGATCAGCCTTTGCATATTCGTGTGATAGGCTTGTTGACTTGTGATGAGACCTTGGTACTCAAAAAGGTAATGACTACCTAAAGCTAGGCATTTTACAGGTCTGCAGTCTCTTGAAAGGAGCCAGGTGGGGGTCAGCCTCTTCTCCGAGGCAACTAGTGATGAGACAAGAGGACATAGTCTTGAGCTGCACCAGAGGAGGTTTATGTTAGACATTAGCAAGAAATTCATCACAGAATGTAAGATTAGACATTGGAATGGGCTGCCCAGAGAGGTGGTGGAGTTACCGTCCCTGGAGGTGTTTAAGGAAAGACTGAATGTGGGTGGCACTGAGTGCCATGGTCTAGTTGATGAGGTAGTGTTCAGTCATAGGTTGGACTTCATGATCTCAGAGGTCTTTTCCAACTTAATTGATTCTGTGATTCTGTAAGTGTTCCCACACATCTTTGCCCTTGCCTCACCTTATGCTATGGACCAGTCTTGGTCTGTACTGAAGAGAAATTACCATGCATTGCAAAATACTGGATTAATAATACTGGTGTGATTCTTTTTCTTAGTGTATAGCTCACTTAAGTTTGTGAGCTGAACTGATGCTTCAGCTTGTGTTTTCAGACAAACGTGTTTGATCTAACTAGCTGCTTAGAAATATTTGGTCCTCATCTGTATAGTTTGGACAAATTAATTGGACCCTAAAAACACACCTGTGAGGCAGGAAAGTAATATTCTTAAGTGCCAAATATGGAAACAGGTTTCAGGTAGATCGTAAGTAACCTGCTGAAATTTCAACAACCACACATATCTCTCCTTAGTTCCACTGCACTGTCCTATGCATTTAGTCTGAATAGTTTCAGATAAAAGGAATGGTCTGAGAATTTTTTTATCTTGTTGCAAGTTTTGCAATGTTTTCCTAGCTCTGGTCCCTAGAATTGAGAACATACTGAAGTTTCAACTTTTTGTAGCCTTAATTATACTAACGAGTCTGATGACATGTTTTCCAGGACTACTTTTTTAACATCTTACTTTTTACAGGTGGGATAATGCTTTCTCATTTTGTGTATGCTGCAAACATATTGAGTATTCCCTGTTACCCATACTACTCATCTTTAGCATTCTTTATTTTCTGCCCCTTGAAGTAGATGCAGTTGCAATGCACTTTACTCTTTTAGACTTGGTAAATATTTTTTTCAATTTTTCTTTTAAAGGCTGTGATGTTGGATTTAGTTTCTGTAATCTAGGATTCAGTTTTCAGCTGAAATCTCTCCACAGTATTTAGATCGTATTTATTTTGGGCCCACAGATGTATAGACCAAGAAACTACAAATATGTAACTATTTTCTTTAGTTAATGAGACATATTAAGTTTACATAAACAAGGTCCTGCAAAAATGGTAACATCTCCATCAGTTCTATTTTTCATCCATGACATGTGGTTGGCTGCTGCCCTTCAAGCATATTTGACAAGGGAAAGCCTTTAACTGTAGGTATTCCTTTAATGCAATGATTTGGGAAAGATATACATTAGTGTATCTTTTAAACAAGGAAACTGAGTTGGTAAAAAAGATGAAACGGTGACCAAAAGTACATAAAGATTGTAGTAGAAATACAGGTAGTGAGAATTTAATCCACTGTTATATCAGGAAAATAATCTTCTGTTTCCCCCAGTAAATACATTTTGCATATGACAGGGGTTGAATGTGATGGTGTGCATTGAAGCACTATTCCTGTTCCTATTAAAGTCTGCAGAGCTTTTATAGGAAACTTAACTATTCGAGGAGACATTTCATATAATAAATTGCTTAAACCCCCTGGGGTGTGTGTGTGTGTGTGTGTGTGTGTATGTCCCCCGCCCCCAGATGTTTGGATATTTGTGTGTGTGTTTACACCTCTGACTGTAGCTTGGGTGTAAAAAATGTCACAGAAATATGTAAGCTGTACAAAGTCCAAAACAGTGTCAAAACAGAGCTGCTTTGGTATGTGACAGACCAGCAGTTGATTTTGCTTGTTTTTTGACAGTGTGTATTGGCTCAAAATCTGGCTGTCCTTGTTTTTGTTTTATATTTAATGACTTCTCAATGAGACAGAGTAAGGAGAGAGCAGATTGTTTTTATTCACTGTCGGTGAAGTAAAAATGGAAGTTCTGATTAATGTCAGTTACTGCTTTGAGCATGTAACGATGTATCTGATTTGGACCTCTATTTCTAAGCAGTATTCTCTTCATGTAAAGGTGGGATCAATGGTGAAGTTCCATTTCTGCACTGTACTAATTTATTTAATGGCTGCAAATAAGATGAAACTGATAGAATAGGAACTAGTAGTGGACTTAAATCTGAAATTCTTCTATGTCCCCTAAAGGAGTTTGGTCCTTCAGTGTGATAGATAGAATTAGGTGGTTTTGGAATTTAATGATACGATCTTTCCCATCTCTTCCTTGAGGTAGCAATTCAGGCATTTATATTGACAGTATTTACTTAATATAAACCTAAGTTCATTTATTATATGTTTATTTTAAATTCATATACACTCCAAAAAAAAACAAGTCCAGAAGAAATTCCACCACAAAAAACTGCGTTAAGATGGAGTCAGGTTTGTTGATGTCCTTCTTACAGAGCATATATGAAAAAGACAGGAAGTCATGAATTGAGGTTCTTTCACAATCTTTAGGAATTACTTCCTCTTTTGGAAAAGATAAGTGCATCAGAAGAAAAAAACAAAACTAAAAAGAGCAACCTAGCATCTACAACTCTGACCATGTATACATTATTTCTTGTGGTACTGTGCTACAAGATACGTTACTAAGTCTGTCAGATGTCTTAGGAGGATATTGCCCTAACACAGTGTTTACTCCAGATTAACGCAGTATTTTGTTTGGAAATATGTAGGTGTACAGATAGAATATGAGAGATAAAGTTGATGAAACAAGTGTTGGACATTTCTATATTTTTATATATTATGAAGGGCATTTTTGAAATTTTTCTTGCAGTTTTAGTAATTATTTAGCGTGGTAATATACATATATTGTGACAACGTTTTCTGCTATATCCATTACTTTGGTGTAATTCTGTTTTATGTAGCAAATATGTGTATATACAAAGGAGATTATGTAAAAATTATGATTAAAAAATAGGCTGAAGCCCTTCAGAATAAGGACCGTCTTCCTCTGTGTCTGCAAAGTACTAAATGCCTTGGGGTCCCAGTCAGAGCTCATGTCTGAGACCTGTGGTGACTGAATTGCCAAGCGATGAGTGGGGGGGAAGCAGCTCCTCTGCTTCCCATGAGAAGCCGTAGTGCAAAAGGTGCCATGAAGCTTACCTTGCCAATCCCTGCTGCTGGGGCTGTGCTGTTCATGGTCATTCCAACACCACCTGCCAAGCAACCCAGAGAGCCCAGAGTCCATGTATCCTTTGCTCTGGTCCTTCCCTTTGACAATAGGAAAGGAGGTCTTAGAAGAAGGTTTGGTGTCATCAGGGAATCTTCCTTGTTAGCAGGGCTTCCAGAGCTCGTTGGGTCTGCATGCAGTGTCCTTTGAAGCTGAACAGATGATTCCTGTTGACTTCAAGGGCCACTGGATATGTTCTGCAAGATAAAGTTCTGCTGACAGCTCTGTTACACCTGAAGACCTGGTGTCAAGTTCTTCAGGAATGGTCTAAAAATACTGTAAAAATATAAATATATTTAATTACACGTACTGAAAAACAAATCCTATTTGTTGTGGTCAGAGTTCAGATAATTACAGGAATTTTGATTTCTTAGTCATACTTGCATGTATGTTGCTTTGACTATTCTGTATGAAAGAGGAAGTGATTCTAAATTGAGTGAAAGATTGGGATTACACCTTTTTTTTAATGGCCATGTTATTTAGGAATGGATGTCAGCAAATTTAAATCCATAATAATGCAGTTTTTTGCATTAGAACATGTGTGTATATCATACACCCACATTTTATATATAATATATATTTGGTACTAACTTTGTATTTTCCCTGGAATTTTGCCAAATTGCAAACACAGATGTTCTCACTTGCAAGACTTTGGTACTTAACTGAATGTGTAAGAAATGCTCTGGTATGAAAGGAAAGAGTGTTATATGGTGTCCCACAGTATGGGGACTCAACCAGCAGGCACGTTGCCTTTTTCACATCTCGCTTCATTGCAGCATCACTTTTGGTCTCCTCAAAAGCATTTCTGTGTCTCAGCCCAACTGCAGACAGCTGAATACTGCCCTAGCATGAAAGCTGACTGGTAGGTAGTAAGGATACAGTAGTCACCAGTGTGCCACAAATGCATTTATTAAATGCAGAAATACATTTCTACAAAGGCCAAAATCTTATATTGTATGTTCCTTTCTTGTCATTACATTGTATCATATTGTAAGATTATTGTATGTCCTAATTTGCATTATAAAATGTTTTTTCCTACTTAAAGACATAAATATAGCAACTTTGTATAAAGGTAGCTTTCTAGATTTTTATTTCTTTTATATGAAAAAGTCTAAACAGTGGGAGTACCATTGCCAAATTGTTTATAAAATTTCAAGTAATATTCCCTGTTAAATGAATTTGTTTTTACAAACATTCCGTATTTCTTATACTATGCAGAAAGATTGTATTTTTATGTCATTCCACATTAATCTTAAAAAATTAATTTCACTTGTTTTAAGCTGCCATTATTGAGAAAGCTTACCAAATGTGCATTTTTAAAAAATGTGTTATGTATTATGAAACATTTTCCCCCCTTTACCAGTGCCAACTTCATTTGAAAAAAAAAATAAATTGTAGCATGGCAATAAACTATTGATTTTACATTAAAAATTGTCTGTGGATTACTTCAGTAGTTCGCAGGGTTAGTGTCAATGTATTGTCTTTTTTTTTTTTTAATAACCTTTTTTGCTTTTCTTTAAATCATTGTTTCAGGTACCTGTCTCTGCCTTCATCTTGCCTCCATATTGCACTCATTACTCAGTAGTAAAAAAAAAAACAACCCAAACTGATCATGATGACCTGAAGTCTTTAAATTTGTCTCCAAACTTCTGTTTCATGTTCTGCTAGTTTTCTGTCACATCTTTGTCATGCACGTAGATTTAGATTTTTTTGTTGTGGTAGTAGTGTTGCTGTCAACTATGGGCTAGTGAATCACATGCCAGCAATTTCAATGTGCTATGTTTCAGAAAACCCAAAAGGAATTTCTTAGCATAGTACTGATAAATTCTGAAAGAAAGAACTAAGAAAATAAAAAGGTTGAAGTCCAGGTTGCCTTTTGGATTTCTTCTGGAGACTATAAAATATGGTGGTGATTTTTCAAAATTCCCTATTTTCTCTTTAATCCTTCCCAAGTCAGTGTTTTAAGGCATAATTTCAATAAAGGTATATGTAGCCAACAAATGAACAAAACCCTAGAAACATCAGGAGATGTTTTGTTTTCATAACTCCTTAAGAAACAACATTACGTGGTCCATGCATAGTGTTGGTTAGATAACTTAGACCATTGGAAACTCAGTTCTCAAGAAGGTTTTCATATCCCTGGACAACAGTTCTGGAGCTTTTGTAACATCCATTACACGTAATATTTCCCTACTAGCGTGATGCAGGCTTCAGTAGAAACTTTGGTTCTTTGTATCTTCATGTCAAAGCATTAAAGAGTTCCCCTTTCAGCTATATGTGCCATAATGATATAACTGGCCCTGCTAAAATCGCTATATATAAATCACAACAAAACGTAAATTTTCAGTTGTGAGCACCTGAAGTGTTAGATTTTGTGAAGAGTTCTCTGGTTTCCTTCCTCAATCAAATTTGTACCTGCTCAGAAACTTAGGTGACTGGTCTGACTGAAGTTAAGCCTCAAACTAGATTGTGACTGATGTCTGAATTACTGGTCCTTGAGGACTCTTGCTACTGTATTATTCCTACATCACTAAGCTTGTCTGCAAGTAGAAGGTCTTGATCTGAATTGAATCACTATCAGATACTGAGATATGTGGAGGTCTGATTGAGAATTCATCCCTGAGCAATGAAGCCTGTGCTTTGCTGAGCTGTCTGGGGTGTCAAATGGTCTTTGGGACTGAAACATGCTCTGTTTCTGAATCTTGAAAGAGGTGAGGTGATTTATAGAATCACAGAATGGGTAAGGCTGGAAGGGCTCACAGTGGGTGGGCCTGCTCAAGCAGGGTCATCCCAGAGCACATGGCACAAGATTGCGTCCAGATGGTTCCGGAATATCTCCAGGGAGGGAGACTCCACAACCTCTCTGGGCAATCTGTTCCAGTGCACGGTCACCCGCACAGTGAAGTTCTTCCTTGTATTCAGGTGGAACTTCCTGTGCATCACTTTCTGCCCATTGCCTCTTGTCCCATTGTTTGGCATCTCCAAGAAGAGCCTGGGTCCTCTTGGCTCCCGCCCTTCAGATGCACTGACGAGGTCTCAGTCATCTGTTCACGGCTGAACAGGTCCAGGTCTCTCAGTCTCTCCTTGTAAGAGAGACTGTCCCCTGATCATCTTTGCAGCCCTCTGCTGGATCCACCCCAGAAGCTCCATGTCTCTTGTACTGAGGAGCACAGAGCTGGACACAGCACTCCAGATGTGGCCTCACTAGGGCTGAGTAGAGGGGCAGGATCACCTCCCTTGACCTGCTGGCATTTATGAAAATATTAAAATGATGCACTTTTTTCCTTCACTTAAAGTGACTTTAAAAATTGCCCTTGGCACAACAGAGATGAGGGCTTTGTGCAGCTGCAAGAGGCAGGAACACAGAATCAGTCCTGCTGTTGTGCTCTTCCTATTCTGGTGTCGCTACTTTTACACATTATAAATCATAGCTTAGCAATAGTCAAAACCTCCTTAAAACAAACTTACTAATTTGCTGTAGCAAGTTTTTCTATGCACATTTGATCTTCCAAAGGCTATAACTCAAATAATGGTTTAAGGCACTTTGAAATCATTTTTCCCCCAACTCACACCACTGTAGCAGCAAATGTGAATTAAAATGAATCATTACTTTAGTGCAAATCTTTGCACTAAAGATGCTCTGATTCTGAGACAGAAGCCATTAATGTTTTAGTTGGGTTATTTGCTAGCCAAAACCTAAATACTTTTCTGCATACCTATCAGGAAAACTAAAGATGCTAAAATTCAATTAGTACTCCAGTTTTCAGAATAAGGTTAGGGGGGTGGGGAGCAGGGAAAACATACCTAACTCTGTGAGGAAAACAGAGCAAAAAGCCCAAAATACTGAAGAACTAATTGTCATACTTAGGTATGTCATAATTAGGTACTGTCATACTTAAACCCAGTAATACAGGTGAAAGTTGGCAGAGTTTTAGTCATGTTCTTTTTTGCTGTCTCCATTGGGATGGATTTCTGCCACTCTGAATCTACAACAACTTTGCATATATCTGAAGTTTTCTATCTGGCAGCAAGAAGAGGAAAACCAGCTGGAATTAATTCTCGAGGAATTAATCATACAAAAGAATTCTGGGGTTTTTTTTAATATGACTAGGTAAGTAGGGGGCTTTCTGTGTGGAGGAAAAGCAGTGACAAAGCAAGGCTCTGATGTTGTCTCACACTGGCAAAGCTGCCAATATTTCAATATAGAAATGAAGAGGATATTGAGTCGGATTGTCCTGGGGTGTCTCCTGTGCACTGCTTTTAACTGGTGACATGAATCTCGTGATCTCATAGCAGCTATATGGGATGGTCTGGCAAGCGCACTGGAGGCCAGGAGCAGTCATTAAAAATGTTTTTGACCTGTTTAAGAATTGACCTCCAAGAATATAACTGAATCGTAGAATCACAGAATGGATTCTTGCCATGTCCTTGCCACGGCCAGGGACACCCAGGGTGCTCAAAGCCGTATCCAGCCTGGCCTCGGACACTTCCAAAAATGGGCCATCCTCGAGTTCTCTGGGCAACCTGTTGCAGCGCCTCTCCACCCTCACAGTGCAGAATTTCCTCCTCACGGCCTGTGAGCCACAGCTCCGCCGCAGCCGCAGGACTCCCGGGGCGGGCGGGCGCGGGGCGCGGAGGCGGGGCCGGACTGCGCTCCCAGAGCGCCGCGCGCGGCCGGAAGCGGCGTTGGCTGTGACGAGGGTTCCGCTGGTCTCGTGTGGCGGCGGCGCTGCTTCTGTGGAGGGGGCGGCGGGTCCCGGCGGCACCGGCACCATGGTGAGCGGGGCGGCGGCGCCTTGGCCGGGGGAAGGGGGGGAAAGGCAGGGCCGGGCGGGGCGGCGGCGGCCGCGCTCCCCGCGGGCGCGCGTGTGGGGCCTGGAGGCCGCGCCCTTCCCTTCCCTTCCCACGCGGTGCCCGCGGGGGGCGCGGAAGGTTCTGGAGCCGGGGCGGGACCGGGCCCCACCGGGAGCACCCCCGCTCCCATCCTTCCCGACTCGCCTAGGAGCGTGGATACGATTGTTCATTTGGTGTTTGGTCCTTTTGCATTTAAGGCCTTGGGTGCTTTGCAAGTGTTAATCCTTAAAGGCACATGTTCGTCACTGCTATAATTAATATTCATTGAAATGCAAAACAAAAAAAAAAAAAAGAAAGATAAGAGTTCCACCCAGATATCAAAATACTAAAACCTTACTGTGCTCAGCTAATGTGTTTTTTCGGTTCTACTGGTTGTGCCAGCCTTTGGGCTGGTGGGGTCTGATGGTTGGTCGGGCGGATGTCGGATGTTGGAGTGAGGTGCTGCTGATGAGTCTTTCGGTCTCGGGGGTCCCATCAGCAAATGTGCACTGCAGCCTCTGGGAGTAGGTTGCACTCGGTCTTGTAATCCTTTCATACGACTACAAAGTTCCAAGACAGACTTTTAAGAAAGAGTCAGGGTGAATTTATCTTAAATATACTTTTTATCAAAACCAAAGAGGGTTTAGAAGTAATTTTATTATTAAAACCATCGTTTAGGTTGTTAATGTAAAGGATTTGTTTTTAAAATGTGTAGTTTTGTTAAGGCTAGAGGAATATTCTTGTGTTAACTGTGTTTTAGGCATCCATTTCTCTTGCTCCAGTGAACATTTTCAAGGCAGGTGCAGATGAAGAGAAGGCAGAAACAGCTCGGTTGGTAAGTTTAATTCTTTTAACAAACTGGTAGCACTTGAGATAATTAAACTTCGTCTTTTCTATTGCTAAAAATATTTTCTGTGTATGATGATGTGGAACTTCTTGTCTGTCTTTCCTTGTTATGTTTGTGAACAGAAGGGATAAACTTCATTGTTCAAAAATTTAAATAATTCGGTACTGTAGCTCGGAAGATTGGTGTTTTGGAAGGCATTTCTTCTGGCTTTGAGGCAGGCTTTTTTGGTTTCTGTGAGAATTAAGTATATTTAATCTGTATGTCAAAATGTAGCAGCTAAGAAACTTGGGTCCAGCCTCCATTGAGAGAAGTGTGACTGTGGAAAGGCTGCGTTAAAATGTCTTCTTGAAAGCTATGGTACAGTGTTATAATTCTTGTGTGAGAGTAGAAATAAATTGTTCCTTAAGGTATATTTATTTTCATTTCAGTCATCCTTTGTTGGTGCCATTGCCATCGGTGACCTAGTGAAGAGCACCCTGGGGCCTAAAGGCATGGTAAGGCAGCTGCATGCTCTCAGTAGTCATACCTTTTAATTTAACTTTAATGGTTACAGTACGTTTTCAACCAGTATTCTAAAACTTGCATCTCGTAGGACAAGATTCTTCTAAGTACTGGGAGAGATAGCTCTGTGACAGTTACCAATGATGGTGCAACCATCCTGAAAGCTATTGGAGTTGACAACCCAGCTGCCAAGGTCTTGGTTGGTGAGTTCTTAAAGGCATGATATTGCTTCATTTGTAACTTTATTATGCAGTTTTTATTTGTTCTTAGAAAATTATTCTTGAAATACTGTGAAAAATGGAAGGGGGGGGAGCAGAAATCCTGAAGCAAGGAGTGCAAGGTACTGCAAGAGTTGCGGAACTCCGCAAAAGTGAGATTAAGGTATATGCTACTCTTCAAAACTGTTCTGGGATATTGTTTTCCCTCAACCCTGGTTCGTCCCAGGAGTCAGAAGGAACAAAAGACAACTGTGTACCCTTCTTTTTTCACTGGGAAAATTTGGAACAGAAACCTACAGGGGAACAGAGGTTCTCTCTGGTTCTCCCTAATTTAAATCTCTCTTTATAACTTAATGAACATTGTAGTCTGGACAGAGTTTACCTTTGTGATCAACTGTTTTTCTGTGCCAGTGGTCCAGTTCTGGTGATGAGCAGGGGCCTGAATGATTGGGTGTTAAATTTCTTAATGATTTCATGTTTACTGGGTCCCAGTTTATCAACAGTTCGTGTAGCATACTTGGTTATTATAGTCTCTGATGCTCTATGTATGCCTTAGAGCTTCTATCTGGCCATACTTCCTTTTGGTGACCATCTTCAGGACTGGGGACAGGGGGGAGTAGCTCTTGACCATCACCAGGTTGGAACTGGAGCATGGATTTAAAGGATGCTGAATTTGATTTGCATCTTATGTTCTGTGGCTTTTTTAGACTTCCCTCTTTAAACAAATAGTAAGATTTGTTTTTCTTTTCCAAACTGGTACGAGAGAAAAATAATTGTATCTGATACTGGTGAGCATGGTATTTTGAGTCAGAACATTAATACCATGTCTTCCTTCTTCAGATATGTCAAAGGTTCAAGATGATGAAGTTGGCGATGGAACTACATCTGTCACAGTGTTGGCAGCTGAACTACTGAGGGTGATGTATTACAGTTTTTCAAATGTGTTTCTGTTTGGCAGTGTACTCCTGTGATACCACCAGTAGGAGGTGTGTTATCCTATGTTTGTGAAGAGGGCTCCCAAGGTATGGAAGGAATAGCTTGCTCTGTTGCTATTGAAATTGATAGGGGAAGAAAACAATCCTTAGCTATTGTATTAGCAATTTTTTTATTGTTTTAGACTATTTTTCCTTATTTATAAACTCTCAAGTATTTTAAGTTGGTACATCTTAGAAAATTGTCTTCTGTTATGTCATTATGTAAGTGAAACAGAGAAGCATTACTCTTGTAGGTCAGTTCCTGGATATTGCACTGGGCAGCATGCAGCACTGCTTAATTGTGATGGTCAGTCCTCCAAAATCCTTTTGTATAACATTAATGAGGAAAAAAAACCCTGTTAAATTCTGTTCTTTGCACAAAACTTGAATTCATACTATTCCTTTAAACTCTGCATGGATTTTGTGTGTATGTAAAAGTTTACAATGCAAACTTTAAACCTGAAATTACTATGAAAAAGACTTGAGAAGTGAGTAATTCTTGTTAGCAGAGCTGTGCCAGAAAAGCTGATCATCTCAAATCCAGGAACTGGGATCAAGAACATCTTAGAAATGATCCATCAGCTTGCCAAATTCCTCAAAAAAAAGAAGATAGCTTTTTTCCAACTACACTTTAAGTTGCATCTATACGTGAATAGGAAACTGATCTGAAACATGAAATGAAAGATTGCTGTTTTGAAATACAAGTCTGGTTGCTCTTCATATTGGAGTTAATTTTTTTTTAAATTAGAATTTCTTGGTGATATTCCATGGACAGATCATATTTGCCTAGGATGGAAAATACCTGCCACTAAGGTGACCTTAATTTTGTTTTTATAGCTCTCTGGCTTTTACTGCTATTCAGAATTTTTTGAGTACTTAGTAGTGTCTTTCCTAGTTAGTGTAACTGTATCTAGGGGGGGGAATAATTATTAATTTCATTTAAATAGGAGGCAGAATTACTGATTGCAAGGAAGATTCATCCTCAGACCATCATTGCAGGCTGGAGAGCAGCCACAAAGGCTTCAAGAGAGGCACTTCTGAAAGCAGCTGTGGATCATGGGTTAGTAATGTCCATGTGCTGTAACTCTTTATAAAAAACTACTTATGATCAAAACACCAATGAGGATTATAGACTACTGGTAAATTCTGTCCTCTCTTTAAGGTAGTATAAAGGTTGAGTTAATGAATTTTGACGGTTAAGAAAAAAATACTACCTTTTTTTCAGGTGAATTATAGAAGCTTTATGATATTATTTAAAATACTTATGATGTGCATGAACAAAATACGAGCAATAATTTGCTCCCTGGAACAAAAATCTGAGCTGTTATTTTAGACTTCATAGTTGGATTTTTAAATGTGACTATTTTCCTTGCCTTACACTTTGAGAGCACAGACTTTCTAAAACTGAGTGCAAAAGTTCTCCTAATGGAACTCGTATTTCAAATAGGTTAGATTGTGGGACAGTGGAGGGTTTCTCTGCAGCATTCCTCAAAACAGAGCATGGTACATGCAGATACAGGCTAGAAGAAGTGGGCAGAGGCTCTCAGGGGTAGCTAATGATAGTAAGGCTTTCAGGCTTTCCAGTTTAACTGAACTGTCTTTATTTTAGTAATGATGAAGTGAAGTTCCGTGAAGACTTGATGAACATTGCGGGAACAACTCTTTCATCAAAATTACTTACTCACCATAAGGACCACTTTGTCAAGCTAGCTGTAGAAGCTGTTCTTAGGTTGAAAGGTTCTGGTAATTTGGAGGCTATCCATGTCATTAAGAAACTTGGTGGAAGTTTGGCTGATTCCTACTTAGACGAAGGTAAGTCTTTGTATGTTGACTGTATGTGCATTCGAGAAATAAAGCTGTTAAAAGTTGCACATCTCTGTGCAAATTTGTCCTAGGAAACATTGTTATGTTATTATTAAGACAAATGCTAAATATGAGGGGATTTTGTAGTAATTTAAATGAATTGTTCTCCTTTTTTAATTTGAAGTCTTACAAGACCTTTCTGTTACTACAGGCTTTTTGCTTGACAAGAAGATTGGTGTAAATCAGCCAAAAAGAATTGAAAATGCAAAGATTCTTATTGCAAATACTGGTATGGATACAGACAAGATTAAGGTATGTGACAGAACTACTGTTGTATAACTATGTTCTTGTAAATGAAATTTTGAGACTGAACTCTGTTTTCCTTGATATAGATTTTTGGCTCTCGCGTTAGAGTGGACTCTACAGCGAAAGTGGCAGAAATAGAACAGGCAGAAAAAGAGAAAATGAAGGAGAAGGTAGAGCGTATTCTTAAACATGGGATTAACTGCTTTATTAACAGGTATGTATTTCTTGGGAAAAGGAGAGAGTTACAAAGTAGCAATATTTTAGTATTGTACTGGTGTGAAGAACATTATTTATTCCTGTGTCTAGTATTATGTGCTCTTGCCTAGTGTTTAATTGAGTCACCTGGCTGACACCAGTGCTGTTTTCTGTGCTTCCCCTTCTGCACCATGGTCTCCCTCTTTTTGTTTGTTTTGGTTTTGTTTTGTTTTAAAGAGGAAGAACTGATAATATTTATTCCAGGAGCCATGTTTACATCCAGTGGAAGCAAAGTCACTTTGCTTTATACTAACAGATTTGTTTAGTTATGAATGCCAGCAGCGTTGTTGGTAACCCATGTGCCCCCTTCTGGGGGGAAATTGCTGCTAAAAGAGTTTGTGCTGCTCAATGCATTTAGTTGAGATTAAACCTGCTATGCTTTTTCCTGCATTAAAATGCAGGTGCTGGAGTACTGCTCCAAGTTCAGGAGGGTTTGGGACGTGTCTGTGACCCTGTTGTGGACCTTTTCTTTTATACACATCTTTGAAAGTATGAAAGATAGCCATTTTCATATCTAGGTTACTTTTCTTTGTTAGCATTGTGCTGCTCTCTTGAACTGTCACAGTGCAAAACCCCATTTTTTTAATGATGAAAAACACTTCTGCCTTTCAGTAATTCTCATTTAAGTGAAACTACCATAGGTTGCAAGCAATTTGGTACCTGCTGGTTCAGCACATCATGTAGTCTACTGGGAAGCTGATCAGCTAGTACTACACCACAGGGTAGGAGTTGTAAGAGTAGCACTGTTTTCCACAGCAGCAAAAGACTGCACTCTGAGTGCATAGTGCATCATCTAACTCACCTTGAAAATTTGTGTTAAACATCTGTAAGAATGATGAATCTCTTAGTCCCTCCATGTATGTCTTCACATGTATTGTGTTCTAGTATAGGCAAAATGAGCACTCTGTCGAGTGAACATGGTACAGATACAGAGTCCAAGGGTCAGGAGTTCTGTTGTCAAATTGATGGAAGAGTCCTTTGAATTATGCAAAAAATATAAATGCATAACTCCATCACTGACACAGGTAGTTGTTCTAAGGAAGCTCGTGTTGCCAGGCTAGGGGTATTGCAGTTAGATTGATGCTTAACTTTCAGATTTATTCCTGGGTAAAATTGACTTCTGCTTATAGGCGTGTAGATCGACTTCTTACACTGTAGGTGTTAGCCAGGTAAATTGTGCTGAGGAGATGCTTGACAAAGGTCAAGGCCATGTGCATCCAGAGTAGGAAGAATCTTCTCTGTGTACACCCAGCAGCACCAGTTCTCTGTTTTGAAGATAGATTAGAAACATCATTTTTTTGATGGAAATGGCTTCTCCCAGCTCCTGCTGAATCTCTGCAACACTCAGTCTCTAATTTGGAAGGGAAAAATAATTTGGCATAGCACTCCTGAATGGTCATTAACCATTCAGCTTTGGGTGACTTCATTCTAGAGAGAGTAGTACACATATTAATAAGGGAACATGTTGTTCTAGTACACCCTGCTAGAATAGGCAGTTAAGTGTCCAGCAGGCACTTAGGATCAAAGGACTTAGAACTTCAAGCACATGGCTCCTTGTACTTAGTGTGATAGTGTTTCTTCAGGGGAAGGGTATTTCAAAAAGTATCATAGTTTGAATTAATTTTTTTGGATTTAGCTTTGTATGTTTTCCTGTCGATGTGTTTGCTTCTGTGTGGTGTAACATTCTGTGTGTGGCAGGTGCCTCATACATTGACTGCTTTTGTAGCTTTCAGAAATCTACCCCATGTCCATGCTTCTGAGAATTCTGAGTCCTTGTTACTCTTGTATTTTAGAAAGTTTGTTCTGTGTGTAATAGAGAAGCTTGTTTTAATTGCAGACAGTTGATCTACAACTACCCTGAGCAACTCTTTGGAGCTGCTGGTGTCATGGCTATTGAACATGCAGACTTTGCTGGTGTAGAACGTCTGGCTCTTGTCACAGGTGTGTAGAGTATCTTGTCATGTGAAACTTGGAGGGTCATGTTATTTGTTTGATCTTCAGTAAATGTTAAACGTACTTAAACATACTTTTTTTTTTCCCCAGCATCTGTAAATAAAGAATGTTGTGAGATATAATTTAGCAAGTTAGTGTCAGTTATTAATTTTCTTTCATACTTTAAAAATATTAAGTCCCTGCTTGATAAGCTTTTGAAATGTTTTGTTTTCTAGAGAAAAGATGAAACTTAGCAATAGAAAGAATTAGATGATGACTCCGCAAATTAGCACTAGTTTTTGATTCAATAATGCCATCTTGTCCAGAATGGCTGGTTTTTTTATTATAATGATAGAGAAGACTAAAGAGTCATCCTTTGTTAAAAATGTGGGCCTGAGTCAATGACTTGAGGTGGACCTCAAATGACAGGAACAACCTGGATATTTTGAGTGGTGTTCAGTGTAAATGTGATTCTAGTAACTAATGAAAATTAAACATCTGGAATGCTTCAGTTGGTTGTCATTGCTGAAGTTAGAGATAGCTAACTAAAATGTCATAAAAAGTTGATCGTGAAAGTGATGAGGAGGATGGAGAATTGCTTTGCAGGGAGAAAGGAAAAGACACTGACTTGTTTAGCTTTGCAAAACTGAAGTAGCAATTGTGTATAACTGTCTGTAGGCACATTGACACAGGCAAACGCTTGATTAGAGGAACATTGCTTATATTCTGGAACAAATTCAAACCAAATTTTGTAGGCCATGGTGGATCAAATAGTATAGCTAAAAAACCAAATTTTTAATAAGCACAAAGTCTACTACAAATCTTGTTTTTTCTTGTACTGCTACAACTACAGCTGTGCTGCAAGTTAACATGGAATAATTGAGCATGCATGGGGAATGCATATATGTAAATAGTTTTTTAATAAAAAGATTAAAGTATTAGAACAGTAATCTGTTCAGAGACGTTTTGGTCTTTGTAGTACCTGTTTTGCTTACAGTATGGCAGTTTACAAGTTGTGTACAACATTGCTGCTACAGCGTGGCATGAGACTTGTGATTTGGGAGAGTGGTGGCCACTGGTTCTCAGCCATCAGGCAGGCAAAATGAATACTGTCACAAGCTCAAGTTTTAAAGCATAAGAAACTTGGTTTAGTATTTGCTAAGTACTTTATCAATAAATACTATGAAAACTTGAAAAATACTGACATTTTAATTTAGCAAAGATGAACATATAGTGTCTTATCCAGACAGAACTCAAAAGCATTGTAGTCCTTGTGATGTGAAACAAAACATTGATGTTTTGAGGATTTATCAGCATTGGTTGATGGTTTCTGGTCCCATATGCTGACATAAGAAAGTTTTATCTTATTGGTATTTTTAATCTAAATTTATTTGGGGGCAATTATGAGGGTGGTTTTTTTCAAACAACACCCCCGGTTAGACCTTGTCTGAACAGATGCTTTTATTGTGAGCTCTGATTTCTATATGGTCTCATGTTTGTAGGTGGTGAAATTGCATCAACCTTTGATCACCCTGAGCTAGTAAAACTAGGAAACTGCAAGCTTATTGAAGAAGTCATGATTGGAGAAGATAAACTCATTCATTTCTCTGGAGTAGCAATGGGTAAGTGTTTAATCACTAATGACGTTGTAACCTTTGTGTTAACCCTCTGCTAACGCTATTCAGTTACCAGTGGGGCATAGGAATTTTGTAATAACTCATGTAACCATTTTTATTAAAGCCTTGCTCTCCAGTAAAAATCTCATAAAGACATATGTTCATGGTTGAAATTGTGTATGTTTAGTGTTATGTAAGTGAACATAACCATTTGTAAGGATGGGAACCAAGACTTCGGCATTGGGAGATTAAATTTACAAGAAAAGTAGCAACATGTTGCACTTTAAGAACTTGGGAGCTTGTTCTAGTAAATGCCAATACTGTAAGTTTTCACGGGTTGTTTTGAGGCAATATTAATTTTCTGTTAATAGCATAGTGTACATAATTTGACTCTATCTGTGAAATGTCATCATACTTTCTTTTCCTCGCAAAATTAAGTGATATAAAACTTTACTATAGTGATAGCAAAACCTTTAAAAATGCTTTGTGATAGCCTCTTTATGTGTCTGTGGTTTCTTTTTTTAAACCTTTTTGTGCTTGTGCTTTCTAGGTGAAGCTTGCACCATAGTTTTGCGTGGGGCAACACAGCAGATTCTAGATGAAGCAGAGAGGTCTTTGCATGATGCTCTCTGTGTTCTTGCCCAGACTGTGAAGGACACTCGAACTGTGTATGGTGGAGGTGAATATTACATTCTTTATACTTGGTACGTGATACATATTTTGTGTTACTGTTCATCAGATATGTAACATCTGTGTGTCTTCAATAAATAGGTTGTTCAGAGATGCTGATGGCTAATGCTGTTGCAGAACTTGCTGTCAGAACACCTGGCAAAGAGTCTGTTGCAATGGAGTCCTTTGCTAAGGCTTTACGAATGGTGAGTTTATTTAATCAGATTGCTGGATTAAGAAACAAAGTTTCACAAAATATACTAATTTATGACATCAGATAGTTGCTTCACTTTAAAAATTTTGTTTGTTAGAATAAAAAATGAAGTTTAGCAACACATCTTGGATGAACAAAGGAGGAAAAGTTGTTTTCTGTCTTAGAGAAAAAGTACTGGTATTTTAATAGTTCTACATGTTACAGAATGGTGAATGTTCATATGCTAGCCTTTCTCTAATTGGTTTTTGCTCCTCTTACCTGCAAGCTAAAAGTGCTTCAGAAATAGCACATAAAAATCTCATCTTATTTAGTTGACATCTGATTTAGAAAAGAGCAACTCTTCTGTTCCATTAGTGCTCTACTGCTGTTTGGGTATATTCATACTCTAGTACTATCTAGAAGCTTCTAGGCTTGCATTAGAGATTGCATCTTAGTAGGAAATAAGAGTGTCATAAGAAACATTTATAGAATTGTGCTATTTGAGAACAAATTGCCTTCCTGTAATCTAGGGAAATTTTTAGGGAAAACCTTTCTTAGGAAATGAAAGACTATAGGAAAACATTTCTGCCAAGAAAATAAAATTCAAGAGCATGGTAACACTTGACATTACTTCTTCAGTCAGCATGTGCAAGTTTGCACTGCTGTCACTGAAACAGTGAATGGAATGATCGGGTGGTTAATGCTTATCAGCAGGCTTATGTTCTGAAAATTAAAATATTTCTCCAGTTGTAGTCTGACTTGATGAAAGACAAGATTCTTTTTTTTTCCCTCTCTGTGTAAAATGAACCGACAAATCTGCTAACATGCTTCTGTCCTCTCTGCTACTTTCCTTACAACAGGGTCTTATACAAAATCCTTAGAAAGGTAGTTTGGTTTTTTTTCTTTCCCTGTCTTCTAATCACTGCAATAGATCATCTGCCATGTTTTTGAAGCCTCTTCTTGAAATTCAGTTGTAAACTAGTAATGTCAAAGTATGTTTCATATTTAGTAGGGATCAGTCCCTGCGTTAATTAAAAACAACCTGTGTTTATCCTCTTAGATCCCAACAATAATAGCTGATAATGCTGGCTATGACAGTGCTGATTTGGTTGCTCAGCTCAGAGCTGCTCACAGTGAAGGGAAGACTACTTATGGACTGGGTAAGGGGCTCAGTATTATTTCTGTGATTGAATTGCTGTTTGGCAGGCTGATCAGGCTCATTACAGTTGATCACATGTGTCTGTCGCATATATTCAGCCAGAACTGAGTAGGTTGATTTCCGTTTGCTTTGCACAGGCCTTAGGCCTTTATCATTCTACCAGGCTTTTGACAGTAGATTGAAAACCTTTGTTTTTGAAGTGGATGGTTTCCACCTCTAAAAAACATTTTCCTTACTTACATTGAGTCTAGTTACATGAAGCTTAAAAAGAAAAGCATTGTTTTAAATGCACCCAAAAACCCAGCACAAGCAAACACATCCTCCTCCCTGTCCCCCCCCACCAATCCAAAAAGAAAACAACTACCACAAAGTTGTAGTGAAGAACTCTGAAGTTAATATACCTAATGAAATAGTGCTGAGAGTCCTGTCGGGATCTTGTCTCCTCTTCGTAGTGTATACAGTTTTCATCGTTAATCTTTTGTGTGTAATTGCAACGTTAGGCTTAAATCAGGAGCCTTGAGGTGAAAGACTTTATTTAATACTTCCCTTCCTATCAATATGGTTTGTTTGAGAAGGTAAGTTACTATACTCTCACCTTCTTATAATTTCCGTAAAAAAATGCCAAGTTAAGAAAAAAACCCCACAACCTCTTAATGTGTTTCTTCCAGATATGAAAGAGGGTATCATTGGAGACATGGCAGCTCTGGGAGTAACAGAAAGTTTCCAAGTTAAGAGACAAGTTTTGCTGAGTGCAGCTGAAGCAGCAGAAATGATTCTTCGTGTAGATGACATCATTAAAGCAGCACCAAGGTATGATCTGAGCATCTGAATGGTCAGTTACAGTGGTATAGAGTAACCTCCTTCTGTGGAAGAGTAACAGTGCAGAAAAACCTTCTTCTAAAAATGCTTTATTTGAAATGAAACCTGACATCTGACATACTAATGTTCATATTTGATGATTTTATTGCTTTAGCAATATGACCAGAACTTTAGAGCCATCAGTGAGCTTATATTGGTGTGCCTGAGTAATGCCTAGTTAATCTTAGATCAGCAGCTACTCCTGTCATATATAGCACTGAAACATCTGCAAAACCAACTGACCAAAATGTAATGTATCATGCTGCTTTCTTTTTTTTCTTTTGGCAACAATTGTAATGGAATGCTCAGCTGCTTCTGAGCTAGAATCTGCAGCTTAAGCAAAAACACGTTTCTTAAAAAGTTTGGGAAGAGTTGCTGCTCTTGGGCGGGTTATCCCATGTCCACCTGCTATCAGGTAGTTTGCACTGCTTATTGAATCACAGGTTTTTTCACCATGGTCGCAGGTGGTGTGTTAGCTTTGAGGTGATACTGCCTTTTGTGCTGTGAGATAAAGCTGGCACTGAACACAAAATATCAGCTAAAGATTAAAAATAGGAGTGGGTGGGGAGGGGCTGGTGTACATCAGCGTGGGTGGGAATTTTCTGATTTTTCTTTTTCTCCCCAGAAAACGTGTACCAGACCATCGCCCATGTTAAATTTTCTTTGGTACCTGAGGATGTGTGGACCAGATCTCACCTAGTAATTTTTTTTTTAATGATGTAGTTTTCGTGAGGTTATGGAACAGAAGCTTGAGACAAGCAGATCTCCTTCAATGGCACTGTCTTCAGTTGGTTTTAACTTACTGGAACTTACATGTGTTGTGGGAAGAATTCACTTGCAAGTAAAACAGGGGTTTTATACAACCCTATTCCTTCTGTTACTCTCCAGGTTCCACTTAAAATACACAGAAATAAAAAAAATAAATAAAAAAAATTCTGATTCACTGAAGTTGTGTTTCTTAGTGTAGAACCAGGAAGGGCAGTTCCATTAGGACAGCTGCAGTACACATCCTTGGTCCTCAGACACTTCAGGCAGAGACTAGGCCCTTGTGGCTTGCTGGTTTGGGTTGACCTGGTGCGTTTAGTTAAGTGGTGTATTCCAGTTTTGGCTGCATAGGTTTTGAATTGGGATCCTTGAAACAGGCTCTGAAGTATTTTTTTCTCGTGGTCCCGGAATATTGTTCTTCAGCTTTTTCTCTTCCTTTCATTATATAAAAAAAGAGGAACCTTAGCTAATGATCAGAAGTACAACTAGGTGATTTTACAGCTTTTTACACCACAAATTTTATGTAGATAGGAGTTCTGCTGAGGGGAGTTGAGAGCAAGATGCGGTTTGGGAGAGAGAACAACATTCTGCACGAACAGTCTGAGTATTTAACTGTGAAGTACTGGGCTCTGGACGACTACAAACATGTATAATAGAGGGCAGTTAGCGGAAAATGTTTCAGGCTGCTTTGCATTCTCTTCACACACACCGCCCCTTTCATGTCTGCTGTAGCCTGTCTTTATATTTTTTTTCCTATTCTAGTAGTTGCTGCAAAGGCAGCGTGTTTCTTAACTGGGCTGCTTTCTTTATCCATGATTATTAGGAAGTCTGTGATGCCTGCAGCAGTCTGTACATGGATTTGTGATGACTGTAAGCACAGACAAGTGGAGGCCCTGTTTCTGGAAGCCCAGAGGTGCTTGCCAGGCGTTGTGACTCTTCTGGCCCTTGCACACCTAATGCAGTGCCTGTCAAAAATCAGGGCAAGTCTGCCAAAGCAGAAACATTAATTTGAAATGAGGAAGTAGGTGTGCAAACATTTTTCTCCCTTAGGTTTCCTAAAGTGAAGGGAATCTACTTACACAATGCTCCCCTGAACTCTCAACACAGACTCTTCAGCTCTTCAGAAGTGACAATACTGTCTGGAGAGAGCTGTGTGAAACACAGACCATTGACAAGCCAGTGAAAGCACTTTCTCCCCCTCCCCTCAGATAAACACAGTACTGGGTCAGTTCTGTAGGAAATAAAACATTGACCTTGGATATTAAAAAAGCCCCAAACTCTTCTGCTTTCCTTTTGTAGGAAGGAATTGTTGGAAAGAGAATTCTGTTAATTCCAAAGAGGTATAGTTTAACTTGGTAAGCTGCTAATATACTTTATTTAATTTGACTAGTAGCACACTATATGGGTGCCAGCCAAATCCACATTTGGACTTTCTTTAACAAGACAGCAAGTACTAGCAGAATCTGTATATCTCCAAATAATTTTTCAGGCATACAGATGACATTAAACAGTTACAAACTGGCATGGAATCAAACCTTTTCTTGAAAGTCAACTGCCCCTTCTACAGGCTGCACTGGTGAGGCAGTTCAACTTGAAGAGAGCACCACCATGGGCTCTCCACTCGTTACAAAAGCTGTCTTTCACTAAATCCAATAGAATCAAAAATTTAAAATTTCATTTTGAGCCAGATTTCTGTATTATTAGATTAAAGCAAAGTTTCCTTTAAAGAAAAGTTAGTTCAGTGCAGTTTGAAGGGCATCTAAACCGGTCAGAGTTGCAACCTGGAGAAATACCTGGCTGAAATCAACGGAGAAAAGTTTGCCTCAGCTTCGGATTATGTGCAGGCCTATAGTGGCAGGCTCCTAGCCCTGGGTTTTATTCATGCAAGTTTACCTTTGCTGCTCTTGTGGTTTTGCTGCTTTAGTCAGACTTCGATTTCCTTCTTTGCTACTGCATGAAAACTTGTCCTGTACAGCTGCCCTTACAGGCAGTGTTGTTGGATACAAAAACTAGCAGCAAAGCCTCTACTTTCCTCACCATCATCTGAAATGCTGCTTGACAGTAACAAAGTTGCAAATTTTGCAGGAAGAAGGCAGCAGTGATAAGAGCAGAGTTCCCAGTCACCTACATGCGGTACAGTTTCCTTGATAGTGCAGCGAGGGCTCCACTGCCACTTCCCGTGTGGCAGGCATGGGAATCTTCAAGCTGTTGCTGTGTTTCAGATAAGTCATTTGAGACAAATGCTGTGGGTTGCTTTAGAGCTGTGGCTCTCAGGAGTGATCACCTTGAGCTGTGGCTTCCAGCTGAGCTTAGACACCAGCAAGGTGAAAGCGAGAAGAATGAGCCCATAGGTGAAGAGCAGCAAGTCCATACACGTGCCGTGCAATCCACCCATGGAAAACATCTAAACTAAGTCTTCACCTCTACCGTGAACTCAGTGGTCCCGTCATGGGAGGAGGAGGAAAGGGAGGAATAAGCCTGCTCTAGGGGTGCTGTGCGAAAGGGCATGTCTGTACAAGAGTTTTGCTGTCACACAGCTCCAAGCTGCTGTACCTACCCCTGAAGACAAACCAGGCGGTGTGGTGGTGCCTGGACACCAGCACTCAAGGAAGAGGTAGAGGTCAGGCGGTGGTGTGGGTGCGCTGCCACATTCGCCAGAATGGGAAGTTGAGCATCAGCAGGGCTCGGCTTCTGGCTTGGTCTTCGCGGCAGGAGGTAGCAAGGGTTTCTCATCAAGCGTGATATCTATCACTGCCCCGGACCGCTTGCGGGGCTCAGGAGTCTCCTCTGACCACCTCCCCACCCTGCGCACTCCTTTGGCCACTTTGGGGGCATTCCTGCAGGGGTTGTGGTCATAGATCACCAGCTTCAGGCCAGGGAGGTGAGCTAGGCTGGGGAAGAACCGGATGGAATTGCGGTCCACGTCGATGACCTCCAGAAATGGCATGTTCAGGAGCACGGGAGGAAACTCAGAGAGCAGGTTGCCTGACAGCCAGATGGTGCGCAGCTCCTGCAGGCACTGCAGCTGGGGAGGGAGTGCGCGCAGTGCGTTGGAGCCGGCGTGCAGGGTCTTCAGCAGGCTGAGCTCACACACCACCTCGGGCAGGTACTGCAGGCAGTTGGACTCGATCCAGAGGGTCTTGAGGTTCTGCAGGAGCCGCAGCTCAAGGGGCAGGCTGCAGAGCTTGTTGTTGCCCAGGTAGAGAATGCACAGCTGCTTCAGTGTGCACACAACTAGGGGCAGCGCTTTGAAGTTGTTGAAGTCCAGTGCCAATATCTGCAGGTTTTGCAGCTGCTCCAGCTCGGGGGGCAGATGGTTCAGGTTGTTGTCGCTCAGGTACAGCTTAACCAGTTCCCGAAAAGAGCAAATGTGCAGAGGCAGCCGCCTCAGCTGCCTGCCACTCAGATCCACCATTTTATCCACTGGCATCTCTTCTAGGTCTTCTAGGAGGTACTTCTGGCACTTCTTGGAGGGCACAAAAGCAACTATGGCTTTCAGACTGTTGCCCATCCTGAGATTTTGTTTTGGGATGGCCGGGACTGTGAGGGACAGGGGCCCACCTTGGTTTTCTCCCGCTGTGCACTAGCCTGCCAGTAACTCTGTCTTCCCAATATAAGGCTTTGTTTACAGGGCACCAGCCGTTAATCTCAAGGGCTCTGAAATATTTCTGATAACTGAATGAGTGTTTGGTGATGGGGATTATAGACAGGTCTCCCTCTCTCACCCACACTCCCACTCACTGCCTCCAAAAACATTCCTTCTTGCCTCTTCTTGCGCACTGTAAGTGTTCTCTGATTTTGCCCCAGTCACCCCAATGCCTCAGCTCCTACCTCTTGCTCTCTCTGTGTGGCCAGTAAGGGCAGTGGGGGTTGGCTTGGTAAAGTAAATTCCACAGAAAGCCAAATTTTTAAACTCAAATGTTTAACTTTTATGAAACTTTCAGCAGAAATGTCAGATATAATCAAATTGTTTAAAATACCAGTCAATATCTGACTGACTTTCCAGACAAGTGGCACTTTCAGGGATGTATTTTGCAAGGTGCCACATAGTTTCAGAGTGTAACTTGCCACCCAGTAGTTATCTTAAAGCTTTAACACAGATACTTGGCAAACTGCTATCTTGAGCTGTTCTACTATTTATGTTCCTAATTTAATGGTATTTATTATAGGCTCTGGCACTCTTGGCCTTTTTCATTACATTATGTTTTACTTCTTGTCTCAATCCCTATTTAATGAGCTATCACAAACTACCAAGGCTGTTCTCCATATACCTTTCTACTATGCTACTGCAGTTCCCATGTCTGTACCTAAATTTGTCAAGAAACTCCCATGGATTTAATTCCATCAAGATGTTTGCTTGTTATGAGTGAGATAAATATGATGTTAAAAAGTTAAAAAGTTGAAAAGTTAAGCGCTATCTGCTATTTAGATCAGGAGTGCCTCTGATTTCTAGGAGTAGCATTCCCATGTGGAGGAACCTCTGCACAGTTTGACTTCTTGAGCTGCTGCTCTTTTAGGCTTTCTTGGGGATTCATGTGTGTCCCTGCCCAACGCAGGGGGGCTGGAACTACATGATCTCTAAGATTCCTTCCAACCCAAACCATTCTATGATTGTCCTACCTGTCTGTTGGCTGTGGCTGTACCATGAACCTTGGATGGGAGAAAATTTTCTTCAAACAGTCTGCAGTTGTTTTCTGGGCATAAGTGCTACACTACCGAAATCTGTAACTGCTGAAAGCCACACACTCTTGGAAAAACAAAAGGCAGAGCAAACAGAAGATTGAGAAAAAGGCAATATCAAACAGTTAAGGTGGCCTCTGGATCTCTAGTCAAATCTAATAGGGAGGTCTCTACTACCACTTGTTTTCAAATGTAAATCAGGTCTTAGCTATCAATTGGATATAGCCTATAGGATGTTAACTAGCCTTTTCCCTGTAAGATCAGTGGCTGTGCCATGCAGCAGTGATGCTATGAAACATATGGAGGGCTTCCCTCGGGGAGGAGAATAACAGGGAGGGCGTCTGGGAACCAGTATTGCAGCAGGATGGACAACAATGAGTCCTGAGACCTGAGTGCCATTAAATAGGCATGAATAGAAAAGCTGGGCAGAGTATCAAGCCTGGAGAATAAAGATAATGTCATGTTCATCTGTGGTGGTGCAGAGAAGTGCTGAAAATTCCCTCTCTGGTGACAGAAGGCAGGACGTGCTGTGCATGGCATCCCAGCAGCAACAGGCCAGTTCACACTGAACAAACATCTCCAACTAGTCCCTTCTTCACTGCTCTAACACCCCGTGCCCTGTCAGAGGACCACTGTGGGGAATGTGTAATTTCTGGATTTTGCAGGGCATCCTTTTCCAAGCAGTTACCCTGGAATGTGATCTGACATTTAAGAAAATATTCTCATTCAGTGGGTTGTTGTATTTGTTTTCATTTCTAAGCAGCTGTGGCACCTTCTAAAGGCAAGGATCCCTCCTCCTAAGGCACTGTAGGTTAAAGTTGTGGAAAACCAAATGCATTTGGCATAAATAATAATGAATTTACATCCATGGTGAAGACATGACCCTTAGACAAATCTTTTCAGATAACCTGCTAATCAGAACAACATGAAAGTATAGGTACGAATATATTAATAATATAGTGCAGGCATATTTTTCTCAACAATCCATATGTAGACAAATAAATTCACAACGTACTCTGTCTATAGACAGAGATGGGGATATATTTTTTCTACTTGAATTATTTCTACTTAATGGAACTTTTAAGCTGCAGATAACTGTTTCTTAGGGATCCTCTGGATTGTAGTTTAATCATTATTCCAGCTTATCAAAAAAAAGTCATGATGACCTTCTGTTGCTGTATTTTGTACCTCTGTTAGCTAAATGAATGTCTGTTTGGAACATACTGTGAAATCAGAGAATTTGGGAAAGAATAACCTTCGTATGTGGATTAATAAAGGGCTACATTTGCAGTAAACTGAACAATTATGTTCTTTCTGAGAATCAAGGACTCGATGGAGCCTCTAAGGCAAAGGCAGTCTCCTCAGTAGACCCAGGTGGTGTTTTGGAAGCCACTTCATGTCTTCAAAGTTATCATGATGCCCTCCAACACGAACATTAATGACTTCCCAGAAGCAATTTTGGCATTTGAGGAAAAGTTCAAGTGATAAAGGCGTTCAGCACAGACATTGTCTTACTCTTGTCAAAGTGACACTGCCCTCCCCCAGGGCTTGCTGTGCATCAGGTGGCAGTGGAGTCTCCTTGAGAAATGCCTTTGCTTTCTGGAAGTTCACAAATGGCCACATCTTTGCTGACCAGTCTCATTTCCAGCATCCAGCTCCTGCAGCTCAGTGGCTGGGATGACTGTGGGACAGAAAATGTGGTTGTTCACTGATAACTTGTGTAAAATCCCCGAGTCCAGAAGAAATGGGGAACATTACTCAGAGCTAGATAATTGAACAAAAAATCACAATAAAGTAGAAATCAATATGCATCTTTGAGATTCTATTATTTTTTGAAACAAAATATGATAATAGAGATGCTGGTGCTTTTTCAGATCCAGAGCTCTGCACACAGCTGTGTGATGACACCATGCTCAGCCTTTGCTGAGTTTGTTTAGCCGTCACAATTTTGGAGGTACATTAGAAAAAGCAAACTATGTATTTCAAAATCCAGGGGACTAATGAATAGAGCTCTAAACTTACTGATTTTAAGGTTCTCATGCCCATTCTTAATTAGCCTGACATAACAAGGGAAGAGATTAAAAGGAACAATTTTTAAGAATTTCTTTAGGATATTCTGATAATGGTTTGCATTGCATTTCTTTGAAGTCTGTGACAGGCATTTAGACCCTGTCTTTTCTCACAAACACCATGAGTTTTGTTTTTTCTGCTGTTTTTTCTTGACTGGAGCATTGTTGCTAGAGCAGATGATGACTCCTGCCTCCTCCATATCCTTGATATTCACTCTTAGCTCCGTGCTGTCACGCATCTGCTCTCTTTTGGGAGGATTACCTAGTTCCAGTTCACCTTCACATGGTGAGCAGTTTACTTTTAATAAGTGATGAGTTACAGGGGAAAGAATATTGTTGGTCTTTTCCCAGCCTCCTACCATAGTACTTTGAACAAAAATGTCTGTTATTCAAATTTGGCTTTAATATATGCTAGGCTGCAGTATGCAGTTGCTTACCGCACTTTCTTGTGCAGAGGAAAGATTCAAAAAGTCTTGAAAGTAAATTGCAGACTCAGTGCTGAGCTTCCTCCCAGGCAGCTAATAGGTTTGGGGTTGCAGTCTGCCAGCTCAGAGTCTCTTTTTGACACCATTATTTTTTTGAAGGCTTGACTTGAATCCAAGTGTCAAGCAGGGGTAGGAGCCACTAACCTCAAGAAACTCCCAGGAAAATAAATCAAAGTGAGCCCTTCCAAATGTCTTTCTGAAAGGTGTGCAAAGCTTCTAGCTGTTTATTACTGTATGTTGCAGGCTGCTGTGTTTTTTACTTTGAAGACCCATTTTCTGGGGTGGCAGTCAAATTATGTTTAGACTGGAGTTCTCCCATAAATAGGGAATTAAACATGAGCTGATAGGGGGTGACTTGTCACAAACCCATCAAATGTCTGTCTGCTTGGCCCTGGTGAAATGTCTCAATGCAAAAGGGAAATGGTTATATGTTATGTCCTCTTTCTCCGTGTTGAACACTTCTGAGGGATTTCTCACTAAAGCAAGCTTGAAAAGCATGAAGTCCTTGGACTGCTTCCTCTTTCCCATGCTAAGAGGAGCCAAACTCATCCCATATATCATATTTATGTAAAAGACATTACGGATTGTTATGAAAATGTCTGTTTGGTCTAGACTGTGCCCTGGTTATCTGTGCCTGAGTAGTTCCACTGGGCATCACTATTTGCACAATCTGAGGGTAAATTAATCAGTTTTCTGCCAAAGCACTGACCTCCTGTGATTGATTGACCTGGCGAATGGCCCTCTGCTGACAACAGGCCATAAAAAAGGGACTTCTGAGCAAAGGAATGTCAGACTCTGAGCCACTTGGAACCATGAGAGTGATACTGTTGGCTGTGGTTTACATCCCATTCATCCTGGCCATGGAACGGTAAGAAAACACATCTGGCATTATGTGTCAGCTGGCTTCCCAGGGTGACCTGTGCCTATTGCTACTCGTCTCCAAAAAGAAACATTTTTTAAAGAAAAGAGTATATGAGAGTTCTAGAATGAAGAACCAGTTATTTTTTTGTGTGTTTATTTTATTTGCATAGAATCCCCCTGATTCGATTCAAATCTATCAAGAAACAGCTGAAAGAAAAGGGAGAATTAGAGGACTTTTGGAGGAATCACCACCCTGATGTTTTTGCCCGAAGATATCTGCATTGCTTCCCTGCAGATATTGCTTTATCAGTAGGAACTGCTTCAGAAAGGCTGTATGATTACATGAATGTAAGTACAGTTTTGGTAATGCAATCATTAGGACTCATTGTTCTACTGAAGGCAGATTTTTTCCCAGCACGTTTCAAATCTAGTCTCTCAATGAAATTATAGGGCTTGAGATGTCTTGTTGCTCTATGCTATAAATATTAGATTATAAAAAATCAGTTTGCCAGTCTGCAAAATAAAGCATGTCTAGATCTAGGTTAGCTTGTCACCTGGGTAGAAAGCTGATGTAGTCTAGCAGTGATAGTCTTGTAATGGGTTTGCCTGTATCAGTCTTGGTGTAACTATCAGGTTTTTGGTAGCAGAATCTGATTTCTTCACTTAGTGGTATTCTATTTATCAGAAACTAGGATGTTTGTGTGTTATAAAAAAAATATCCCCAAAATCTCATTTATTTGATCACGTGGAATCAGTGATAATAAACCTAAGTAGAGTTTTTTATTTTTCTGCTTTTATCTCTGGAGTTTAGTGTGTATTAAATACTGGAGACTGACCTGGGCCTCATACTAACCTGGCTGAATTTACCATCTAAACTTAAAAAGAAAATATATGAGATTCACTGGATCTCAGGCAGGCAAGTCAGCAGGTCAACCATTTTGTAAGGTATCTTTCCTGAGTTTAGCATTTTGTCCATTTGAATAGTCTCTGTTTTCTGTTTTACTTGGTTCTTGTGTTATGCTTATCTAAAGGAAAACTAAGTTGCAGAAGTGTTGTAAAGGCTGCATCTGAACAGGGAACAGAATGGAAGGGAAGGCCAAATTCGTTCAGCAAGAACTTCTGACACTTGAGGGCCTTAAAGAAATACCTATGTGAAGAAGAACAAACATTTCAGTCTGCTTTAAAGCTTATTTCAAAGAGGGATAAATCTCAAAATGATGAAGCAAAACCCCCTTCCCTAGCATACCCATGTAGCACCAGGAACAGTTTTGTGGAGGTTTTATTGCAGTGTGTTTGTGGTTTTTCTGGTTGGTATTTTGGTTGGTTGTTGTTGTTTGGTTTTTTTATGAACATCCCTTAGAGCTGCCTCAATTTACAGATTCATTGATAAAGGTTTAATACAAGAGGGAATAAAATTCTGCTATATAACTGGATATTCTCTTAAATGGCATGCTTGCTTGCCTTTTCAAGATTATCTCATTCAGATCATAAAGTGCAGGGTCAGAAGCTTCAGTGTATTAATTAAGAAGTATGCACTTGAAGGTACATAATCAAATATTTGTATTGCTGCACAAAGCTTGGCACTAGCTATTGCTTTTCTATCTGTGGTTGAATTCCAGAAATGCCTCTTCCTAAAAATAGGTCTCTTAATGCTGAAGTGCTCTTCCAGGGCCAGATAGGAGCACTTAAACACTTCTATACGGGATGTGGATAAGCACTGCACTCCATCATTCACGTGTTCACAGATTATCTCAGTCTCAATTGGTATCCAGGGATGGTCAGTGGTTTCTTCATCCGCTGGATGAACTTTGTTCAGTACATTAGGAACAGTTTGTGCAACACAATACTTTTTTGACTAGCTATGCTAATTACAAGGGAAAAAGGCTAGCCACATATGACAGTGTTTGTGCCACCGGTCAGAGCCCTCTGAAGCCAGCAGAGTCAGATTGTGCTGACTTTGCAACACTGATTTCTTACTGACATCAGTAAGGAGCAACCTGAAAGACTGTATGGTCATGTGAGAGCTTCGTCTTGGGGATGACCTTGCTACCTCTGAAACCCGTGCAAAAGGGTTTGTTGACTCAACTGAATATTTGCTTAAAAGGCTTTAAAAATGCCTCACCATTGTGCATTCAGCTGGAGTGAAATCTGCTGCCTGAAGCCACTCATGGAACAGACACACTTGCCTGTGGTGTGCATTTACATTTAAATGAAATTGCACAGACCCCCCTGAGAAAGCATTGGGTGATGCTCCCAAGTATGCTTCTTCCTCAGGAATAGCTCAGTGGAGGCAGCTGGGAGCTGATGGGGCTGTTCCTCCCCCAGGCGCAGTACTACGGAGTGGTGAATGTCGGCACGCCCCCACAGAGGTTCACCGTCGTGTTTGACACCGGCTCCTCCAATTTTTGGGTCCCTTCTGCTTATTGCATCAGCGAGGCGTGCAGTAAGAAACATTATTCTCCCTTGTGCTCCTCATGTCTTGGATACTTTGACCACTTCTCTTTTCCCAAGGAGCTTGCCTGCAGCAGAGATTTGGAAGGGAATGGTTTGGAGCATCCCTTAGGGCTGGTCTCCTCTCCCCAGTTTTCTTCTCTGCCTCTGCCCCTCATGTCATCCTGTAGCCACAACAGGTGCCGGCTGCAGCTGCCAGCTGTCCTTCCAGACCACAAGGTGCCTGATGTAAAAGGCATGAAAATAGACCTGGGAGAGCTGCCAGAACTGGTGGAAATGCCTATTTTTGTTTTAATTTGTCTTTAAAATGCAAAATAACCTCTCAGGTACAGAAAAACTGGTGTACCCTGCAGGGGAACTGAGGTGCCTGCAGTATTTCTATAGATACTTTTCTCATAAGAGAAGCAAAAATCTCATCTGGTTCTGCGCTGGGGAGCAGGTGCATTGCTGGACCTTCCCTCAGTGCAAAGATATAATTTGTTTCATGTAGGGGTGCACCAGAAATTTAAGTCCTTCAAGTCGGATTCGTATGAGCACGGAGGGGAAGCCTTCTCCTTGCAGTACGGCTCGGGACAGCTTCTGGGCATTGCTGGCAAAGACACACTGCAGGTGAGCATCCACCTAAAATGGGTGTCAGCCTCCAGGTCAACTGTTTTCAGGCAGTTCAGATACTGGCCTTGCTCTTGAAAACCTTGCCTGGTTTAGGCAAGGGTAGGGTGAGGTCCCACCTAGCCATGTACTGAGAGGTGTGGGTGCTGCTCCAGCTTTGGGCTATCAAGACAAATCCCTAATATTTTATTTTCATTTCTGCTTGTCTTCTTGGGTCTTTGTCTGTTCTGGGTTTCTGAACAAGCAACCTCAAAAGTAAGGCATTCTAAGGAATTGGTGCAGCCTACCTGCCAAATGGGCACCTGTTATATTGATGCAAGTCACACAAGGATATCCAGGTTTTATAAACGGAATGAATCTATTGATATGGATCTGAAATGTGGCCAATTTCTTGTAATTGATGGTATCCTTACTTTCAAAGTTCTTATATATTTTATTTATTTATTTATTTTCTTTTGAACCAAACAGATAAGTAACATCTCCATCAAGGGACAGGACTTTGGCGAGTCAGTGTTTGAGCCAGGAACAACTTTTGTCCTTGCCCATTTTGATGGCGTGTTGGGCTTAGGCTACCCCTCCTTAGCAGTGGGCAATGCTCTGCCTGTGTTTGACAGCATCATGAACCAGCACTTGGTAGAGGAGCCGGTCTTCTCTTTCTATCTGAAAAGGTCAGTCTTTAAAATGGCACTGCCAAAAAAGAAGTAAATTTATTTTAATTGTTGATAGAAACAACTGTGCCTCTGTATAAAGCTTCAACTCCAGAAAGTAAATTCCCCCATTTTTTTTGGTTCTCAATGTTGGGTTTTTTTCCCAATTTGACACTGAAAAATATGGCATTAAAAGAAAGTGTTATGGGGAGGACCATGACTTTTTGGATAGATTTATTCTTGTTGAGCTGGTCATAAAGAAAAGAAAAGCTCCCAGCTCAGACTCACCATGTCTGTTGCCAGAGGTTTCCTTCTGGCCCATGAAGATGAACAGAAATGCTGTCCTACACCCAAGTAGTCACATTCCAGAAAAACGTTGTTCCCTACTCTGGACCTAGCCACAACTCCACCAATTTCTCTAGTGTTTATTTTGAGGCAAGAGTAGCAACTGTCTCAACCTGCTCCTGATACCTACCTTGGCAGCCTACTTAGATGTCTTCTCAGTCTTCTCAGATGTTGTTTGGGACATATGCACTGATAATTTAGGAATAATCCCTTTCAGCCATCCATATCTGAATTTAGAAAGGGATGTGATTTGTCTTTTGCTTTTTAAGAGCAATCTCATGCATGCTGGCACACTCCCATCTCTGTGTTACCTTGTCTTCTGCTTTCAGAGGAGATGACACTGAGAATGGTGGTGAGTTGATTCTGGGGGGGATAGACCATTCTCTCTACAAAGGTTCAATCCACTGGGTCCCAGTCACTGAGAAAAGCTACTGGCAAATACATGTGAACAAGTATGTATACGTGTATGTATGTATGTATGTATGAAAGACCTGGTGAAATCTGCCTCCCCATGTAAAACCTGCAGAGACAGAAACACCTAGTGATGCAGATGCAGAGGACTCAGCTGCAGTGTTTTACCCTTGTGCCTCTCAAAGAGTGGGTACAATAGGATGAGATTGGCGTTTGTTAGCTCTCTAAATCTGCTGTGACATGGGTGGCTGGTTTCTGAGAGAACATATTAGTATGTTTTAACTGTTAAGAGGTTAAGGTACCCACAAACTGAATCCAGCTCTGGGTCCTGCTCTCATCTTTCCTGCTAACTTTGGTCCAAGCAGTCAGTGTTCCTTTGTTCTTCCTCTAGCATGCTGCCTAAATTGATGAGAATACATATCTGTGGGTGAGGACAAATTCATCAGCAGGCAGCAAATGATTAGTGATTAGGAGTCCCAAGAGAGAAAAGTGGATCCACAGACATTCTTGTCTTTAGCAAAGCTCGGCAGCTAGTTTTAATCATTAAGGTTGGAAAAGTCCTCAAAGATTATCAAGTCCAACTGTCAACCTAGCACCACCACCACGTGCAACGCTAAACCATGTCCTCAAGTGCCATATCCACATGTCTTTTGAACACTTTCAGGGGTGGTGACTCTACCACTTCACTGAGCAGCCTGTTTCAATGCTTTACAACCCTTTCTGTGAAGTTTTTCCTAATATCCAATCTAAATCTACCTTGGTGCAACTTGAGGCCATTTCCTCTTGCCCTGTCACTTTTACCTTGGAGTAACTTCAGTCTGTACTCTGGTACTTTAGCTAGCAATAGTATGATGTTTCAGTCACAGTGCATATGCCATTTGCTTAAAGATGATTTGTTTTTCACTTGCAGTATAAAGATCCAGGGCCGGGTGGCATTTTGCTCCCATGGCTGTGAAGCCATCGTTGACTCAGGCACTTCTCTTATCACTGGACCCTCTTCACAAATCAGGCGATTACAGGAGTATATCGGGGCAAGTCCATCAAATACTGGAGAGGTAAAAACTGTACAGACAGAAAACAGCCAGATGGGAAGGGAAACTGGTATTTGGTGCAAAGAGCTTATAGGATGAGAAAATAATCAAAATAATTGGTTAGAAAGGTCCCAACAAAAGCCTTGTTTCCAGAATAGCACTGAACTCAGAGCCAATCTGTTTTTGACCTATCTGCCTTACTGCCCCAGGCCTCCTCCCAAACAGTCACCTCTTCTACCATACTCAGAACTGGTATGTAATTGTTTGAGGAATCTGTACTCTGCATGAAAGATAATTTTCTTTTGGAAGATCGGAGGATTTTCAATGTCTCCAGTTATAGCTGTTGGCTCTCCCAAGACAGGAGGGGGTTGGTGCTGATGGCCAGCCACCTCAGCATCAAATGGAAAGGGAATGGTATTTTAATGACAGCCCAACTGTGGCTTCACTGGCAAGACCTCTCATTGTCACCTTGCCATGGAGCAGGTGGTGTTATGCAGGGCTCCTGGGAGGGGTGCACATCAGTGTCACTCACAACAGTGGCTCCTGGCAGATGAGTCACAGGGTGCAGAACAAGACTTGCTGTCTCTTATTCTTCCTCCTGAACCTTATTCCTCTTATCCCTTGCTGTCTTCCTCTTTACCTGCTGCTCTCTCCTGCATCCCCCTTGCTGATGCTCCCCACCACTCCTTCCTATCCCTGCCTCCAGGGAAAGGGCAGCTTACTTCTACTGTGCCTTATTGCTGGCCCTTGGCTGACTCCCATAGATCACTAGCACGTTGCCACAGCACCAGTGGCCCAAGTAAAGCTGCCCCATACGGGTTCTGTTAACTTTGCATTTGTCTTTATCCTGACCCAAAAATGCTCTCGGAAGAAAATTAAGAGTATTACAGTTGCCCAGTGCACTGGGCAAAGAGCAAAGATGAAAGTGGACTCTTAATCCACCTCACTTTTTAATAGGAGGACTCTAGTGACATATGTGTGATTCCTGAAGCTCCTGATTCTTTCTCAATTAAACCTTTAATTTTGATTTTGTTCAAATTTTCAGACACATGCCAAAAAGTATGCTTTGATAGCAAGTTGTTTTTATATTAGTACACACTAATGAATATGGACAAAATATGTATTTCCAATGTACTTATACTAGCATAATATAAACAAGGAACAGGTCATTGCAGTATAAGTTTATATACTCCAGTGCTGGCATAAGAACACAGCTGGCATCTCAGATTCTGCATAAAAGTATCCAGAAAATAAGACTTTCTATGACTGATCTTTTAGCAATCACAGACAGACAGAGTAAATTGGCTCAAATTTATCCCAGTAAAAATGAGTGTATTCATCAGTGATTTTATGAGAACTTTCATCTCTTTCCAACAAAGATTAATTTTTTCTGTATGTAAAAGAATTACGTCTTGCTTCTTGTATCCTGCAAACCATTATACTGGCATTTTTTACCCTTGTCCTCTGTATGCCATGGTTTATTTTGTTCTAATGGTATGACACCTGGTAAGTGTACACAAGATTAAGGGTTATGATTTCATAAAGCAGATTAAAAAGCAGCAAAGAGCAGATTTTTCCTTCAAGGAAGCCTCTAAAACAATGACTTTAAACACTACAGCTTATAGCAATGATCCCTTTGAGACTTGGAGCATTCTACAGGACCATTTAACACACCAGTTATTTCATGAAATAACTAGAAAGGCCAGGAAATTATCTTCTGTGTTACTGTAAGTGAATGTATTATTTATGGAAATTAATGACCATGCCAGAATTTAGTCCTTCTGCTCTTTAAATTCCACTCTAAGGCAGAGTATAAGTATAAAGTGCTGTATTCCTCCCTAGCTTATTTTTTCCCTAAAATGGTGGTGTTACAGGAGGACGTGTGATGAGCTGCAGCCATAGGGTGCTTCCTGCGTGACTGGAGGCAGCTCCCTCCGGCTGGTCAAGGACTTTTGCTCAGCAGACCTTGCTAATGTAGACTTGCTGGGGATCACACACTCAGTTTTCTTTCTGAGTTGTGCAGGCAGGACATCAGAGTCCCCCTTCACCTCCTTCCCTTTGGGATTTGCAAGGATTTTCATCAGCTCTGGGTCCCTAGGGGCTTTGGTGCAGTGGTTTGGGCTGCTAGGCTGGTTTGACCAAGTACAGGAACTGGAAAGCCGGAGGGCAGTCTTGGGCTATAAGTCAACCTGATGCTGTTTCTCTGTAGTAAATTCACCATTACCTGCTGCAAAACTCTTGAATTCGAAGGGCAATAATTAAAAAAAGAAAAACTGATCTCATCTCAATCAGTGCATTGCATACAGTTTCTTGTAGACTGCAGAAGATTGTCAAGCCTGCCTCACATAAGCTTCACGATCGGACACCACGAGTACAAGCTGACAGCAGAACAATACATCCTAAAGGTGTGTATCTGCAGCCTCCTGCTCCCTATTCCTTGCTTCCTGAGCTGGCGCTGGAGCAGGCTGCTGCAAGGACACATGCTTTCCCTTTCAGGAGTCTATTGATGACCAAACCTTCTGCATGAGTGGCTTTCAGTCTCTCGACATCCCCACTCGCACTGGCCCACTATGGATTTTAGGAGATGTCTTCATGTCTGCATTTTACTGCATTTTTGACCGGGGGAATGACAGAGTGGGATTTGCAAAAGCTGTTCACAGGAATGATTACTACTGAGTCCTAATAGCATCTATTCTGTCTTAAATGTTAATGTAATGATCTTCAATACTGTGTGAAGTAGGGATTTTACTGAAACTTTGGATCTAAATGCATGCTGTGTTGTCCCCCTCCAGGTTTTAGGGACTTTGCAGTGATCTTTGTCCCAAATTATATATTTTGGTTCAATATCTATATGTTTATAACCAAGGAACAATATTTCCTGAGTAACTGATGGACAGCGCAGCTCTCAGGATAAAGCAGAAAAGCTCAGCATTCAGATTTGCAAAAGATCAGGAAGAAAAAAATGCTGAACAGTGCCAGTCTGACAAGATAGCGGTTACGAGTGGGGGAAACTAATCCCAGTCCTGCCTGGTCTGGCTATCCTTTTTTCTTCTTGTTTGCTAGTTTCCACCTCGTTTCCTACAGCTTTCTTTTTCCTCATCATTTTCCATGGTTTGGATTCTGCTTAACTTTGTTTCCTTAGTGCCAAGGAAATTCTCTTTAAATTATCTTGCTCCAACCAGCTTATATAAAGGGGAATTTGACTGTTGCCTGTGTGACCACTAATTTTCACTATTGTTCCTTGCACACAATTTCCTGCTCCTTACACCATCACTCAAACCTGCTTTTTCCCTTAAGTTCATTATTGATGGATGTTTTCCTATTCCTCTTTTGGGTCTCAGCATTTAATGTCCATACCTTAGGTCAGATGCTGCTTTTAGCATCTGACATTTCTGCCCCTTGGTGGTGGGAGCAGCTGGAGCTGCATCTATTCACACTACAAAACCCAGATCGCAGCCAATGCAAAGGCATAGCACAGTTCCCTTCCTCCACCACAGATGTGCACCAGCACTAGACATCTACTGCTTCTTGCTCAGCCACCTCTTGTCAGCCTTGGCAGCTGTTTCAGATGAAACAGCCACAGGCAGCTGCATGGATTTGGCAAAAGAAGATTCACCAAAATTATACCCATTGGAGCATTTGTTGGGATTGCTAAAACTGATACTGCACCCCTACACATGAATAAAACTTAAACAAGAAAAATCTGCTTTGGTCCTAGTGCTGTTACAGCTACATTTTATATTTTTTTCAGTGGTTCCAGTGCTGGAGAGGAAGGGGAGGAGAGGGTGTAACAGCAATTGAAAATTCATATTGCTCTGTGTTCTGGAGTGGAAAGATGTGACATGCTGGCATATGTCTTCCTAAAGCCAAAAAATGTCCGCAGCCCCAGCCCTGTGCACTGGGCACCTCCCCAGTAGGGCCGAGCCGTGGGGAGCTGGAGAGTGGCCCCATGGTGGCATTGCTGGGACAGGGGTTTGTGGCCCCCAGGGCTTTGCTGCTGCCATCTGCCTGGATGTGCTTAGCACAGACTAAAGTCAGCACCCATTGCTGGCCTTGGCAGCATTATGATCACAGCCCCTTAGATTTTGAGGCTTCAGTTGTAACACTCAATAAGTATTACTAAAGCAAGACAGTTTGCCTGTAGGTATCTCTGACATACTGATCTTGCCTTCCAGTACGAAATACTCTCCTGTGCCTGTTTTCATGACTCTCTCTATTTGCAGCCACATTGTGTTACACATTTGGCATCCAGGCTATTAACCTCCAGCAAAGAAGACTTTGCTGCCAGCTGTCTCTTTCTGCAGACAAGATTGAGCTGTGTGAAGTTATCATGTATTTTAGGCCAATCTTGCCTTGATTCCCCTTTGTCCTTATCACTGTTTAAGAATGGATAACTTATATGAGCTAACTTATTTATCTAGAAAATGTCATTTGTTTGGTCATAAACCAAGACAAACAAACATCTATAAAGCTCTATCCCTCATTTACAGTAGCAGGGTATTTTTGTTTTCTCTACTATGCAACAGACTTAACACTCTGATACATTTCCATTATTTCTAAAATACTTATATATTCCTCAAACATGAACTTGCAGTCAGAAATCTGTTATTTATGGCAAAGGTTTTAAGGTTGTTGGGACATGTCTCTGCAACCAATCAGTCCCAGCACTGACATCTTGGCTCTATGAATTTCAGTGCAGAGTGTGAACACAACCTAGAAATAGGTGGAAAATCAGGCATCATGTAGAGGGACTGACCCTCTCTTTGTTCTGCTATATCTGATCCTGCTCGAGATTAACACCATTTGATAGGAGCAAGCTGCTGCTCTGACCTAACCTGGCCCTCTTCTCTCCTTTTCTGGCTTTGCCAACTTTTGTAATCTGTGTCATTGCTCCTGGCAGACATCAAGTTCACTTGCATGGTAGGTCAAACCTTTGTCAGAAATGCTTCTTGAGAGTTCAGTACAATCAAGACGATGGTGTTTCTCAAAGTGCCTTTATTCATGCAGTAATTCAACATTGCTTATACCTGTGAACATGAATTGTAGATTGTTGGGTCTGCTAAAAGAATCCATTTACCATGCTAAGGCAAATAGTTTACCAAGAAAAGAGAGCACATAATCCCAAAAGATAATGTAGTACAAATCAGAGTCCACAGATGTTTGCAAAAGTGAGATAACAGACTAAATGAGGAGAAGAAATTTTTCTGGTAACTCATCCTGGCATTAGCTTCTTTACAAGCAATGAGCACAATATTATAGCTAACTTGGAGCTGGTCCACTGTGTGAAATGCTAGTTGCTTATTGCAGATTGTGCTGTGTGACTTCAGAGCTGTCATTCCTAATTTAACACACGTCTACATGTCTAGTAGTCACATCTGTAGGACTGAAGCTTTTATCTGTCTAATGGCTGCTGTGTGGCCACCCTGAGCCTCCATCAAAGAATGAAAACAGGGAGTGCTGGCAGAGTGAGTGGGAGAGGCAGTAAAACCATTGCTGATGTATAATGAAATGTATAATGTCCTGGTTGAAAGCAGCAGTGTGCATCCTAGGCAGTGACCAGGCTGAGAAGATGATGGGAGATGAGCAGAGCTGCATGATGAGAAGCTGGGAAGGCTCTTTCATGCTTAGCAGTGCTGGGATGAAACATGCAGATGTCTGGGTTGAGGAGGAAGAGCACTTTCCTCCAACACCTTAAACCCCGGTGGAAGCTGTGTGAAGAATTAGTGAGGAGGTGTGATGGGACTGGACTCTCAGTGCAGATTCGTTGTGGACATTTGACAGTCATTTCTAATTTTTGGCTTAAATTCCCTTGCAGTGGGAAGCACTGTTCCTCAACTTTATATACTGTAAGGAGAAAGCTTGATAATGGGCCAGACTTTCTTCGCAGCTGCTGAAAAGCCTTCCTATACATGCACAGCCAAACTGTGTATGGTCAAACTTCCCAGAAACTTGTATTGCTTTCCTGACTTGAACAAAGTGCTACAGAGGAGAACAGCAGTTACTTTGTTTCTAGCTGTGCTGCTGGAGCTGTCTGGGTATCCTTAAAATGCATTGTTTATACTTCAAATTTACCATTTGTTGAAGTTAACCTCATTGGTAAATGAAGTTCCTTGACAGTTGCAGATGTAATTAAACTGAGAAAATACTGAATAGAAAAGTGCGGCTTCAACTACAAGAAGAAACAGGGAATCAAGAGGAAAGAGGCAATGCTTCCAGAGCTGAGTATTGCCTAGGAAGGGCCGCTCAGAAAATTGGACTGCTAGGCTAAGATGCTGTTTATTTCAACATAATTTCACTTCACAGAGTTCCTCATTTTGTTGGTCAAACCTGAACATAGTAACTTCATTTGCCTGAGGACTTGTTGTGTAGTGGCAAGGGTGAGGTTGCACCAGAACGCCTCTCTCCAAAGTGTGATTAAACTGCACTAAGCTGCTGTCAGACGCCAGTGTCACCTCATCTCATGGTGTGAAGAAGTGCCTCCGAAGGTGCCTGGGAAATCTGTGCTTGGCTTTTCTGCAACCCTAGAATTCACATAATATGAGTTTAAACAGTTCTTCCTTGGGCCAAGTGTCCTCTGCTTCCTAAACTGATCAGGATACATGTGCTTTTTCAAGTGTCTTTGAAGGATTTGAGAGGGTGGCTCTGATCATACTCTGCCTAATGCACACTAGCACACAATTCCCAGACTGAAATAATGCTGGAAGAAGTAGAAGTGGGAGGTTGGGAACGGAACGCTGGCTTGCTACAGGAGGGTAGTTGATTTTTGTTCAAAGACTACCCAGATGAGATAGCAGAGTCCTGCTGTATGTGATAGCCTGCTGGAAGGGCTCCTCACCTAAGTTGTGGTCCAGAGAAGTAGGAGCTCCTTCCCAGCTTCAGGGAGTCCTAAGGACTCCCCGAAGCCACTGAGGCTACAGTTACCCTGGCAGAGATCCTGGTTTATTGTCTGAAGTGCAACCTTCTGGGCAAGAGAGCTGGGTGGACTTGCTGTCTGTACAGTCCATACTGCTTTTGCTGGCTGTTGCAGACCCATAATTTTCTGTGTCTCCCCTTCTCTCTGTTCTTTCCATCCCTTGAGCTATCTGGTGTCCCCCTTTTCCAGGGAGACCATCTACTTGGATACTTACTCATGGAAGAATGCTGGTGACATGCTCTGGACTGTGTTTTTGTAAATGTGGATAAAGAGCTAAAAGCAAGGAGCTGCTGCTGCTTCCCTAGCCTGCTTTGAGACATCTTGCAGGAGTGACAGCTGAAAGGCCAGGTCACTACCAGGAGGTTTAGGGAGGTGGCTTGGCCACCCCTGGAGCAGCAGGAGCCACCTAATGCTGGCGCAGATTTGGATTAATGGAGAATGTGTGTGGTGTGTCTGGAAGCATGGGAAGGGGGCAGGGGAAGGAAGTGGAAAGCAATTTTGCTAGTGGCCCTGGGCCATTTTGTTGTCTGCCTGGGATGATTGTAGCCTGTGCACTTCTAGCTGAAGATCTCCACAAGACTGGAGCTCTAAGCTCAGTTGCCCCTGCAGCTCCACCACCTCTTGAGAGAGTGCCACAGCCCTGTCATTCATCATGAGAGAGGCCACCTGGGAGCCTCATTTTACAATAACCAGCCACTGGGTATGCCACATACGTGCTCCAGGGAGCAAAGACTAAGACTGAGACTTCCCATGCCCTGTTTTGCCTCTTCCATTTTTCTTAATGAACTTAAACATTTAATCCTTTTATTTTTCCAGTGGCATAGCTTCAGCAAGAGCGGGGCGGGCTGTTGTCTTACACAAATGAGGAGCTTGATTTTTCAAGTGTTCCTCCAGGCAGTAAGAGATGATGGGCTGAATCTCTCCAAGCTGAGGAGAGAATTGAGCCCACACCTCGCCTTTGAGCCACTCGAATAGAGAACAAAAGTCTTCATGGGTCTTACAAGGATGTCATGGACTTGAACCTGATGGAGTGGACAAAGGCAGCAGTGTTCAGTGTGGATCCAAAGTGGACAGAACCATCTCTGCTCTTCTGATAACCTTAGTGTTTCCTCTAGTTGAGCCTACGCAGCTTGCTGTCCTGTGCACTGATGGTTTGCATCCACCCCTGGGGCTCCCAGTTCTCCTTGTAAATGTTTTCCCCACAAGGTCATGGGTTTCAAGCTAACGACCGAGTGGCTTAAAGTATATCACCACAATGCCTCTTATTTAGGTCTCAAATCCTCTGTTGGATCTTGCTCAGGACTTGTCTGAGCATCAAGTCTGCCCTTCTGCCCTTTCAGCAAATCTGTACGAGAACTACGTTCAAGAGAAGACAAGAAGTTCAGTCAAACCCAGAGGAAGCATGGTCAAAGTTTTCTTTCACTTTCCTCATTAGAAAATTCTACTATGGCTGTTTCTTTACTGTCCATGTTTTCCCATAAGTGCTGCATCTCAAACATCTCTGGTGCAGCAGCAGAAGTAACATTGTTTCCATCACTGAAGGTCTTTTGTTGTGAAGTTGTCCTGGAATCTGCTAAAGGTGGTGCACTGTCAGCTGTACTAGGTGCTGTACTAGGACTATGGAAGCTTGGTAAACTCCATCGCTGAAGGTTTCTCTCATGATCCGTTATAAGACCAGCAATGTAACTACCATGGGGCTCATGTTTGGGCTCTCCTATCACACTAGGAAGTGACTGATGCACGTCCGAGCTTGGGATGTATGTAGTCATTTCCAGGGGGAAAAAAGGTTGGTTCAGAAGAGTCACATTTGCCTTGGCTAGGATCCTTTGGAGTTTCTCTTCTGGCATGCTTGCAGAGCGTTCTGTTGGCAGATCTGGTTCGTCCAGCATGCCAAGTGCATTTTCCTCGGCTTCAGAGATGATGACCTCAGGAACTGGCTTGTTTGTCTCAGATGAGGTGTCGCTGTCACCAAACTGTACCTCATTCCTTGAGGTTTCAGTTATGGGTCCTAGATCTCGGCTATTATGAAGTCTGTTACTTCTGTCAACTCCTTCATGTTTCTTCTTGAAGCTCGAGGCGGAGTGCCTCCCTCTTTTGTGCATTTCCTGCAGCCGTCTGATGTGCCCCTTTTCATCTGCTGGGAAAAACACTGAATTCTCACTTGTCTGCCGACTGTAACGCCGGTGAGTGGGGTATGAAGGACCCTCGTGGACGCTGAGAAATCTCTTGACTCTTCTTAACACTGAATACTGTCTTCGGTGTTTCTCCTCTTCCCAGGGCCACTCTTCCCCATAGAGGAATTCGGTATCAGCCAGCCTGCCAAATAAAGCCAGGTAGTAGGTGTCACTTATGTATAGGAAGTATTAGGTCTTTATGCTCATATATCCTGCTGTCTCAGCAGGAAGACATAGGAACCAAGGCCCTAGTGTGTCTGTAAGAAAGAGTGTGAAAAGGATGAGAGTGCCAGAAAATAGTGCCTGTGCCTTTGAACCAACCAGATTACACAGAGAGCTCTCAACATCCAGGTACCTCTTCTCCTGAGGACCAGGCTGGGAGAGCATTCAGCCAAGCATCTGGCACCATTTCATATTTGGGCTGCAGCCCTTTGAGGCAGCTCCACATGGTTACGCTTGTGCTTAGAGTGAGGGAAAGGGGAGAAGGAAGTCCTGCTTGATGCTGTAGTTTTTTTCAGGAGAATCCTTTGGTCAAAAATAAATGCAATGAAAAAGCTACTGCTGGAAACAGAGTGCAACAATTTCAAAAAATGTTGGAATTACTCAGATGGCCAAATCTCACTTCTGGGGCATGATAATGTGTCTGAAAGTCTCACCTGTACCTGGTGCTCTTCTCCTGCACAGCCTTGGTGGTTCATGAGAACAACTGTTGCTGCACCTGCCAGTCAATTCAGTACACATTACTGACTCAGTGCACCCCAGAAGACAAGCCAAACTGTCCTAGTTATCAGTCCTAAGAGCAAGAATGGTAAAGGGGCTTGGGCCTAATCTAAGGTAAGGAGCACAGGGAGGCAACACTACCCTGGAGGGACAGAGGAATTTCATCCAGCATTTGTGAAGATCATAGAATAGTTTGTGTTGGAAGGGACTTTTAGAGGCCATCTAATCCAACCTCCCTGCAATGAACAGGGACAGCTTCAACTAGATCAGCTTGCTCAGTGCCCCATCCAACCTGACCTTGAATGTTTCCAGGAATGGGACATCTACCACCTCTTTGGGCAACCTGTTCCAGATGTCTACTTGAGGTGAATGAAGAAGGCTTTGGATTTGGGCTCAAGTTTTGTATATTTGCTTTGGACTTGGATGAATCTTTAGAACTTGTTTTTGAAGTCTGCATAAGAACTACTCATTATTTTTAGAGATATAAACAGAGAAACAGTTCAGATGAGAAAATAATAAAAAGTGAACACATCAGAACTGTTTGCATTTCACAGGGCTAACAGGGATCTATTTTTTATTCACTCCTTCCTTCATATTTTGTGAGAAGTCCTTCTTATCAAAAAGATTGTTTGCAGACTTAATAATGTTTCTTCTTTGTCACCTTTTCCCCCTAGCAATTGCAGTAAAATAAATTATATTCTATGAGTTTTTCTTCTTTACTTTTTTAATGTTGTTCTTTACTTTACTCTTTGGCATTTTATAGTTTTTCCAGAAGTAAATAATTCTGAAGAGGCTGATTGTAATAAGAGGAACTCATATAAACCCATTGTCCTTTGTAGTAGAATGCATGCAAAATGAAAAAATAAGAGGAATAAAAATGAGAAACCAGCAATTTTGAGGCCAAATGAAACAAAAAAATTAAGCACCTTTTATTTTGATAAAAGCGGGAAATGATGGGAAAATTGTAAACATCTTGAGATAATTTTTAAAGTTAACAAAATGGCTACTGCAAAGTTTTAGAAAAGATTTGCAGATAAGAACATCTTGCCTGGTATTTGTTCAGTCATGATAGGATTTACACTTACTGACCTGTCTATATTACAGTGTGTCACAATTATTTAAACTAACAGCTTCTAAACCAACTGACCTATCACTGATTGCTCAAATAGATCCCAACAACAGGGGGCAATCCTTTATCCTCTATATGTTTCTTTGTAACAATGGTTCTTATGTTGATCTCTGCAAATAAATCCTCTTCATCCCTTCACAAAATCTGACCGTTCCAACTTGCATACCCAGATTATTAGTCAGTGAAAAGTCATACAACATTTAAGATGATTTTTTGTTGATCTTCACAAAAATCTGGACTGATTTTAGCTGTCATTTGATAACTAAATAAACAAAGGAATAGCTATTTTGCTAATTGGGGGTGTATGAAGCAGCTGTAGTAAAGAAATTATTATTAAGAAAAGTCAGTCACTGTCTTCAGGTGCCATCCAGTGCTCAGAGACTGTCAATAAACTCTCCCTGCAAACACACTCTATTTACTAATTATGCGATTTAGCTATGTGTGCATGATTTGTATGTACACATGGACCACTGGAGACATCATCCCACCAACACCGGCCTGTCCACTCCCTCCTAATATCACTTTCCGTTTCCATCTCCCCTGCTTGCAGTATCGTCACAGCCTGCGCTGACTATCTGTCAATCAGTGTGGGCTGTAGAGGTGGTGATCTTTCTGATGGCATTAAGGACCTTAGTACCACTCACCCCATTTCAATAGTTGATCCAAGAAATGAAGGAATACAGTAATCAGCAGCTGCTTTTGTGTAGGGAGGCCGAGCAGAGGAATCATTCCAGTAAATATCTTTCTCCATCCTTGGCAAGTTCATGTGCATCTCATCCACCGCCAGAAGTGAGACCTTAGATTTTTTTTTTATATAAATCATGTCACTTTCAGCATAGTACAGTATATGAAATAATCTGCTTTATATTCCCTGGGTCAACATTTCTATCAGAAACCCTTTAACATAAGCTGTGTGTGATGGCCTTAGGGCATTAGGAAGAGACTCAGTATTATAAAATAACCCCCCTATACCCACCTATATTCACAAAAGTGTAAATTTTATTGTAACTTGAGTCTTCTGTACTGCAGAGATATTTGTGTCAGGTTGCAGTCCTTTCCACACGCGTGATGTAGTTAAATGTGATCCTCCATGTGCTATGAAAAGTTTGTGTCAAGTATTAGCTATGTTCCTTAAAATGTCTGGAGGTCAAGAATCTTTCTGATAAGCTTCATCCCCATTTTAAGACATTCAGAACCAAGTATGTGGCCATCCTCTTCTAGGGCCTTCTGATATATTTTATACAAGAGGCTGTAAGGCACTGTAGCATGAGTACCCTGAAGTAGTGCTAAGCCAGAGAGCATCTTTGGTAGTGTGAAGTCCTTTCCCACTCCTGTGCACACCTGCATTGCTTACTTTGGTTAATATGGTGGTTTGCTTGGTCTGCCCTTGCTCCCTCTAACTCCTGGGCTCTGCTTTGCTGTCTCAGTGGTCCCCAGCTAAAGTGGAGTCCCACAGCAGCTCACCCAGCCCTGTGCTTGGCTCCATGCAAGGGGAGCAGCAGATGCCTTCTCGTGTCTCTGAGCTCCTTCATGGCACAACAGACAGGGGCTGTTTGGGAATTGGGGGTATCTGCAATAAATGTGTACTCTGGTCATCACACACTGGCTTCTGTGGCAACCACAGATGCTGCTGTGGGTGGCAGCATCAAAAGATGAATGGTACTGGCCCTGCTTATTAGTTCAGGGCCCTGCTTGGTCTTTTTAGCATTTTTACTGCCTTTTTTTTTAAAGGAAGATTCACATGCAATATTTTATCTCAAGACATTCAGATTAGCAAAATGTGTTCTTATCTATGTGGGAATGGCTTTTGGATTTTGCAGGATTGACCTACATTACATGTTTTTCCAGGCATAAAGTGATCTTATAGTTTGAGATCAGCTGTTTGCATGTTTCGTCAGGCATCATAAACACCAAATGCCAAAATCAAGATGAATTATCTTGCCGAAACAAACTCTGGGGATTACAACCTTCGGGGAAAGAATTTGTTTTGCTGACATTTGGTGCCCTAATTTGTACCTCAATTTAAGAAATAGGATTAAATGTAATGATAACCTATCATACAGTAAAGTGGGAAGTAGAAATAACAACAGCAACCTGTAAATTTCTATCGATGCACCAATTAGTTTCAAAATCATCATCATCTTCTCCAAATGGATTAATAAGCTGTTCAGCAACCTGAAAAGAAAATGAGACAGTGAAGAGAGGTTGGAATGCCATGTCAGGACTACTGCTGCAGAGAAAGTAAAATTGGATTTTTCTCTCTCTCTCTGCCTGTCGCTTGCAATCATAGCTTGATTTCCTGTTTGATGGTTTTGCCAGCCTAGCAAAGGAAGAGCTCGCTTTCCCTATAGATTCATAACTCTCTGCCTTGCTGGTGCTGTCAGTCATGATTGTTGGTGCTGGCCTACTGGGAATCGAGACATGTCTGGCCCAGGGTAATTGTCACATAAGATAGTAATTACCTTTCCTTACTGTTATCTTTGGCTCATTTGAATAAATGGTTTAGCAGCTAGGGGCTCTGTTACTGCACTATTATCTATGATAGTGTAGCAGCCCATTGGGTCAGTATTCCCAAGCCTTGCAGCTGGAGTTTGCTGGATGGAGTAGAGCTTGGCTCTCCAGCTCAGCTCTCAGACCCTGCTTCTTTATCAGGGTTAATCCTAATGGCACCCTTCCACAGCTTTTCAGGAAAAGCAGCCCACAAAAACCTTGACTCAAGCAGACTCCATGCATCATGCTAGCCAAATCCAAGGGATAGAATCAAAGTCTGTTCTTTAATTTAGCCTTCTGGCTTGGGTTTCTCTACCTGAAGAGATTGAAACTGCAGGACAGAAGCCCATCCTGTGGAGGAGATAAGCAAACAGTGAGGTCAGGCACCTTGGTGATGAGGCACCTTATTCTGGGAATGAATCTGGGAAGAGAACCCTCTCTGGCTGCCCTCATCCAGTAGAAAAACAACCAGAGACTGCCCCTTCATCCCCATGGTCACCAAAGTACATTGTGGGGAGAAAGCACATAGCTGCTGAGGGAGGAAAAAAAAGGATGAAACAGGAAAATTATATAAAAAAAAGATTTTAGGAAATGCAGTCTGTTTCTCCATTTCTTACTTCCTTGATACACTGAGGTTAAATATCCTCTCCCTTCCATGCTTTTCTCCTTCTGTTTGTCTTTCTAAGCCCTGCTTTTGAAGCCAATCACATTCTTGATGACCCTTCCAAGCCTTCCTTGTGGTCACCAGGACCAGAAGCAGCAATCAATCATTGATTTAATGTGCATATGGGCAAAGAAGCTGCATGATTAAACAGTCCTGCTCATTAACCTCACTATGAACAGCTATGATCTAAATAACATATAACAGTAAGGTAGTTGCTCCCTGGGTATTTTTCCTACGTGTCCCTAAGTTGTGCCCATGGGTAAGCTGACTCTTCCAGGCCACCACTTCCCAGGCCAGTGCTGGCAGATAACGAAGGACCTACTGAGTACACTAACCCTATGAAAACACATGTAAGGAGGAATAAAGGAAGACGGGGGCACCTCTGCTCATACTCATTGACCGGGCCTATGTTATTAAGTTCTGGGTATAGCTATGAAAGAGCTGCAATAGGAAGGAACCAGAACACAGTCTGTGCTGTGGCTCTGGATCAGTTTTGTGTGAAGCAGAGATTACCACCCAAAAAACCTATCACATGAGCTTAAAAAAGTGAGCAGCACTGGGACAGAAGGAACAGCAGTGGTGGCCTTTTGTTTGGCTGACCTGATCCTGGAATGTGAGACATGGCTTTATTCTCCAGAAAGGAATGTAGTGCTGGTCAACTAAACTCTGTATTTGGACAGTCCATCTATTCCTGTAACGAAAATGGGGATTTAGAAGTGTCTCACCTGATGGGAAACTTTGGCCCTGTATTGTAGTTATAACAGGCCAGGCTTGAGGCCAAGGAATGAGCTCAGTTTAGTCATTATTTCTGAAGAATTGCCAAATTACTGGAAGTCAATATCTCAGGGCCCTTTTTGCTGCCTGGCAGCCAAAGGCCAACACACTCAGCAGGAAACCGACTGTAATCTTCAAGACAGAAATATCCTGACTCGGGGCACTGAAGGTTTGGATGAACCTCCGGTCTGAGGGAACACGCTGATATCAAATTAGCTTTTTAAAACTTCTTCTCCTCCCTTTCATTTCCTTATGCAGAAGATTTTTCAGTTACAATGGCATCTCATACCTGCTGTAGTCAGGAGTTGGCTGCAAGCCCTGAGCCTAACTGGAAGAGATGCTACTAACATCCTTCGGTGCTGGTGAAGGGGAAACCATTGCCCCTCCAGAGCACCAGAAGAGCAGTCAAGAGGAACAGCTTAGTTTTGTAACCTACTAGTAAAACCCTGGAAGACATTGCCTAGAGATAAAGCCTCACTTTTCTCCAGGAGAAATTGCTACCCTCAGTGCACCAGCCTCCCTTCCTCTCTCTCCTCCTCCCATCTGGGATGGTTCCTATGCAGCAACCCCCTTTTTCCCCCTGATTTCCTATGACACAGGACTAGAGTAGCTTGCCCTGCAGCCTCCCTCACAACCTACCAGCTTGGTATGCTGTCTTCCCTACTCCACTCTTTGGAGCTGGCTGGGGGAAGGGTCTCTAAAACTGGCAAATTTTGTGCAATGTATATTCTAACAGAAAAGTCAGAAGTTTCCTCTGACAGAAAAGTGAGAGGCTTCCTCTAAGTTTCCAGCCATGATAAATAAACACAAAAGGAAATATTAATGTGCACAGACCCTTATGTACCAATTTGATTTTTATTTGAAACTTTTTTCCAGTTAGTCTACTGCAGAGGAGAGAATCACCTTGAGATACCTGGCTTAATTACTCAACTATCAGACTGATGGTGATATGTTAACCTAGCAGTCATCAATGGGCTGATGGGCAGCATCCAATTCCTTCTATAACTGTTTTTAATGAATGTTTTTATGTAGTGGAGTTGTAGCCAATATTGGCTGTCACTCTTTCATAGCCCCCTGGAACTGGAGACCTTTAATTGCCTGCATCTGATGAGGTTAACAGCTGATACTAGAGGCTGGCTTTGATTATAAGAAGAAATTATGATTCAGTCTCTTTCAGCCAACACCAGGTCTGGAGCAGTATTTCCCCACTGAACAGTGGAGTGGGAGAAAGGTTTTTTTTTCAATCTTTCATCCGTCGTTTTATAGGCCAAGTCCTGAGACCTGATTTTTTTGGGTAATATTCCCTTGCGGTGTTGTGGCTGCATTGGTGCTACTCAAATGGGCTCTTTCAGGTTCATGACGATTTCTTACTGTACAATCAGGTGGAATTAAAGATGCATTGTGTGATGTGTCTGTGATGACCACAGAACACTTAGGGCTGAATTCAGCTTTGGTGTAACTCCAGTAATCTCTGGTGATTTTACAGTGTGTCACAGATCTGACACCTTGACCAGCCCCATAGAGAGGGTTCCCCCATCACCTTTCCAGAAAGCTAGTTTACCTTGAGCCATCCTGCGTAGAAGAAGAACTGTAACAGCGTGAAGATTGGAATGTAAATATCTAAGTCATGGCCCTGATACCCTTGGTCAGTATCCAAAAATTGGCGCCCTATCAGGCAGGCAAAGAAAAAAGTATAGACTGCGAGAGTAACAACCTGCAAAGAACAAAACTTCATTGAAATAATGCATTGGAATAATACAATCTTATGCACAAAGCAACACATACTCAAAGGCCTGTGACTGCCTTTTGCCATGTAATTTATGAATCTGTAGGAAGATATTGCAAATAGAAAGGTCACAGGTATAATTATGGCCAGGAAGAACACCCAGGAAACATAAAAACATTTCAGTGCTTCCCTCCCCTCTTCCAAACTATGCAAGATCTTCAAAACATCTCTGCATTAAATATGACTTAAATAGTTAGCAAGGCCTCCACGGTCCTGCAGGAGTGAACCAGTGCTCCATAGCTCAGAGACTCTGGTTGAGACTATGAATGTTCTGTACCAACCTCCCCTTTTTGGAAATCATGTTTTGAATTTACTAAAGGAAAATAGCTCAGTACCTGGGTATAGACCAGTGGAATTCCAACCCAGTCATAACCAAACAAAAGACTACACCAAGACCGGTATTTATTCATCTCCTAAAGGGGAAAAACAAACAAACAAAACCCAACAAACTCCAACAAAATAAAATTGCATGGGGTACCATTATGAATTATAAATATTTTGTGACCGTTCATTTTTGCATATATAAAAAGGACAGGGAAATATGGAAGTCTAGTATATATAAATTGATACCATAACTATATCCAGCACCCCTTTTGAATATTCACTTGGTTTATGGAGTTGGAATGCTTAGTATATTATGTATTTCTTCACAAACTATCTTCTGTTTCTATCTTATCCCCAGTCTAGTGATACATGAAAGAGAATATATTATATCATAAAAAGGATGTTTTACCTCTTAATGAAATATTCAGGGAGATTATCTTCTCTGTAACTGATATTAAAATCTTCAAAATGCTACATTATTCTCATTTCTCATATTCTCAGCAACGGAACAAGTATAACTTACAGTGATGTTACAATAATATTTTACTCATCAATTTATTGCTTCTTTTAATACCTTCTTAGTCATATAAAAAGAATCCCAGCAGATTGCTGCTGTGTGTGTTTGAGTGTACATTGGTACACAATCAAAAGTGGGATAAATCCTGAGTAAGATGATTTAGATGACACAGGGGATCTGTGCACATTAAATAAAATCAATTATGTGAGTGAAAAGCTACCACATAGCAATTTCAGATTAGTTTTCTGTGGATTTACTTTTTCTACTTACATTCATCAGTGTCTGCAGATCTACACTGTCTCGAATTCTTCCCTCTTTTCGTGCCTTTGATGCCAAATTTCCAAACCACACAAATGGTACCCAGTATTTCAGGTGGGGAGACTTAAGTTCATCAAAAAGTTTTCTTTCATATCTTGTCATAAAACCTGTTTACCAAAAAAAAGTAAATTTATTCTGTGCTTTCAGTGCTACTGATACTATAAATTTCGAATATGTTTGAATCTGTTCATGTGATATTTGCATAAAACTCTTCTTAGCACAATTTATAATTCTAACTAGTAGCCTACTCCTTTTTTTTTTTAGCTTTTTTTTTTGCCAAGATAGATCTTGCTTGAAACAACATATTTTTGCATTAACTACCTATGCAAAATTCTTTGTTACCAATATAGGCAATAATTTGTTATTACTGTGTCTCATATCTGACTGCTGACATATTGTAGATACATACGATGTTAAGAATTGTACAAATTACTCTCTAGTTTCATATTCTGCTTTCAGAAAAATAAGGAACAGGATATATCAGTCAAGAAACTATCACTTTTCAGCAATGACAGCTTTCAGCAGCATCTCAACATATGTTGTAAGGGTAGTTACATGACCTTCTGATTCTGATAATTTTTTGGTAAATTTGCAAAGCAGTGAGCAAGCAACAGAGGATACAAGTGCATTCACGAAACAGAGCTCAAGAGAGTGTACCTTCTGCTAGCGAAATACTTCCCTGCCAGGTTGTTTCATGTTTTCTTTGGGCTTATGAAGGCATGCAAAGAGACAGAAGGGGAATCATGAACAGAAATCCTGCTGCTAATGGGACACTGGGCCAGGTGACATGCTGTGGGGCTGCAGGCTGAAGCTGCTCTCTGCCTGGCAATTTGCCTTGCTCAGGTGCTGGGAAGGTATTATGTTTCCTGAAGATTCCCCTGCCTTGTGAAATCCTTCTTCTCCCTACTGCAAGCAAGTCCATGGTCAGATATCAGAGGAGCCAGGGCTGTGTGACAAAACCTGCATCAGAGCCAATTGCTGCCTGGGACTTGGCAAGGGAGCAGGTGAGCTTTGGAGTAACACGTATACCCCATTGGAGCAGAAAGCTCTGCTCTGCTGTCCTCCTTTCACCTAGCCTTGGATAAAAGCAACTTCAGAAAATTCCCATTTTCCTTTGTCCAAATCCTGGATTTTGTGGGATTGGAGCAACCTTCAGGTTCGGAGGATCTTAATTTTTGCTCAGGTGTGTGTCATATAACAGGGTGGGTATAAAGCTTCTTTTGCTGTGTTGACATTAGCTCTGAAGCAGGACAAAGTTAGTAACATCACAGCCCCAAAATAAGTGGCTCAGCCAATCAATTACAAGTTTGAATGCTGAAAATTCAATAAGGGAATTGAGAGTAGACTCCAGCTAGTAACTGAGAATATGTCCATGGTTGCTAACATTGCTAAAGATAGATGAGGCAGCAAAAAAAAAAAAAAATATATAGAAACTTAGTTGTTTCATATAAAAATGTGAATAAGGATAAAGAAGATTTGCTAAACACGGTGACCTTCTTAAATATTCTGTTGTTGAGGAAGATGTCACTGTTGTGCAGTTGCAACAAGTTAACACAGGAGATTTGAAATACTGCAACTACTGAGAAGGAAGGCAAGGACAGGACAGAATATTCTGTGATAGAGTTCAGCAGCAAGACAGTATCCTGGAATTTGACAGCAGAATAAGATAAAGCTTTTAAAAGGTCTCTGGGCAGTTTGTAGCCAGTTCTCATAATCAACTGTACAGAAATAATCAGGCAACCAGACAAATTGACCTGCTAGTCATGACTCGTGACTCCTAAAATTCAGTCTTTCAGGCTGCTTCCATTTCTATCTGGCCAGTCTGATCATTACAGGACAGGAAAAGATGTTTCTGTCAGGCTGAAACAGACAGACAGGATAACAGTCTGGAGTAAATACTGGATGCAAGTCACTTGGAGGCTCTGGGAAGTCATTATCTGGAAGGACACAGCCTGAGGGGTGTCACAAAGAATGGCAGAGCTCCAGGGATCAGTTCAGCTTTTCACTGAAACTGCGTACCTTTTGTTCAGGAAAGCTCAACAAAGTCTAGTTCTTTTAACAATAAAGTTCAATTTGACATTAGACCTAGTATTCCTATTGCAGAAAATACTGGTGAAGGTGACGGCAATACAGACAACATGCAGCTCTGAACCACTTGCTGTTACTGCAGTGGTAAAGAAACACTTCATATTCCATCAAATACAGGGGAGGATGTCAAACCTGTTATTAAAATTACATGGTTTCTAAATGTGGTAATACTATTTGTTTTTAGGAGTATTTAAAGAACTGAGAAACTCTCTAAAGAACACTGGATTGGACAAGCACTGGAAGGCTGGAGCAGCTCCAGAAAACCAGAAATATTTGTCAAATATTGTGCCAAGATCTTGAAAAGGATGATCTAAGGAATGACAGGGCACTGAATCCTTGTGGAAGTATGAGAAGATTGACATGGGGTGCAATCAATAAAGAATCAAAGGGCACTAATGTGAACAATGCCAACCAAAGAGATCTTATGGGATAATTATTGATGAGAACACAAGCCTGGCTGGAAAAAAAAAAATCACTCATGCTCTTCCTCAAGTGGTTAGAAGAGTATTCAGTTTTCCTGACAAAACTGAGTGGTTTGAGATAAGACTGGTTCACGGTATCTATATGAAATATTCTGAGTACTGGCAGTTACAGAAGAAGGAACAATGAGCACGTAGATAAAAGTTACACTTTCTGCTTCTGTGTTATGTGGGAAAGGGTTAATCTAGATGCTTCCGTCCAGTGGAGGATTTGAGACTGCAGACTTCAGCCATCCTTAGGTATTTGTGCTGTTGAACTCACACTCACGTTTCTCTTCAGCATTTCCTATCAGCTCTTTTTGGTGGCTCTCTGACCAGTGGCTCACTCTTTTCTCTGTTTTTTAAGACTTGTGATCTTGAGCATCCAGCTTCCCCCTTACACCTTGCAGCCAACAGAAGTGCTATCTCAGGACTGCTGCTAGGCATTTGACACTTATGGTATATGTGCTACAGCACTCAGCATCACAATGTCATGAATCTACCTGCATCTACTGCCTACAGTTCCACAGAAAATGTTAGAATATAAAAACGAGTCAGGAGGAAGGTCCAGCACTGAAGTCCATATCCTATAGGGAGAGACCATATATGGTGAAGCTATTGAGTGTTATTCAAGCCTTTATGCACTACTGAGAGGAAAATGGTGTTTCCATCTAATTAAAAAAAAAAAAAGAAGAACCCAAGCCCAACACAAAATCCAGTGAATAGAAGATGACTGTGCAAGTTCAGACTGAGAATAAAATTGCCCTCTTCAACAGCAAATTTACTGAATGTCTGTTCACCTAGCATGCACTGTAGACTCCAGTATATCCAGCTGAATTTTAAATCTGGGCTGGTTGTATTCCTAGAAGATATTACAGCTTAGTCAGAAATTGCAACATGATAAAGGATGCTGTTAGTAAGTTTTTGTGTCTTGTGTTATGGATGAGTTAGACTAGATTATTGTGATACTGTTCTCAGATTTAAAATCTATGAATTTAAGCAGTTCATTTACTGAAAAGAGAAATGTGTAGCGATAGTTATGCTGTGGCAGTTTGCAGTTTGACAGCAAAATGCAAATTCGTCACAAGTTGTTTCAATGATGGCTATGCTGTAAGTATCACATTCTGCTGCTCACATTCATATTAAATGCCTCCCTCCCATGCAGTCTGATATGTAACGCCACAGGGAGCTAGGGAGGGGATGATTGCAGATTACTGTCTAAATCACTGGATGTTAATAGGAGCAAAATATACCCTGCAGTGCTCAGTATTGCATCAATAAAAATTCTGCATCACAATATGCATTAAAACGTACAGAAGGAGGAGTGAAATCCAGAGCTGACTACACTATCAATACTTAGATATACAGTTTATAGTGAAATATTTTCCACTGTTAAAAAAACTCAACAACCAAAACTTGTTTTCCAGTCTACAATTTTTGTACAAGACTGTGACATTCTGTCTCTTTTGGAACAGATTGTCTTTAGCAATAGGGAGGCAGAGCTGGATTAGCTGCCTGGAAATTCTGTAATTTTCCAGTGCGTAGTAGAAGCAGGTTGCTGGGGAGAGCGACAGAAGCTTCCTTGATCTCTCAGAGGCTCAGGTAAACACTGTTGTTGCACAGCACAAAGAAAAGAGCTTCAAAATCCAATGAATCCAAAATAATTTTTTTTTCCCAATAAGATTGGTGCATCCTGCCTGGACTTTTTTTTTAATATCCAAGGATTCTCACGTGTATTTGAAATGTGCATATGTATATATACACTGCATATTTTAATGTGCTGCAACTTTGCTTATTAATCTCTGCCAGAGGAAGAAATTTAAGAAATGAAAGACATTCAGTAAAAAACATATGACTCCTCCTATTTGGAACAGATCCCCACATCTTTGCACTGATGTTCTACCTCTGACTAGGCCAGTCGGAAGGCACAGTGTCACACCTTGCCTTTAAACAGTCAGTGGTCAGTCCTTCATAGACAAGCAAAGTGTTACATGACTGAACTCCCTTCACCATCATCACACTCACTGTGTTATCAAAACACAGAAAATGAAGACATGTTTAATGCTTAGGACATTTATTACTGAAAAACTAAGGTAAGATTTTAAATTTAAAGAAAAAACCCTTGGGGCTGAGGGTTTTCTTAAGTAAATTACAACACTTAAAATGTGCAATCTACTTAAAATAAATTGAGATAAAGCTGTACTTGTGAAGTGCTTACACGAGAAAAAGTTGTATCCGAGACATTGAGGCAGTGCCATATAACAGGTTACTACTCCTACTGCATCATATTATATCGCAGCTTTGTTATTTTTCATGCTTTAGGGAACGTTATACCTGTTCCACATGCCTGAGTATTTGGGGCAGACCTATTGCCTCCACTCTGTCTGAAAAAAGATTCATATAAGAGTCTTAGACTCATTTGATTTCTATAGTGTTGCTAAATGAAGACTTTAGGAGTATTAAAGATGCATGCTTAAGGTCCCATCATTTAAGTCACTAACAAAAAGGTGACTGCTTTGACATGGGTTAGTATGGGTCACACATGGGGCCACAGAGGAAAATAAAAATGAGTCTGGCTCCTTCCCACCCTTAGCCCCCCCCTCCTCTGAGGGAAAGGAAAGCAATTTTGTGAGCAGGACTCTGATACCTGCTCCTACCACATGGTCCATAGTGGGGAACCTTTTGTACACGGCTGTGCTCACAGAGCGAAAGATCAGCAGAGACGTTAAATTCACATAACGCATCAGAGTCCTCCTTAACAAGCGCCCATATTCATCTCTGCCCTGGACACAGCTAGAGATGAGGAACATCAGACGATCTGGCCATGGCAAGTTCACAAACTGGTTCCACCAGCGATTCACCACCAAAGTAACGTAGAAACCTGGGGGTTAGAAGAAAAAAAGTCCAGTGCCTATCAAGATTTCTGCTTGGGTTACTTTGATTTAGTTTGCAGAGTATTATTCGTAACACTAAGCTGCTACATTTCCCAGAATAAATGCAGTAAGTCATTTCAAAGCCCAGAATGCAATCAGTGCTAATTATTTAATAGACACTGCAACTTAATGGCACATTCCAGCTGAGTATATCAGACCCATGAACCTCCAAATTTCCTCTTCTGTAGTGAAACTTAAGTGGATTTAGTGCCTTGAAAGATCAGGCATAATGTATCAGTGTTATTTGGCAATATATATACATATATATATATACACACGTATATGGAAACTTTTTTTGTTGGTATATTAAGAACATAAGCATAAGTGTTGATGTGATAAAAGCAACTTGAGTTTAAGGAGACCTGTTGGAAGCTGATGATTTATCATGAGCCTCTAACATCCCACATGCCCCTCAGCTCTGAAATGCTTCCATGCATGGACATTCACAAAATGCGTGAACAGAGACAGTGTTGGAGAATAATTTCACATGTAACCGTTACTTACCAAGCACAAAAGTTACTGGGATTTGTTCAGCATATTTGTCACAGTAAATTGATAATTTTTCAAAGAACCGTTTTTGGCTACCTGTAAGAAAAAATCTGCAGCAAAAATAAAATGTATTTGTCCTTTCATAATATTCTGGCACTAGCTACAAAGTGCAAATATGTATAAATAATCAGGTATGTGCAACGGGCAGCAACCTTGGCTAATGTCTTCAAGCAAATTCTTAAAGGCAACATGCTGAACACTTTTGGTATGTATTAAAGAAGCTGGAGGAGAAGACAGTATTATTCCCTGCTCTTTGCAGTTTTCTTATTACTAAGTTGATTGGCACTACTAATTAGAATCAACATACCTAGGGAGAATCAGTTTGCTGTCTCATACCGACCAAAGATGATAGTAAGCTGTAAGTCTGCAAGTAGAGTTTGCTCTCGTTTTTCAGAGGGGTACTTAATGATAATACTCAGGTCTGCTTGAATTGCAAAAGGTTACCAATCTCTAATTGCTCCTATTTGAAAATGCCATGTTGTTGCAGCAGTTTTTTACTCTGACTACTTTGAAATTTTTCTTTTCCATAAGATTAAAAATACAACAACTGTATTTATTTTGCAGTGAGGAAAATATTCACCACATTATAGCAAATTGAGTGGACCATGTCAACTGCTGCCCATGGGAAAAGATATGTACAAAATACAACAAGCTTAAATATAAACTTTTTTTTAATTGTATAGATGAGTATTATTACAGTTATTCTTTGATTTCATAGAAAAGAAACATATAACAAATATTCAATGGGATTTGTTTACAACTGTGCAATAAAAGCTGGAGCACACATAGAAAGCTTCCCACGGTGTATTTACCATGGTCTTCAATTGCCTGACATTTCAGTAAAACTAGATTAATTTAAATGAATGTGAGACTGTTGTTTCCTTACATATTAATACTGTAATTTTCTTTCTGAGTTTACAGGTATAGATTACTGAACATTTTGGAAAATTACTGATTAATGACAAACTGAAGCTCATTTTCTCCTTGCTTCACATAAAAAGCAGACAGGTATAATTACAGATCACGGTAAGAGCTGAATCATGATTTTGATACTTCTGTGTAGTGTACTTCGTCAATTAAAAGTTTCACTGTACTAATTGATGCACTCCATCTGTCATACAGCTGTTTAATTCACACCTTGGTGGAAGAAGCAACTCTTCTAACTGATCCTCCCAAGTGCTGGATGACACACAGATAATAACCATATCTGGCTTCCAGGTAGTTTTCCTTGGCTCTCTGCAAGCCTAAAAATAAGGTTTGCATGCCTTTCTAGCTTTAAGCAAAACTTTGCTTTTCCTGGCTGTATAACCTGACTCTCAACTTATTACCTCTTGGGGTTGTTAAAGAAATTACTACTGACTAGCTGAAGAGTTCTGCAAGGAGAATAACAGATCATCTAAAGCAGGGAGGCACACTAACCTCCTCCAGCTAAATATCAGAACAAAAAAGGCTGTATAACCTAGGCTAGCTATAAGTGTTTATTTAGTGTAACTTCAGTAGGATAGTTGCTCAATGCTGGGCTGAAAATACAATCAGCTGAATATGATAGAATTTACACTCTACATACTGTATCTGGAACAGTAAACTAAACATGGAAATGAAAGCACATTAGAAAAAGTCCAAGGAAAAGATAATAATTATGTAGTAACCTCCCCCCATCACTCATCAGCCTAACACTAGGAAGTGTGAAACTTCAGTATAACATTTAATGAGATGTGAATTGGAAAGAGTGTACCTGTATAATACACTTATCGCTGTGTAAAGAGTAGCAAAAACAATAAATTCTCTGTACAGCAATTTGTAGATGCTGCCTTTCCACCTTAGGAGTAATCTGTGAAATCCAAAGAAAGTGGCATTTGCTACTTTGCTGGAATAAGTGACTGTCATCGTCTTGGCAGGCTGTGCCTAGAAACAGTAGAAGAGAAGCAGGAAACCAACAACATTTTAGACAGCATATCCTAGCCTGAATGCACCCTTGTATAGATAGATACATAGACATACATGCACATATAAATATATAAAAGTATGTGTACATAAATATATGGTGTGTGTATTCATATATATATAGAAAGAGAGAGAGAAATAAAAATCTTGTAGTTACAAGCCCTATTGAGCCTGTCCCTGCAGATTGACTGATGCAAGGCTGTATTTGGGCTTTACCTCAAAGACCACCCAAACTCAATAGTTAGCACTGAATGTGGCCACTTTCCTGGATGGCAGTGGCAGAGACATGTTACACCTCTGAAGTCTCTGGTTACTCTCAGTTTGCTCCAGTCTGCTGCGAGCAAAGTATAGCAAGTAAATTTGCTTGAAATTTTTTTCAAAACTTCTCAGTTTCTTGGTAAGAGAAATAAAGCTAAATTACACAAATGCACCTTCCTCCCCAGCCAGTATTTTTAGCTGACTTGGTAATTATAATAATCTAAAAAACAAATGAGATTTGGAGACTGCCTCTTTCATTACCAGTTATGACAGCAGCTGAGATCAGCTGGAGAACTCTGTTGTTTCTCGCCTTGACTTACCAGACTTACTCATCAATATTTCAGCATTGCATGGCCATGCAAAACAGGCCATAGGGTTGCTCAGGTAGGCAGGGTGCAACACAGTATAATTAAAGTACTACTGAAAGTACACAGGTAAAATACTTTGTGCTGGGTTTGTAACTTGCTTACCCAGTATAGGGAGATGTTACAGAAATTTTGATGTGCCTGCAAAAAAGTCCCAACTCCAAATGTGGGTGAAAGAAGTTTTATACAGCATGCAAAAAGGGAGTAACTAAGACGAGCACCTCCAGACAGTTACTGTGTTTCACAAATATGATTCTTGTCTATATTTTCTTGATGCCACTGTAGGACATTTATACATGGGGAAAAAAAATCTGAACCCCTAGTTAATAGATGACTTGGTAGTATTTTATGAAACTTGGCTCTGTCTCTGATGCAGAGCATAAAGTATGCCATTAAAATTCAGCAGTAAAAGCGCCACTTTTTCTTTTAGCTGCCAAGGGAATCAGTAGGGAAAAGACACCATAAGCCTTGTACTACTGACAGGCTGTCTCTTTTCTTCTGCAGAATGGCTACTTGAGGTTCACCAGCCTAGGATTGGAGATTATTTTTTGTTGTTGTTTTTTTTAAGACACATGGGTTTTACTCTTTAGCATCCAAATGATAGCTTTCCTTTCCCTGAGCTTTAGCACAGACCTTTAAATTTTTTTTTGTCATTGCTGTACTCCATGAAATTCAATTCAGGAGCCAAACTGGCTGACTGGAATGCAGAAATACAGTCCTGTCTGCTAAAAATCCTGTGGTCAGGATTCAACGCTTAAGAAAATGGAAAAAATGTCCATCCTCCATCAGAAATGGGGCTTTATAAACAATGAAAGAAATCTGTGGCTGGGCTATAGGGGAGGAATAGGGTAAAAAAAATACTCTTAAAAATACACTGAGTTTCCTTGGATTGCTCTGGGAGGCTTTAGGCCGTGGCCATTGATGCTGTGGAGTATGCGTGTTCAAGCCGTATCATTAGTGAGTGTGTCTCTATCTCCCCACAAGTATGCAATTTATAATGGAAATCTCCAGTGGGACTGACTGCGTGTAGGGAGTTCTTAGATTTTGAAAAGATGTCTGATAATGTGAGGGCTTACAACCCAGCAGGAACCCAGACCCTCAGTGTAACACTGTGCCATGATGAGACGATGAAGTTAGACAAATACAGGATGAAGCAAAACATAAATTGCTAACTGTGGGGGCAACTAAATGTCAGAACACAGGACTGGATAGATACCCTGTTGTTTAGGGTCTTTAAGCTGAGAGCAGATAGTTGGACAGAAGAATTCACAGAGCTGAGACACACAGGGTTGGGTTTGAGGGCTCTCTTTGTCTCCCCTAGTATCTGGGTATCTGTTAAACTTTTTGTGTTGCTTCTTCTGTTCTGCATCATGGAGGGAACATGATTGCTTGCAGCACCCTCGCAGCATCTGCAGCTCTGCAGGAAGGCAGTGATTAGTGTCAAAAACACAGTTCTCAGTTTCTGCACATGGGGTTCAGGAAGGATTAACTCCTCCCAGGCATCCCAGTGACTGGAACTGCCAGTAACTGGTCAGTAGCTAAGCTGGACAAAATGAGTTCTCCTCTACTGAAGCAAATCCTGTTTTGCAAGGCCTAGTGGATGGGTTTTGGCCACAAATGCAGAGCTGTAATGATAATAGGATTCAGGATTAAGAATATTCCTCTCTGCACTGGGCTGGGAAATGAGAGTTTTATCCATTTGTCTGCTTGATTCAAGCAACTACATTTTACTTAATCACACCCCAGCCATCTCTCTCAGCGCTTAACTCAATGCCATTGGCTCTGAATAGAAACTCTTCTTATTAACTTTGGAGGCACTGGATGCCCCTGCTTTTTCTTTCTGCCTCTGAAATGGGGCAAATAAAAGTGGGACTGTAAGAGCAATGTCAGGCTTTGATGCCTTGGTTTCCTTGCCCTGCTTTGCCTTAGTGCACTGTGTTTTAGTTTCCTGCTAAGCAAATGCTTTATTTAACATTTATCATTAGGTTCATATAAGGACTTCAGCATAATATAATTCAATGTCCTAAAATATACATTAGGTCAGATAAGGTGATTATAGAATGCTTTGGACTGTACAAAACTATGAAAGATAGAATTCTGGAGAATTCTGTTGTCTGGAAACAACCACAACCACTTGGGTATGGCCTCCCTATGCAATGGGAAGTTTTGGTGTAAAGCCTTGAGCTGAGCCTGGCCCTTGCACGGTGGTCCCAAGCCCTTGGTTCATGGGCAGCATGTCAACTGAGAGTCCTTCCAACATTACATTACTTATGGCCACAGGAAATTAAAAAGCTAAAACTGAGACGAACCGGAAGAGCAAAGCATAATGATGCCCCCTGGCACATTCCTTCCCGAGCACTGTTTTGGCCAGGGCTGAAGGACAGAGCACATTAGATAACACAGACACCGGTGTTAGGAAAAATGTTCCTATTAATTGTTTTGCCTTTATCTTCATTAGCAGATGTAGGGCTAGGCTGGTATGGATTTGTGAGTTTTGGGGACATAGTACAAGTTATGCCCATTTGCTGCCTGTAGACACCTTGACTCATATCTGTGATGTTGTTTTTCCTTTTGCTCAGTGTTTATTCTCTCTCTGAACCTTTCTCAACCACAGGTTGAAATGTGAGTTATATATTACTCCTCCAGTTTTGTTAAGATCATCAGAAGACTTTAGCCATAAACACCTAAAAATATAAGTGTGTCCCACCCCATTAATATTGAGCTCAACTGTAAATGGGATTTTTGTCTAGCTGAGAATTTCAGGATATGTTAGGATTCAGAGAGAAACCACAGTAAAAAATAACAGCCATCAGTGTTCCCTAACTGACCATGAAAGGCACATTACAGAATGTATAAATAAATAGGGTCTCTACACAGACCTACTCCTTGCTGTTGTATCACCTTATTTCTTGGTTCATGGTATAGGAGAGAAAGTGAATGAGAGAGATTTGAGTTAAGCCAACTGTAAAAACATATTAAGCTCACACTATATCCACTCACCTGCTATCTTGATTCGGCAATCCAAGCCCGAAAGTAAATCCTGGACCCTTCCTCTTTCTCAGACGTCCCAAACAAAGTCCCCTTCAGATCTGCAATAGTCACCTTGCTCTTCCCTTAACCTGAAGCAAGGGG